>NW_003852464.1:6895437-6909760 GCF_000181295.1 Otolemur garnettii
TAAGGACTTAACTGGCACTGAGGAAATGTTCAGTAAAGGTCAACTAACATTTGCGGGGTTCTTTTAGTTGGTATGTGTTAATTTGGAATCTTTAATATGGTCAACATATGCTGTAAATAGCCGATGAAAATCTCAGAAATCAGGAGGTGACTAGATTTTTACCCTCAGTATTAAGCTGTAATGTCCCTAAAAATGAAGTAACAGATATTTTTGTTTGTTTCAAAAGACAGGGGAAATGATAATTGGTTAATCAGATATGAAAAGCAGAAATGTGTAAACGAAATTAATCGTAAGGTAAGGGAATTTAAAATAAACAGATAAAAATATGTATATACTTTCATTTCTGTAAGAGATTCCTTGGAGTTATCCTTCACTATTTCCCCTTCCTTCACGTAGATCCGTGGTTTTTAATCCCGTTTCTCTGTTTTTGTCATCCTTTTTCTTTCCATCATTTGTTTCCATCGCATTTCTCGATTTCTACTTTTTACTATCTCTGGGCAGGTTTTTTTTCTTGTTGCTGTTAAGACACAGCCTGGCTATGCTGCCCGTGTAGGAGTCCTGGCTTTTCACAGGCACAGTACAGCACGCCGCAGCCAGGATCTCGTAGACTCGAGCCATCCTCCTGCCTCAGACCCCCAAGTAACTGGGATTACAGGCACACCACTATGCCTGGCCTATCTTTTATTTTGTATTGAAACAGAAGAATAATACCAGCTTAGTACTTTTTCAGAGCTTGGAAAATTTTAGGACCACCAGATTGTTTTTGCTTTTATGTATAAAGGCTTCTGGTACTTCGGGTCACCACGTTTGTATTTGACAAATTCACTTCTTTCTGAGTCTTTGAGTCAGTGTTAGGTAATACAGTGTTAACTAATAAAATGGATCAGGTGTGCTTTACCTTATCCATAAAAAAAAGTACTTCTGATAGCAAGGTGGTTTTAAGGTATGTAATAGACCACAAAGACTCTTAACACTGTCAGAGTTACAGATTTTAGATTAATTGCTAGGAACTTGGAGTAACCAGGTTCAAATTTTAGATATTTACATGAGACATTTTCAAAATAGTCTTACAAGTTTAAAACAATTTATACCTTTGCAAAAATTTTAAGCCACCAGAATGTTTCTTTACGCTCTCAAGTTACCACTTAAAGCTGTTACGACATTGTTAATAGTTTGTGCTGGCTCGGTGCCAGCCACATACACCTATGGTGGCGGGTTCGAATCCCCAGCCCGGACCCGCCAAACAACAATGATGGCTGCAACCAAAAAATAGCCGGGCGTTGTGGCGGGCGCCTGTGGTCCCAGCTACTTGGGAGGCAGAGGCAGGAGACTCGCTTGAGCCCAGGAGTTGGAGGTTGCTGTGAGCTGTAATGCCACGGCACTCTACCCAGGGGGACAGCTTGAGGCGCTGTCTCAAAAAAAAAAAAAAAAAAAAAAAGTTTGTGCTTATGTTTATCAAGGAAATTTAAAAATTTCATAGTACTTAGAAGTAAGGAAGAACAAACGACATTGTAATGTGGATGAATAAAATCATGTTGAGTGAAAGAAGCTGTACATAAAAGGAACTCATAAAAGTATGAGTCCACTTATGTAAAAATATAGAAAATACAAACTATTATAGGTCCTAGTGACAGAAACAGGCCAGTGGCTGCCTGGGGATAGCGTGGGGGGGACGGACTGCAGAGAGACACAGGGAACTCTTGGGTGAAGGTTTCATATATGACAAGACTTAACACATTGTACATGTTAAAATATGAAGTTCATTGTGTGTTGATTGTACTGCAGTAATTAGTTGTAAATAGAAGAGAACAATATAAATAAAAATAAATGGCATAAATAATAAATAATGTAAATAAATAAATGTATAAATATACATGTTTATAATAGCTCCTGAATGGATTTTATTGGTATGTCTTGAGCAATTAGATTTTGCTGACAACTTTGTTCTTTTGCTGTTAGTATTTTGTGCATTTTCATTGAGATAAGATAATTTGATTTAAACTAAAAAAAAAAAAAGAAACTTAAATACATGGCGTGAGCCTTCATTGTATACTTTTAATTTAAAAATTACCTTTTTTCGCTTTTTATTATTTTACTTAGGCCAGTTAGTAGTGGTAGTCATATGTCTTTAAATAACTAGAATACTATTTAGCGTGAAAAGCCTTTTGCTCCTAAGGTCTTCATTTTTGTAATAAAAAAATATAGAAGTGTTAGGAATGGTTGACATTGTGTCATCAAGAATATCTTGGCCAGGTGTGGTGGCTCACACCTGTAATCCTAGCACTTTGGGAGGCCGAAGCAGAAGGATCGCTTGAGGCCAGGAGTTCAAGACAAACATGAAAAAGAGCAAGACCCTATCTCTACAAAAAATAAAAAATTAGCCAGACGTGGTGGTTGCATGCCTGTCACCCCAGCTTCTAGGGAGGTTGAAGAGGAAGGATCACTTGAGTCTAGGAGTTTGAGGCTGTAGTGAGCTATGATGACACCATTACACTCTAGCCCAGGAGACAGACTGAGACCCTGTCTCAAAAAGAAAAAAAGAAAGAAAGAAAGAAAGGCTGTCTTTAGGTTCTTTCAACTGGATCTTATATTTAGTTATGGTCTTTGGGAGAGTTTTATTTAGAAACATTTGTATTTGAACTGTGGGACCTTTAGAAAGACTAGATCTTTATAAACAGATAATTTTGTTAAGTTTTTTCTGAAAAAATTAATATTTTACAAAATATACTTTTAAATAGTATATCTAGCAGTGAATTCTAGAACATCACTTTTTAAAGTCTTAATATTTTCAAGCCCTTTTCTTTAAAGAAGGGAAAAAAAAAAGAAACCACTAATGAATAAGCAGGTAACATAAAAGTAGTCATTATGAAATTCTCACTGGCTTTTAAGACAATCTTTTCCCTTCCTGGGTAAACTTATATTCTTTCTGGCAACTTATTGTTAATTTTTATAAGCTCTTCAGAGTTAATACGTTCTTAAACCTCAATAATTATGGAAAATAATTTATCCTTTGGGATTATTTATACAGATGCTTTTATCAACAGATCATTTTTCTCCTCCTTAGGAATCAAAATGTATTGGTGATAAGGAATTGCTTATTAAAATAGCTGCAATTGATAATGGTTTAGCGTTTCCTTTCAAACATCCTGATGAATGGAGAACATGTGAGTATTAGAACCTTCTATAGCTTTTATAATTACCTCCTTTCTCAATGGGAAAGGAACACAATTTACGGATATCAAAATAGCAGCGGAAAAACTTGGTGAAGTGCATCATTCATTAGGGCTCAGTTCCAGGCACTAGGGATGCAAAGATGTGTACTACATGGACCTTGCTGGGCATTATTTGCTTATTTTTGGATGACTGGTTTGATTTTTATGCTTAAATTAGTCTTGAAAAATGGGTTTAGTAGCTTTCCAATTTTTAAAATACTGTATGTGTCACGTGAAGATTATCCATTTTAATATACTGATAGAACTGGTTTGGGTTATATTCACTTAAAAAACAATTTCGGCCTGCCCTCCACCTCTGCCTACTTTTCAGGGAGTAGTGCTTTAATTGCCTTCCCAGTCTCTTTTGGTGATAGGTTTTCTGCATTTTCTTGTGCCGATTTTAGATACTTTTATTTTGCCTAGAATTGTCCATGATAGGCTCAGCGCCTGTAGCTCAGTGATTAGGACTCTGGCCATACGCACCAGAGCTGGTGGATTTGAACCCAGCCCAGGCCTGCTAAACAAACAAACAAACAAAAATAGCCAGGCATCGTGGAGGGCGCCTGTAGTCCCAGCTATCTGGGAGGCTGAGATAAGAGAATCGCTCAAGCCTAAGAGTTTGACATTGGCTGTGAGCTGTGACGCCATGGCACTCTACCGAGGGTGACATAGTGAGATTCTGTCTCAAAAAGAAAAAAAGAATTGTCTGTGATATCTTGAGTTTTAGATTATGAGTAAAACATTTTATTAGTATTTTCTTACAATTAAAAAAATCTTCTCTGTGCATATTAAGTATTTCAGGGATGAAATGAAATAGTATGGAATTTGCCTTAAAACACTTGTGGGAATGGGAACCAGGGGGGATAGATAAAGCAAATTTTATAAACATTTGGTGATAATTGAATTAGGTTATTGAGGATATGGGACATGATTATATTAGTGATTTGATTTTTACGTATGTTTAAAATGTTTCATATGTTTTAAAAATCTCTGTATTTGTGGTACGTCTCTCTTAAGTTCCTGTTGTTTATTAGTAGGCCATTTTCATTAGACTTGCCAAAGGTTTATCTGTTACTAAGCATTGGCCCATTGATTTATGCTTTTTTCACATAATTGGCTTTTTATGATCAGGCTTTTAGTTTGTTTGCTTTTTCTCTTTTGTTGATTTATGTTGTCTATGTGTGTTATTTTCTATTCTGTTCATCCTATGTTGCTTTTCTGTAAGTGCAGAGTAAGCCATGTATTTTCCTGTAGGTATTATTTTGGCTAAACCACAGATCAGGTAGTTGCTATTCTTTTATTCTGCTTTACATGTTCATATTTTCTGATTTTCTTTCTTTTTTGACAGGAATAATTTAGAAGTATTTGATTTGGTTTTAAATATTTCTGGATCAGGTTATTTTTTTCAACTATCTATTGTTGCTATTTTTAAAAAAGTTCATTATTATTTTCCAGAATTATTGCATTGTGATCTGTGACTATGGCTTGTGTGAATTCTGTGTTTTGCAATTTGTTATTAATTTCTTTATGACCTTACATA
Organism: Otolemur garnettii; assembly: GCF_000181295.1. Lineage (NCBI taxonomy): Eukaryota > Metazoa > Chordata > Mammalia > Primates > Galagidae > Otolemur > Otolemur garnettii. The sequence goes on from NW_003852464.1 coordinate 6,900,190, forward strand.
CGGTCAATTTAGAGGACTACATATTAAAAAGAATGGGCATCAATCTGGATCTGTCTGCCAACGAGAGCTTATTAATCATTATTTATATCATATTCCTGATTTATTTTTTGCTTTCTTCAGCTATTAATTTTTATTAGGCCGTTAAAGATCACTGTGATTGTGATTTTATCAATTTCTTCTTATATTTTTGTGCAATTTTGCTCTATAGTTCACATGCATAAAGTTCTAGTGCAGTGGTTCTCAGCCTTCCTAATGCTGGGACCCTTTAATGCAGTTCCTGTGGGACGCGACCCACAGGTTGAGAACCGCTGTTCGGGTGGCCAGCTGCCTAGCGGCTTTTTTTCTTTTTTTCAATGTGAAATGGATCCCACCTCGTTCCTCTCATTGCTATTTGCTTTTCTTAGTTGGTCTGTTGTAATAGTGTCTTTCGCCCATTCTTTTTTCCTTTTTTTATTGTTTGGGATTCATTGAGGGTGCAAAGGATCAAGTTTCACTGATTGCACTTGTGAGATAAAGTCCCTCTTCTATTGTGTCCCCTAGCCCCTCCCTCCCCCCTCCCCGCCACCTCACTCCCCATCCCACTCCATTTTTTTTGTTAGCATTTACACTCAATGAACTACTAATATGCTTGATCTTTTCCTTCTATCTCATCTTTTTTTATTTACCATGAATTTCAATCATCTTTTTGCCTTTCTTTTGTTGAACTGATTGAGATGTCTTGGTTCCATTTGATTTTTCCCTCTAATTGTTTGGAACCTATAGGCAAATCGTATTTTAAAAAGGTTAAGTTTAAGGTGCCTATAATACATCTGGGAAGTTCTATCAAACATGAAGCTTCATGGAGGATTAAGGGTCTGGAGCTTGAAAGAGGACTTGGTATTGAGGATGGTTTTTAAACTGTCATCTTTATCATGGAAACCATGATAGTGTCCACTGCTATCCTGGGAAGTCATGGAGAACCAACACTGTTGCCTAGTTCAGTGCCAGGTTTGTGAATCCTTAAGGAATGAAGAAGACAAAGGACTAAGTGTGGAACATAGGGGAACAGTGACATTGAAAAAGAGGAGGAGGCTCGGCGCCGTAGCTCAGTGAGTAGGGCACCAGCCACATACATCGAGGGAGCCCGGCCTGGGTCAGCTAAACAACAATAACAACTGCAACCAAGAAATAGCTGGGCATTGTGGTGGGCACCTGTAGTTCCAGCTACTTGGGAGGCTGAGGCAAGAGAATAGCTCAAGCCCAGGAGTTTGAGGTTGCTGTGAACTGTGAGCCACGGCACTCTACCCAGGGCTACATGGTGAGACTCTGTCTCAAAAAAAAAGGAGGAAAACTAGTACAAGAATGAGTGGCTTCTACTAGAAGGCAGAAGGTAAACTGTGAGAGAGCGGTATCTCCAAAGCCAGAGGAGAGAACTTCTTAGAGGCGATGGTAGGAGACAGTGCTTACCTACTAGAAAGATTAAATACCACGAGGACTGCAAGTGGGCCTTAGACCCTTCTGAGACGACTGGTGGTCTGAGGGGAGGGAGTTTGGTGTTGGTTGTGAAAGTTGAGGTAAGGATTAAAAGTGGAGAGGGGCAAAGAATTAGGGCTTTTCATTTATGAAATTGTTCAGGGAAAGGTCACAAGGAAATCAGACATATCTTCAAGCCAGTGTGGTCCAGAAGAAAGCTTTCTTTGGGATAGATAATCAGTTCTTCCTACCGTGTACAAAGAGGTAGAGAAGGGAGGGCTCTGAGGCTGATCTCTTCCCCAGGGCTTTCCAAGATAGACCCTACCAAGGGGCTCCTATGGACCCTTCCCCAGGGCTTTCTAAGATAGACCCTACCAAGGGGCTCCTATGGACCCTTCCCCAGGGCTTTCTAAGGCAGTCCCTACGAAAGGGCTCCTATGGACCCTTCCCCAGGGCTCTCTAAGGCAGTCCCTACGAAAGGGCTCCTATGGACCCTTCCCCAGGGCTCTCTAAGATAGACCCTATCACAGGTCGAGATTCTCCTTGGATGTATCTCAGTAGCTCTGTAGATCATCATATCATAAGCCTTAACTTGCTCACAGGAATCTAAATATGCACCCTTTGTAGATGATTTCACCATTACAGCTGTATAAATCTTTCTGGTCTCTTGGCACTGTAGAGATTTAATGATCTTTATGGAGGGGAGTAGAGTTAGCTCAGAATCATGGATCTTTTATTGCTTAAAACCGCTCACCTATTTATTTCCTAATGATGTAAAATTTTAGATTATCTTCTGTATACAAGTGAGTAGTCACTTCTGATGATTTATAGTTGTGGAGGGGAGGGAGACTTCAGCCATAGAATTCATTCTGGATCTCTGAGCAAATTATAGGCATCTATTAATTTCTAAACTCAGGAACCAGATAGATTCAGATTTTTTTTGTGAGATAGCACTATTTGAAATAGACTCATTATCCAATCTCTTACTCTACCATCTAAAACTCATAGACATAACTATTAAAGTTTGCTGTTCTTTACTATCTGAATTGGCTATCCACATCTGAACAATATGGATTACAGAGCACAGTTGTTCTCTAAATTCTTTCCCCTTTCCTTTTCTGGGAGAACCTACAATTATAAGAGAGAACCAAGATAAATGTGAGTCTAAATGAACCATTTTCTCTCACTGATGAGAAGAATACTTTTTTCTACTTTAGATCCATTTCACTGGGCTTGGCTTCCTCAAGCAAAAGTTCCTTTTTCTGAAGAAATAAAAAACTTGATTCTACCACATATTTCTGACATGAACTTTGTGCAAGATTTGTGTGAAGATCTTTATGAACTTTTTAAGGTAAATAAATGTTTAATTTTGATTATGTAGAAATTATTTTTAAATCTTAAATTGGAGATTCTCTTAATCGAGCTTATTTGCAATTTATTACTTCTCATATTGCTGCTTGCAGTGGAACCTGGTAGGACAGGGAGGAATTAACAGTTAGTTTTCCTTTCCAGGAGCATAAATTTGTAAAGTTGCGCTTGCTGTGAGTATTCTTGGAAGTGAGACTAACATTAGAATTTAAGAAGTTGTTTTCGTCAAAAGTTGAACTTTTACAAAATTGTTCCATAGATTGCAATACACGTTTGGTGATCTGCTGCTTAATTATCTTTAAAAAACTAAGCCTATTGGCTGGAAAGTCATCGTAAGTCCTTTCTGAAACAGTTGAGGGTTAAGTAAATCCATCTAGTCTTGTCATTCTGGAAGGATACACAAAGACATAAGGTGAATAGGCCCATTTTATTTTATCAGTTAGGAAAGCTTTCTGAAGACCTTATTTTTTCAGTTGAAGCGTTCACTTGTTTTCTGATATTTGTTTCAAAGCTTTTAATTTTGGAAATGATAATGTTTTTCTTTCCTTTTTGTGATAGACTGACAGAGGATTTGACAAAGCCACTTTTGAAAGTCAGATGTCTGTGATGAGAGGTCAGGTAGGTTGCTTCCTTAAAAATCTTTACCAGTGGGCTCGGCGCCTATAGCTCACCGGGCTAAGGCGCCAGCCACGTACACCTAAGGTGGTGGGTTCGAATCCCCAGCCCGGACCCGCCAAACAACAATGACGGCTGCAACCAAAAAATAGCCAGGCGTTGTGGCGGGCGCCTGTGGTCCCAGCTACTTGGGAGGCGGAGGCAAGAGACTCGCTTGAGCCCAGGAGTTGGAGGTTGCTGTGAGCTGTAATGCCACGGCACTCTACCCAGGGGGACAGCTTGAGGCCCTGTCTCAAAAAAAAAAAAAAAAAAAAAAAAAAAATCTTTACCAGTGAACATTAGGAAAAAGTCTCTTTGAAACAGTAATCAACTTTTTTCTCCTCTGTGATCCAGAGATGATATATAATTCTTAACACTACCTGTTATGCTCAGATGACTAGTAATTAAATAATTTCTCTTCTCTATCATTTTGTAAATTAGGTATTTTTGCCTTGTTTTGCATAGTGCTTATTATTAAACCAGTTCTCTCTCCCCTGGAGACAATTATTTGTCTCCATTTTCATAGCTGTTTTCCTGGGAATCACTACATTTTTCTCCCTCAAATCCACTTACTTGGGCCTTTTTTTTTTTTTTTTTCTGAGACAGAGTCTCACTTTGTCACCCTGGGTAGAGCAGCCTGGTGTCACAGCTCACAGCAACCTCAAACTCTCGGGCTCAAGTGATTCTCTTTCCTCAGCTTCTCAAGAAGGTGAAACTACACGCACCCACCACAACACCCAGCTATTTTTAGAGATGGGGTCTCGCTCTTCCTCAGGCTGGTCGCCAACCTGTGAGCTCAGGCATTCCACCCCCTTTGGCCTCCAAGAGTGCTAAGATTACTGGCATGAGCCACACACCCAGCACTTGGGCCTTTCAATACCCAGTTCTATTGACAGTAAGATTACTTTTTTGTTTGTTTTGTTTGTTTTTTGAGACAGAGTCTCCGTTTCCCTGGGGTAGAGTGCCTATGATGTTGTCATACCTCACAGCAACCTCAGACTCCTGGGCTCAAGCAGTTGTCCTGCTTCAGCCTCCTACGTAGCTGGGCCTATAGGCACCTGATTAGTTTTTCTATTTTTTGTAGAGACAGGGTCTCGCTCTTGCTTAGGCTTGTCTGGAACTCCTGAGCTCAAGCAATCCACATGCCTCGGCCTCCTGGAATGCTGGGATTACAGGTGTGAGCCATGGCACCTGGCTGCCAATAGATTCTTTCCCTTGTAGAACATGTTGGCCTTTGCTGGAGTAGTCAGTTAATAACCAAGGTTCAGCACTGATTGGGGTATGAAAGGACGAACTATAACTCAGTCCTTTTCCCCTCCTCCTCCTCACCTCTAATTAAATATTAAAAATACGAGCTATTGGCTCAGCACCTGTAGCTCAAGTGGCTAAGATGCCAGGCACATACACTGGAGCTTGGTGGGTTCGAATCCAGTCCCGGCTTGCCAAACAACAATGACAGCTACAACCAAAAGTAGCTGGGCATTGTGGTGGGTGCCTGTAGTCCCAGCTGCTTGAGAGGCTGAGGCAAGAGAATCACTTAAGCCCAAGAATTGGAGGTTGCTGTGAGCTGTGACGCCACAGCACTCTACCCAGGGTGACAGCTTGAGACTCTGTCTCAAAAAAACAAAAAACACGAGCTATTAAGTCTGCTGACGTGGGCCTGCAGGCTAGGCTGAATCTCAGATGACATTTGCGTTTTCAGCTCTATTAATGATATTAGCTTCTAAAAGGATTGAAATGAAAATAAATTGAACTGTGAACATCCTTCAGTGACTTAAATGAAAGTTCTCTTTCTAAAATATACATTTAATTTAAGGTAGCTATTTGCTACAATACCTGTGGCAAAGAAGATGAGTGAAGTTTTTGTACAGATAATGTATTATATAAGTTTAACAAGTCAATACAGTTACATCAGATAATTGTTTATCCATGCAGCAAATGATTACTGGCAGAGCTACTGCCACAAGCCAGTCCCTGGTGATAAAGCAGTGAGCAGAGCCGAGTTCTTGCTCTCATGGAGCTTATGCTCCACTGAGGAGCCCAGGGGTCAGGGACGGGGGAGCTTATGCCTCTGCGCTCTTTCCCGTCTGTGTGCCTCACTGAAACCAGTAAGTGGAATGGCTGGAGAAGGAGGCCAAAATATGGATTTCACACAGAGAATTGGAGCATTTAGAAATTTAGCATTAAAAGAAGACTGTGATGCCACAGATGTTTTGGGAGAGGAGACCTCCTTCTGGGTTCCTTCTGTGTGCACAATTTTGTTCTTATGTGCATTTTGGGAGTGGGATGAGATAGGATATCTCAGCAAAAGGGGTCCCTAAACTTCAGAAGGTTAAACACTACTGCAGAAAGCCAGGCTGAATACTGGAGTGCAGATCTGCTTAGTAGATGAGGAGCCCAGAGGCCTTTTGTGGGTGATTCAGGAATGAATGAAGTGATCAGATGATCTGTGATTGTAATTATGCTGCAGAGATGTGCCTTCCCACAATACATCTGGGCTAACTTTAAAGGCGTAAGTAGTTCTGCCCCGATGTGACTTTTTTGCTTTAAACAGTTTGACTTGATATATCAATGTGCTTCACTTTCTGGAATTTTCTTAAGCCTAAAAGTGTTATCTTTATCTTAGGGATGTTATTTTGAGTGAGTGAGTGAATGCTGTAAATAATTTTATAAGTTTTAGCTGTGGATTAAAATTAGCACATAAGGAATTTAAATTTTAAAAAGGCCTGTCCAAAAGGTTATGATGATGTTCCAGTTCTGAGGTCTGTTACAAAGTCCAGCAGTGGCTGTCTACTGTCTTAGGTTTATTTATTCATATCCTGTCTCCTTACAAAGGAGTGTAAGGTATTATAAAAATGTATGTAATAAAATATAAAAATGACAGGGTTAAGATGTGGGGAGAGAAAGAAATAAAATGATACGTCGGTTATATGTTTTAGTTTGATTTTGTTGTTTTGTAATTTTAATTTGATTTTGAGCTTTCTGATAGTCAAAAAGAATATTATCCACACCTATAATCCCAGCACTCTGGGAGGCCAAGGCGGGTGGATTGATGAGCTCACGAGGTTGAGACCAGCCTGAGCAAGAGCGAGACCCCGTCTCTAAAAAAAATAGCCAGGTGTGGTGATGGGCGCCTTTCCTCCCAACTACTTGGGCAACTGAGGCAAGAGGATCGCCTGAGCATAAGAGTTGGAGGTTGCTGTGAGCTCTGATGCCACAGCACTCTACCAAGGGTGACAGAATGAGACTGTATCTGAAAAAAAAAAAGAAAGAACAGTGTCCTCTGACAATGTATGTTTGTGTAGCTCTGTAGCTTTCGCTAGTTTTTTGTTGTTGTCATTGTTTTTTCGTTTTTTAAAAGTTGGTCTAATGCTGAGCACAGTGAGCCCAGACATAGGAGGATGCAGTGCCCTATGATTGCCCCTGGGAATAGCCACTGCACTCTAGTCTGGGCAGTAAAAAAAAAAAGAAGAAAAGAAAAAATAGTGTTCTAAAACGCAGATGCCAACGTAAATCAGCACTTATTAAATAGGGGCTTAACACACAAAAACAATAACCCAAATTCCAAACTACAAAATCATTGTTGCAGCCAGTCCCTTAATTGAGTCAAAATATTTGTGTCATTCCTATCATTTGTAAATATCCTTTAAATTCCTTCCCCCTCCAGATTTGCCTGTTAGCTTAATGCTTTGAGTACAACCAAGCCTGCCCTAGTTTGTAGTAAGCCTTCAGTTTTATGCACGTAATCGGTGACATGCTCTAATTCTTCTTCACATAAAGACGTGTACTGAAACTAATAGGAAGTTTTTTGTTTTTGTAGTTTGGGACTGGTAAGGTTTACAGAAGTTAAACCTTGCTTTGAATTTTATATTAAATAGCAGGGTCCTCGGTCAGTTCACTAAAGTCCATTAGTGTTCTGCCTGTGCCTATTTGGAACATTTGGGACCTGACATATATTTGGGGGGGGGGGCCTGAGACTATATTTACTTATGAGAATATGAAATATATTTTCTATAAGATCTGAAAAAAGTGGCAGAAATAATAAATAAAAGTGTTTTAGGAAAGTACAGTCATTTACAAAGCAGAAGCTCATTTACAGATTCAGCCACAGTGGACATTAAAGAAAGTGAGACAAGCAGTTTGGGGCCTCGTACTTTATGGTGGTTATTGCTTCTCCTCACCCCGTTGCAGTTATCTGCATTTTTAGTGGAAGAAACTTGCCTCGAAGGGGCCAGGTGGCTTGTTGCATCTGTGTCATAAGGGGCGAGTGGGCAGCCTGGCAGATCTGTACCATTTAGGCATCGCCTCTGCCCAGGGCCCTGTTTCTTCTCTGGGTTTGTTGACATTGTATGCGGTGTCCTTACCTCTCCTCTGTTTCTCCTCCACATGAAGATGAGACAATCTCTCTAAAAACAAGTCTGATCATGCCTTTCCTAGTTTAAAGCTCCCATGACTTGCCCATGTGATAGGCTTCCCCACAGTCAGCCAGGCCCTTGTGGGTGGGACTCCAAACAAAGCACCTGCCTTCCCCTTGGACATTTTCATGGCCTCCCCTGAGCGTAGCAAGAACTTCTCTTTCCACCCATCTCCCTGTGGTGCCCTTGTTCTCTCCTTAGAAGCCTTTTCCTCTTCATCTGGAGAACAGTTTTTCTTTCTAGCTCCAGCCCAGTCTTTCTAGGGTACTCGTGTAACACAGGGGGTGGTTCTTTGAATTTCTGCAGCACTCCCTGGGAATATGCTGGTGTCACATTTTGCTCAGAAGTACGATTTTGAAATCAGCATGTCAGGTACATTAGTATTGAAAAATAGCTTAAAATTGACCATAAAGTAGAATAGATGTGGTTTGATGTATACAATGCAGTAATTCTTGTGCGCCCTGAAATTTGAGGACCAGTGAACTAATCTAAAGAAAAGCTAAGTATGCAGAAGCCCACGGGGTTATGCCATCTGCCTCTGCCACAGCTGTCCTGTGCCCATCAAGCTCTCAGATATGGCGGGGAGAGGTGGGGTGGGGTGGGAGGGTGGGTTGAATTCTAGCATCTCCCCTTGCCTGCAGTATTTGCTCCATTCAATTATAAAAAATCCTGTCTCATTTAAACATATAGTAAGAGAGTGGTTTATTCTTTGATAAGGGACAAAATGAGTGGGTTGCAGAAGAGGAGATCTGCTTTTCAAGGTCCTTTGTAGTTATGGTGTCTGTCCCGCTGCATTGGACTTACTTGTTCATGTGGCTGTTGGTTCATTTCTAGAATGTGCGTTCTTTGAGGACCCACATGGTTTTCCCTTCTATTCAGTACCCTGTTCTCCTCAACACAGTCAATGCTCAGTAAATGTTTCTTTAATAAATAAATGCAAGATTATTATGTCCTCTGAACTCCAAAAGAAATATTAATAGTACAGTTTTAGGATTGAATAATTTTTGCTCTTATATAACTGTTTAACTATTTAGAATTCCAGCCGGGTGCAGTGGCTCACTCACACCTGTAATCCTGGCATTCTGGGAGGCTGAAGCAAGTGCATCGCCTGAGCACAAGAGTTCAAGACCAGGCCTGAGCAAGGGCCAGACACTGTCTCTACTAATAATAATTAAAAAACACTAGCCGAGCATTGTGGCAGGCGCCTATAGTGTCAGCTGCTTGGGAGGCTGAGGCCAGAGGATTGCTTGAGCCCAAGAGTTTGAGGTTGCCAATGATGCCACAGCACTCTACCCAGGGCAACAGAGTGAGACTGTCTCAAAATAAATAAATAAATAAAAATTTGGAATTTGTAAAGGGACATTTCATCTTCTTGTTCCTTTCTGATTTCCACATTGCCTGCAATCATGTATTGTTTTTAGAGGCAGAAAAATATTAGGTGTTACTTGAGTTGGCATATTTAGACTAGTGTTAATTTTTAGAATAGAACTTTTAAAACCCAAAGAAGAAACAAACTAGAACCTTTCATTCTTAGCCATGGTCATGCACATACTTTTTTTTTTATGATAAGAACCACACTTATAGGCAGCTGTCACTTTTGCCCTGCCCAGACAGGAAGGTCTCTGTCCCTTTCATTAAACCTGGCCTGAACCTCAAAAAAATAAATAAATAAAGACATGCTT
>NW_003852464.1:6910005-6921927 GCF_000181295.1 Otolemur garnettii
CCCACCACAATGCCCGGCTATTTTTTGGTTGCAGCCGTCATTGTTGTTTGGCGGGTCCGGGCTGGGGATTTGAACCCGCCACCTTAGGTGTACATGGCTAGCACCTTAGCCGGTTGAGCTATAGGCGCCGAGCCAATTTAAAAAATCTTAAGGGAAAAACTTAAAGGTATCCTAAAACAAATGTAAGCTATAATTACTATTGTAATAGAGGTCTATTTTCCTGATCTGTTAAATACTCTAAATCTTCTAGGAACTAAACCATCTAGTTTATAGAATTCTATTCAAAATATTATGAAGCTTATTTATTAATGTGGCTTTATGTTGAAATGTTTATGCTTGTCGCTGCTGACCAGTCATTACAAGAACAATCAAAACGTATTGCTTGTGTATAATTATATGTTTCAGATACCTGAAGGAAACATCTGCATTTATAAAGTACATAATAAAGAGAATTATTCCTGATATGCAGGGAAAAAATAAAAAAGAATGACTAAAATGTTATTATATCTGAATAGAGAGTAGAATAGGCTATAATCTATGCATTGAGTTTTATAACCTTATTTGTGTGCTCAAGTAGAAATTCCAAGAATATCTTTGGGCGTAGAATATAAGATAGTTTACTTTTCCTAGTTATTTTTTTTAAGTGCTTAAATAAAACTTTATTTAAAATGGCTACCTTCCCCCGATCCTTACGCCCCTTCCCTGCTTCATGCTTTCCCATAGTGCTTTGACCTTCTCACGCATGGAATGATTTGCTTATTCACCTCTGTTAACTCTTCCTGCTGCTAGACTGTAAGCTTTTTGAAGTCTGGAACTTTGCTTTGTTTTTTTTTTTTTAAATTTTTGTATCCCTAGCGCTTAAAACAGAACCAAGCACATGGTAGTGGGCATACAATACATTTTTGTTGAATGAGTAGATAAGGCATGTATTTAGTTAAAACCAGACTATTTAAACAGTATTTATTAATATTTAAGTTTTACAAGTATGTTGAATGGAATATGTGGAACCCTTCACTTTATTCATTCATGATTCCATTGGTCCTGGACATAGGTTTACTCCAGAATATTTTAAAGTTACCAATTGGCAAAAGTTATTTAATTCTAATTTTGTACATTTATGTTATTTAATTCTAATTTTGTAATGTTTTTTAACATTAAATATATCCACATAATGCATATTTATAGTAGTTATTCCTCAGCACAATCTGGTGTGCATTAAATGGATGAAATAAAAATTATAGTGAGTAAATGGCCAAAATAATGTCAGTAAAGTGAAGCCTTTTATCTTTTTAAAATTGGTGAGAATCTCTCTTCTTTCCACAGATCCTAAATCTTACTCAGGCATTGAAAGATGGGAAAAGTCCTTTCCAGCTGGTACAAATGCCTTGTATAATTGTGGAACGGAGTCACGGTGGAGGTCAGGGTCGGATTGTCCACCTGAACAGTTCTTTTACCCAGACTGTTCATTGCAGGAAGCCATTTTTCTCCTCCTGGTAACAGATATAAGAGTAAGATAAACTGTTGAGAATTACTGTGACATTAAAATATTACGGTAATGCAAATCTGCTGATAAGAGCTCCAGTTGCCAAAAGCTCAAATAATATAAGTCTTTAAAGGTTATATTTTGAATGTAGCCAAAAGTTTACAGGTTTTTTTTTTTTTTCCAAATATTAAATTTCTATTTCAGGGAAGAAGTGATGTGTCTACCACATTGTATTTTTGTAGAAAATTTGTATTCTATGTTGTCAGTAGCTTAAGAGGTAATTTTATACATGCTGGAATGACTGAAATTACCCTGGAATTCCAAGTAGAAAGATAAGGTGTTTGTTGACCTTGAATATAGTAACTTTTACTATAATTTTTAAATGTTGAGAACACATTCATGTTAACTCTTCTTATATTACAAGAGGCCTTTGAGGGTGCCGAAATCCGAAACTGCTCTTATAAACAATGGTAGATAGTTAGGTAATAGAAAAAGCAGGTAAGAATAGGGCAATGTTGCCTTAATTTTAAAAGCTGCTATTTTAGGACTTGACTAAATGCCCCTAAAGTGGCTATTACTAGGGACCAGAAAATTACATCTTGGTTAAGTAACAGGTGACCATTTTCTCTTTTGTACTTTAGATATTTTTGGTGAATAATTTTGTTGCAATGAGGAGAAATTCTAAAGCCATTGCCCCCTTCAAAAAAAAAAATCAAACATTCAAGTGAGACTTAAGGGGAATAATAGGAAATTTAAGTAAATCTCTAGTATTTTGCAATTCCACAATAGCAATAAAATTCCCTTTTGTTTTCTTTTGAGGGATAAGGTACTTGAGATGAGTACTTCAGAATAAATAATGACCTGGTTCACTTTAATACTTCAGCTAATATTAAACTTCACTGAAAAGTAAACCATACCCCAAACAGCATATTGGATTGCATTTTGGGGTCCTAGGTTATACGTTTTTAATAACAATAGTACTTGAAATTACAGATGTTACTATAATTACAGTTTATTTTAAATTATCAGGCCAGTGAAAGGCCAATTAAGGGGAACATGACATAGATAACTATAAAATCATTTGATTTGAATTTTATTTTTGTACTTTATTTTAAACATCGGCATGTCAGACATTCTTGGAATTTGCCGCACTGTGTGATTTAAACTGAAATGAGCCCGATGTGAGGATGTGATTGTAGAGAAACAGAAGCTTCGTTCTGTTCTTCAGGCTCAAAACCAATAACATTGCCACTTGGATTAAACTGGGCAATTTATGGTCTTGACTTCTTGCTTTTTAAGCTTATTGTCTTGTGCAGAAGGTATGTTTGTGGAGAAATTCTTTCCTGAAGATGAACTAGGATGTAAGGCAGACCTGCAGTGCTCTCCTCGACATCTTTCTCTTGGTCTTCATGGACATGATGACTGGGAATTCTGCTGCCTTAATGGAGTTCATTGGAAACCTGTGCGTTCCTACCTCCTCTGACCCTCCAGGGGCTCAATTTTGAGACAAGGGAAAATTGACTGGAAATGCAAAACTCAAACTACTAGTTTTTAGAGAAATACTATTAATTAAAATGTGCGCTTTGAAGATGTGTTCAAAAAGAATAAGTTGCTGTAATATGGGTTCTGCTTTTATTAAAGTTTTTTCAGTATTTTGAGAATTACCATGTTAATGTTTATAGTGAAAAATTTAGTAGATTACTACCATTTTATATCCCCAAATTAAAATAGTATGAAAATGTTTTTCAGTGGTCTGACCATGCCAGAAAAGTAAAGTTGAAATATTTAACACAATGATAAGTCAGAATACATTGGTTGTATTTTGTGAACTTTCATGAACTTAATTCTTATTTAAATATTGTGGGGTTTTTTTCTAGTGGGTATATTTATAGTGTCAAAGGTAATAGGCTAAAAGTAATAAAAATCATTGTCATAAAGTTACGTTTCTTTTGTGTGTATGTATATCACATATTTGGAATGCTTGTGACCACACATCCATTTCTGAATGATGCCAGACTACATTTTCTTACTTCTCATGTGAATGGGGTAGTGTAATTCTCTATAATTCCAGAAGACATATTTAACTGGAACCTTTATAATTGGAGACATTTTAATTTTATGTAATTATATGCTGACTTTATCACCCCCCAAATTTGTTAGCAATTGAAGACTCTTTGTGGAGACCGTGGTTTGATGCAGACCTGAAAATAGTTTGATTTACTGATTTTTTTTATTTAAAATACTGTTAAGTGGAATTAAAACCTTATTTAAATGATGGCATGGTCTTTAGTCAGATTCCATCGTCCATCCTGGTACAGATAGAGGAAGAGCCAGGCAGCATCTTAGGTTTTCATAGTCTGCCGCCTTTCACCAGATAGCTTGTGCACCTGTACAGAGCTGTATCAGAAATTCTGAGCTCTGGTCTCTTTCCAAGCCTCTCTTGCAGTTAGTTTGGGGCTATGTGACTGAATTCTGGCCAGTGAGATGTGTGTGGGCAAGTAATCTATGCAACTTCTAGGCTTGGCAGTAAAACTCACTGTCCTGTGGCGGGCGCCTGTAGTCCCCGCTACTTGGGAGGCTGAGGCAGAAGAATCGCCTAAGCCCAGGAGTTGGAGGTTGCTGGAGCGACTCCGCTGCACTCTACCGAGGGCGAAAAAGTGAGACTCTGTCTCTACAAAAAAAACCCAAAAAAACCAAAAAAAACCTCACTGTCGTGATTGGCCATTGTCTTGTCTTCCTATTCGGCTATGAACAATGCATTTGTAATATGGAAGCATCGAAGGCACACGTGTCTCTGCTAAAGAACAGCGACCAGGAGAGCCTCCTGACCTTGTGGACCTTGTGACGTGAACAGTCTTTGAACAGTTTGAATTTAATTGTTACTAGAGCTTGGTTTGTCCTATTCTGGGCATTACGATGTAAATAGAAAAATGCAAATAACTTTTAAAATAAAAAATTTAAAAAACAACTATTGGAAGCATATGAGGATACCATCTTGACTAAAACCAGGCGACAATATCTCTGTGAATCCCAGAATATGAGTAGTGTGTGTTAAAACTGTCCATAGCAACAAGATGACCTGGGAACAGCAGCTCTGGAGGAGCAGAGAGAAGGGAGCAGGGATTTGTGATGGTCCTAAGGCCAGAGAACTCAAGAGTTTGCCACCATGTGCTCAGCCCCCCAAAGAAAGATCCCCAGTGGAGGTGGGACTCTCACTTGGTAAATCCAAAAACCACACAAACCTGGGAGGAGGCTGTACTGCATTCAACTGGCAGCTAGAGAGAGGGGCCTGCAGAAAGCGGGGAGGGTACTGAGGGCTCAGTGTATCTGCACAGTCCTTAAAAACAGGGGACACAGAGTAACAGGAATGGAAGATTCAATGACAGGGAAAGGCTCTGGGGATAAAGGAGAGGGGAGTTGGATAAAGTAGAGAGGGGACTAAATGACACAATTCAGAAAGTACTGAAGAGGCAGTGATACGCAAGCCATCTTACCTAATACTCTGCAGTAACTGCAGGAGAGAGGGCCCTGGGACCATGAAGCTAGAAAAACACCCTGGGGCCAGGCCCAGGCTTGTAATCCTAGCACTCTGGGAGGCCCAGGTGGGAGGATCACTTGAGGTCAGGAGCGTGAGCGAGAGCCAGACTCCTGTCTACTAATAAGAGAAAAAATTAGCAGGTATGGTGTGGTGGGCACCTGGAGTTGGCTGCTACTTGGGAACTGAGGGAGGAGGATCACTCGAGCCCAGGAGTTTGGGGCAACAGAGTAAGACAATGTCTCAAAAAATAAAAGAAAACCATCCTGGCCCACCCTCAAACTGCTTCACAGGAATAGAATAGAGGAGGAAAAATATAGAAAAATCCATTTTATTTAAACGTGACCAGAGGAACACAGTAGCCAGATGTTTGAAAACATGCTGGAGGGATGTAAGAAACGATAGAAGCTAAGAAAGAACATCATGACGTCAACATGGGGAAAGCTCTAAATGAGAGAGGCGGGCGACAGAAAGAAAGAAAATGAGAGCGGACGGGGCAATGGTCGAGTTAAAATCGTGTTCCAGGATTGAACCAGAGGAGACACGAGAGAATAGACGGCACAGCCACAAAAACCCAACAGCAGACATCATCCTTAGTCGTGAGAAATCTCAGGATTTCTATATTAGCTTTCTAGTGCTGCTAGGATAAATGACCACAAACGGAGTGGCTGAAAACAACACAACTTTAGTATCTTGCGGTCCGTAGGTTAAGTCTTGATGTCGGTTTGACTGCGCTAAAATCAAGGTGTCAGTAGAGCTGTGTTGTCTTTTGGAGGCTTTAGGAAAAGATCCCTCTCTTTCTCTTTCCAGCTTCGTGAGGCCTCTCACATTCCCAGGTCCTGTCCCATGTTCTCTGTCCTCAGAGTCCTTTCAGACTCTGTCCTTTCATTGCTCTGTCCTCCCAGTCCTTTCATTGCTCTGACACAGACTGTTCTTACTCCCTCTTCCACTTTTAAGGACTCTTGTGATTACATTAAATCCACCCAGATAGTCCACCATAATCTCCCTATTTTAAGGTCTGCTGAAATTAAACTTTAATTTCATCTGCAACTTTAATTCCCTAGGCATAGACGTCTTCGGGGGCCATCGTTCTTTGCACTTTCCCCTTGAGATCAGTAGTACGACCAGGACATCTGCTCTCACTTCATTAAAATTAAAAAATCACCTCATTAAAATTCAAAACTTAGGCTTTTCAGAAGACACGAAATTTCTACCTACAACCTGGGAGGAAATATTTGCCAGGTATCTCTAATAAAGGTCCTGAATCCTAAATTCCAAAATGCATAAAGAGGTTTTGCAAGCTCAAGGAATATTCCCAATTAAGAAAAGATTTAAACAGACACTTCACAAAAAATACAGGAATGGGCCAATAAGCAACGGAAAAGATATTCAGTGCTATTAGTTATTAGGGAAATGCCAATGAAAAGCCTGGGTAACGTTGGACAGAAGCTGGTCCTAGCACCCAGTCATTCCGCTTTGAACTTGCCCAAGAGAAATGAAAACAGATGTCCACAAGAAAATGGTCATCTCAGCTTTTTGTGGAATACCCCAGACTGGATGTATACCCCTTTAAATGTCCAGCAACAGGTGAATGGGTTGGCAGAATGTTGCAATTCTGTACAATAAAGGGGAACAAAATACTGATACACACAGCAGTGCGGAAGAATCTCAAAATCACTGTGCTCACTAGAGGAAGCCAGACACAAAAGAGCACAGCAGGGCAGCGCCTGGGGCTCAACAGGGCAGGGCGGCGGCCCCCTATGCCGGAGGTGGCGGGTTCAAACCCAGCCCCAACCAAGAACTGCAAAAAATAAATAAAAATAAAAAAAAGAACATAGCGTACAAGATCATTTACATAGAACTTCTATAATGTGAACTAATCTGTTGTTCAGCAGGCTAGTGGCTGCGTGGGGACCGAGGCGAAGGATGGAATGGATTGCATGAAATCATAAGGAAACTCCAGGAGAGGATGGAAATAATTTTGTATCTCGATTGTGGTTCTGATTTAGGAAGGGTGTATCTGTCAACAAGCATCAACTGACATAGTTCATCGTATGTGAATTGTTCATTAAAAAACAATGGGGTATCATTTCAAACCTGTCAGATTAGGGGAAAATTAAAAGCCTGGAAATTGGTACAGTGATTTCGGAGAGCAGTGTCCAGTACAGTTAGAGATGCAAATACCCCTGGGTAGTAATGATGCGGGGAGAGGCGAGAGATAAACAGGATTGTGCAAGGTGGCAGTGTTTGTAATACTGAAAGATCGAGAGCCACCTGGATATCCATCAGCAGGAAAATGGATACGTAACCTGTGGTCTACTCATACAATGGAAAACTACAGAGCAGGGAAAATAAATGAACTATAACCACATGGCTTAAAATCTACAAATAAGCCTGAAACAGTGTTGGAGAAAGAACAGCTGGCACAGTATTTGCGCGTCACTTAGGTAAATACAGTTTAGTACCTTGTGTTGCTTTTTAAGTGTATGAAAATGTGGGCAGAAATGGTCTCCAACTTCAGAACAGTGGGTACCTCTGAGGTTGGAGGGTGTGGAAGCAGAATCCCAGGGTACCAAATACACTTTTTAAAGTTTATTTTTTTTTTTGAGACAGTTTCGCCCTGTCTCATGGGTAAAGTGCTGTGGCATCATGGCTCACTAGCAACCTTGAACTCTTGGGCTCAAGTGATCCTCTTGCCTCAGTTTTTCATTTATAATAGAGACGGGGTCTTGCTCTTGCTCAGGCTGGTCTTGAACTCATGAGCTTAAGCTATCTGCATGCCTCAGCCTCCCAGAGTGCTAGGATTATAGGCATGAGCCACCACGCCCAGCCCAAGCACACCTTAGTAAGTATAAAATTTTCTTAAATTTTATTTTTTATTGTTAAAGATTCATTGAGGGTACAAAGAATTCGTTTACACTGATTGCATTTGTTAGGTATTGAATTTGTTAGGTAAAGTCGCTCTTATAATTGTGTCCCACCCCCAAGCTGTGCCATACACCGTGACCTCCCATCCCCCTCCTACCTGCACTCACCCTGCTCCCTCATTCCCCTACCCCCCACCTTGTATTAGCCCATCTGCTTTCATATTAGAATCGAGTCCATTGGATTCTTGCTTCTCCATTCTTGTGATGCTTTACTAAGAAGAATGTGTTCCAACTCTATCCAGGTTAATACAAAAGATGTAAAGTCTCCATCTTTTTAATGGCTGAATAGCATTCCATGGTATATATAAAACAGCTTGCTAATCCATTCCTGGGTTGGTGGGTATTTAGGTTGTTTCCACATTTCAGCAATTGTAAATACAACTGTAATAAATAGTCTAGTGCAAATGTCCTTATGATAAAAGGATTTCTTTTCCTGTGGGTAGATGCCTAGTAATGGGATGCAGGATCAAATGGGAGGTCTAATTTGAGTTCTTTGAGGATTCTCCATACTTCCTTCCAAAAAGGTTGTATTAGTTTGCAGTCCCACCAGCAGTGTAAAAGTGTTCCCTTCTTTCCACCAGCATCTGTGGCTTTGGGACTTTGTGATGTGGGCCATTCTCACTGGGGTTAGGTGATATCTCAGGGGGGTTTCGATTTGCATTTCTCTGATGATCAGGGGCGATGAGCATTTTTTCAAATGTTTGTCAGCCGTTCATCTGTCTTCGTCAGAGAAGGTTCTGTTCATATCTCTTGCCCCGGGTAGACGGGATTGTTTGCTCTTTTTTTTGTTGTTGTTTGATTTGAGCTCTCTATAGATCCTAGTTATCAACCCTTTGTCAGATTCATACCCTGCAGATATCTTTTTCCATTCTGAAAGGTTTTTGTTTTACTTGTTTCCTTAGCCGTGCAAAAGCTTTTCAGCTTAATTAAGTCCCATTCGTTAATTTTTATTGTTGCAATGGCTGCCGAAATCTTTGTCATAAAAATCCTTCCCCAGTCCAACATCGCGAAGAGTTTTTCCCACACTATCTTGTAAGATTTTTATTGTTTCGTGTCTTGGATTTCAGTCCTTCATCCATCTGGAGTCTATTTTTATAAGTGACGAAAGGTGCGGGTCCAGTTTCAGTCTTTTACATGTGGTTATCCAGTTCACCCAGCCCCAAAATTGTATGTATTTATGGTGTACAATTCTGGGTTTTATACACACATTATGGAATAGGCTAAATCAAGCTCTGTGATGTACGTGTTACCTCACACGTTTTCACTTAAAATCTACTCTATTAGCAATTCTCAGGTATACAGTACAGTCTACTGTTCTTAGCTGCAGTCACCATAATGTTTAATCCATCTCCTGGACTAAATTTTTAAAGTGAAATTTTGTTTCCTTTGACCAGGGTCTCCTCAATCCTCCCTCTCCCCAGTCTTTAGTAACCACCATTTTACTCTCTAGTTTCTGTTAAATCAACGTTTTTTTACCCTCCACGTGACAGTGAGGTCACGTGGTATCTTTCTGTGCCTGGCTTATTTTTCTTAACATAAACTCCTCCGGGTCCGTGCCTGTTGTTACAAATGACAGGCTTTTCTACTTTTTAAGGCTATTTAGTTGTGTCGATGAACCACATTTGCTTGATCCATTCAGTTGTTGACGGACACACCTGGTTCCAAAGCCCGTGGCTTGTATAGTAAAAGTATGTGACAAAAACACATTTACCGAAGCAAAGTGCATTATTAATCAGGATTAGTTAAATTAGTGATTAAGTTTTAATCTGCTTCTGAAGCTACTTAAAGAGTTCTTCAGGCCTAGTTCGGTGGCTTGTGCCTATAATCCTAGCACTCTGGGAGGCCAAGGCAAGAGGATTGCTTGAGCTCAGGAGTTTGAGACCCGCTTAAGTAAAGTGAGACCCCTAAAAATAGAAAAAATTAGCCAGATGTTGTGGCAGGTCCCTGTAGTGCCAGCTCCTCGGGAGGCTGAGGCAGGAGGATCTCCTGAGCCTAAGAGTTTGAGGTTGCTGTGAGCTGTGACACTACAGCACTCTATTCAGGGTAACAGAGTGAGACTCTGGCTCCAAAATAAATAAATAAATAAGAGGATTAAAATAAAGAACACTCAAGAAAATAAATCCTTAAGCTTTGAAGTTTTTATTCCACCACTACATGACATTAGTTTTATCTCCTGTCATTTAAAAATACTATACATTTATTTTATGTTCTGACTACTGTTTATCTTCAACTAAGTGGAAAGTATAAACAATTCTCTTGTGAGTCTGGGATTTGAAATAGGGACCTGGCTCGGCGCCTGTGGCTCAACCGGCTAAGGCGCCAGCCACGTACACCTAAGGTGGCGGGTTCGAATCCCCAGCCCGGACCCGCCAAACAACAATGACGGCTGCAACCAAAAAATAGCCGGGCGTTGTGGCGGGCGCCTGTGGTCCCAGCTACTTGGGAGGCGGAGGCAGGAGACTCGCTTGAGCCCAGGAGTTGGAGGTTGCTGTGAGCTGTAGTGCCATGGCACTCTACCCAGGGGGACAGCTTGAGGCTCTGTCTCAAAAAAAAAAAAAAAAAAAAAAAGAAATAGGGACCTGAGTTAACTCCTGGTTCTGGCTTGGTTGGCACCACGTCCTCGGGAAGGTCTTGCGGTCACCAGGTCTTTCTCCAGGTGTGGAACTCATGAGCGAATAGTTACTTAGAGGTTTGTACCAAGGATGAAATGAGGTATGTTTTGTGAAAAATGTACAAATGCTGTTGGATGTACACTCCTTCCCACCTGGGCGGCTTTATTAATGGCACTTTGGGATTTGAGGTTTTAGAGATGGAATAAGACAGACATCTGTGTTTATGGGTTTTATGTACACATGCAAAGTTTTAGATTTGAATCTTTTTGTTGGAGCATGGTGACAAATTTGGAATCACAAAGCTGTTTTACATGGTTGGTCCATGTGGGTTAATCTGGGGTTGAGAAGAAAAGACACCTGGGGTCCCCGGTTAGAGACAGACCCACGCCTAACTCCCTGGGAAACTAGGCAATATTTTAAAAGGTGTTTGTTCAGAACCCCAGCGGCTGGCTGGGTCCAGCCAGAGAAAAGCTGGTGGGCGTTCCTGCATGTCACCCTGCAGGGCTGTTTTTTTTAAGATCAGGAAATTGAAAGCATGTGATTTTGAAAAGTAGCAGCTAATCTCCGTAAGCAAAGAGATGTGTTTATTTTTCCTTGGACTCCCAGAACCCTGCCTGCTCCACAAGCTCTGAGAACACAATTCCTCCCTCACAGGTAAAGCTTCTGTAACGATTGAGATCTGCAGAAATAGCAGGAAAAAACCAAGTTGACTTGCCTGCCTTAAGAATCAGAACATTGTCTCAACATGGAGGGCTGATCCCAGGGCTGATCCCAGGGCTGATGGAACTGGTTGAGCCAGGTGCTTGTAACCTGAATGCCAGTCAGCACTGCCTTTTATCTGTGTGGCTTTGGAACAATCCAGAAAGCTATTCAGCCCTTCAAGTGTTTGTTTTCAATTGCAGCACTTAAGGTAACCCAGGTCCTGGTTTAAACCAGGGTGGCAACTGCCCTAAGGTAGCTTTGGAGCAATTTAACATTTATCTACACTTACGCCATCATGCTGTCTGTTAGGAGCTGGAAATGCTTAATTCCCCAAATTGATAGCTAAAATGCTTCTCCTTAACGGAGGCAGCACGGCTTAAGGTCAAGCAGTAAGTTTCAAAAGTCTGTGGCTCAGGACAGTCTGTCACTGTTGATACAAAAATTGGGTGTCCCCCGTAGAATAGTGTTTTTCCACCTTTCTTTTTTTTTTTTTTTTCATCTCCCCGCACTCTTGAACCTGTAGTTAAACTTCCAGGGCACACTTCAATTATGTTGATCAAAAAAAAGAAAAAAGGGCAGTGCCTGTGGCTCAAAGGAGTAGGGCTCTGGCCCTTATACCGGAGGTGGTGGGTTCAAACCCGGCCCCAGCCAAAAACTGCAAAA
>NW_003852464.1:6922280-6928321 GCF_000181295.1 Otolemur garnettii
AAAAAAAAAAAAAAAAGAAAATAATTTAGTTGATGATCTTTAAAAATTTTCACAGCACACCTAAGATCCTCTGCAGAACACTGGTTGAAAATCACTGCTGTAGAGGAATGCAGTGGAAAAAGTCTTAGGCTCTGAATGAAGAGATCGGCTAGGTTCTAGTGGCAGTCTACTCACAATTTGGGGCAGGTTGTTTGAGTTCCTTGTATGTATGTTTCTGTACGTGTGTTTACTCATTAGGTTAGCTATGCTACCATGTGTAAATTTCCTACTTCGCCAGGTCCTCTGCTAAGTGTTTCCTTGCTTTACCAGACATGTGTTTTTTTCTCCAGGCCCCACTTTGCCACCCTGCTGTGCCCCTCTGTGCTCTGGAAGGGTGACCTTTGCAGGTGGCATCAATGGCCACCTCTCCATTGCACTTCCATCTGCCTTTCGCCAATACAAGACACTCAGGAAGAAAGGTCTGAGGGCGGCGGGAGGACAGTGAGGCTGGAGCACACACCCCCCCAGCTTCTGCCCTGTGGGCTTGACCTGGTTGGCTGAGGCCCTCTACTGAAGGCCACAGCTCTTGTTGGGCTGCCCTTTCCATATAATTATCATTCTTGCATTCCAGAAACTTCCATCTCCCCTTGGCCCTGTAGACCCAGAGGGAGAGATGGCTCCTTTATAGCTCTAAGATAATGTACGTTCCCTCTGTGATTTACCTTAAACTTGCCCACAACGTGGCAAATAGTTTCTTTATGAAATGCCCCTCAATTACCCTGGGGTGTGTCATCCGTTTCCTGCCAGGCTCCTGAATGTCACACGTGTGATCGTACTTCTTACTGCAGCCACTTGGGAAGGCCACAGAGCCAGAAGCTACATCCTTTGGGAGCAGGATTCAAAGGGACCTCTGTTCAACTCAACTCTCTGCCTGTCGCTGTGCCGAACCTTATTGGATACCTCTGTGATTCCCATCTGTGGGCTTAAAGGCCCCTTTTCATAAAAAAGACTTTGTGGGTGGTGCCTGCGGCTCAAGAAATAGGGCATCAGCCCCATATACCAGAGGTGGCGGGTTCAAACCTGGCCCTGGCCAAAAACTGCCAAAAGAAAAACAAAAAAGACGTTGTAACCTCCTTGACTATCGTGAAATGAAATTCATAAATCATACAATTTACCTAACCACTTAATTTTAAATAACATAAATATATTTAAAAATGAAAGAAAACTTATTTAGTATGTATAATAGAATATAGTTACGTACCCTATCATGATGTTTTCCTCAACAAATGACCACATGTATGACAGTGGTCCTGTAAGACCGCAATGGAGCTGAAAAATTCCCATCACCTAGTGATGTCGTAGCCATCATAGTATCATAGCACAGTTACTGTAGTACAAACTTGGTGTAGCCTGAGTGCCCAGTGTTTATAAAGTCTGCAGGAAGGCCCAAGGATTTTTACATTCACTCACTGACTCGCCTAGAGCAATCCCAGTCCTGCAGCTCTATTCTTGGTAAGTGCCTGATACAAATGCAGCATTTTTTATCTTTTGTTTTGTTTTGTTTTTTTAGAGACAGAGTCTCACTTTATGGCCCTTTTTCACAGCTCACAGCAACCTCCAACTTCTAGGCTTAGGTGATTTTCTTCCCTGAGCCTCCTGAGTAGCTGGGACTACAGGCGCCCAGCCACAATGCCCAGCTATTATTTTTGTTGCAGTTTGGCCAGGGCTGGGTTTGAACCCACCACCCTCGGTATATGGGGCTGGTGCCCTGCTCACTGAGCCATAGGCACTGCCAGCATTTTTTATCTTTTATACTCTATTTTTAAACTGTACCCTTCCTATGGCTAGATGTGTTTAGATACAGAAACACTTCCCATTGTGTTAGAATCGCAGGACAGTAACTTGCAGTACAGGTGCGTAGCCTAGAAGCAGAGACCTAGAACCAGACCTGGAACCCAGAACTAGACCTGGAACCAGAGCCTAGGTGTGTAGTAGGCTGGACCATCTCAGTTTGGGTCAGCGCACTCTAGGACATTCAAACAGCAATAAAATTGCCTAATGACACATTTCTCAGAATACATCCCTGTCATTAAACAATGTGTAACTTTATGTATTTTGTATGTTAATACTCAGGTATGACCACACAATTAAATTATAATGAAGTCATTGTTTCTTATAACGAGTACATTTGGATTTAAGGTAAGGCAAAACAATTTTTTCTTTATATGTGACATTTTGAAATCAAGGCTAAATTAGGATAATGAGGTAGCATCACTGAGGCAGAATTGAATTTTGCTCAAAAATATTCACTGTTTTCCCCTCAGTGCCCATGGGAGGCGTGCACGCTTACTTCTCTACCACTGATTTTAGGTTGGCAGCATGGCCTGCTTTGGCCACTTGGGATGACAGCAGACCAGACTGAAATAGGCTTGAAACGTGTTGAGCAGTGGGGCTTGTTTTTCTGTGCCTGTGCAACTGTCAAGAGAAGAACTTCTCCCAGGGATCTGCTGCTCATTGAGCCTGGGCCCACAATGAGACGAGTGGGACAGGCCAAGCCAGGGGGCAAGCCCAGTTGACCACACATGAGACAGAACTGCCCAGCTGAGCCCAGCCAAGCCCAGCCAAGTCCCAGCTAACCTGCCAATGCATGAGGACATGATCATTGTTTCGTTTTGGAATGGTTTGCTTTGCAGAAATTGGGAACAGGCACGATTATCATGAACATAGCAGCTATGGATACAGATGATACGGGCGGGTTGTGCTGGGAATTCAGATCACATGAGCCTTCTTGCTACTAGTCATGTGCTGCTTCCACGGCCATGAACAATTTTTGTTTTCCTAGACAAAACAGTATAATTTCTCCTTTATATGTATAGTAGTTGCATTCCTAAAATAGTCAGATATATTACCTCTTTGGGTTTTTGTACAGTGTAAATCAAAGTTGAATTCTAGGCTCAAGGAACTCTATGAGGTTATTCCTCTACGTAAATGTCTGTCCAGACTCTCAGAGTAGGTGAGATAATGTGTGGACCTTTGTAACCATTAAGTTCACTTAGCATCCCACTGCCCTCTAAATACCAGGAGTGTCCCCGCTCAGGTGACAACCCGAAGCACCTCTGGATGTTTCCAAAATCACCCTCAGGAGGCATCATGGCCTTGTTGGAATCACTAGAAGAGATGATTCCATGATCCCTTCCAGCTCAAATAGTCTCCGATTTTTTGAATTCATTAGAATTTTCATTTATTAGTACATATGAACTATTATGTATCAGCACTAGTGATACAGGAAAAATACACAACTGATACTTTCAAAGGGCGGTGTAGAGGGAAGCTCTGGCCAGCAATGAGGCAATTATAGTGGTGGGTGATACAGTTCACACCACTGGTGTACATTCAGGGTGCTCAGAGCAGGCAGTGCTGCAGTGCCGTTTAGGTACCAAAGGCCCCTGCATAAGCAGGCTGAGTCTAGAAACCCATCTTCAGCTAAAGCCTCCTCTCTGCCTTGATTCTACCCCTGACATCTCCAGCCTCTACTCCTGACAGGTTTCTCCTCCGAAAAAATCACTTTCAGAAGAATCCTCATCTCAGATTCTGCTTCTAGAAACCCAAGAGCATATCATATTTCAGCCAAAATCTACTTGATAGTCTCACCCTGGTTCCACTGTGTGGAGCAATCCAGAAGAAGTGGAATTTTCAGCCGCATATTCACACCTTTGGATATTTGAACACAGCTCTGAAATAACAATTTAGTAACTGGCTCAGTGCCTGTGGCTCAAGCGGCTAAGGCGCCAGCCACATACACCTAAGGTGGCGGGTTTGAATCCCCAGCCCGGACCCGCCAAACAACAATGATGGCTGCAACCAAAAAATGGCCGGGCGTTGTGGCGGGCGCCTGTAGTCCCAGCCACTTGGGAGGCTGAGGCAGGAGACTCGCTTGAGCCCAGGAGTTGGAGGTTGCTGTGAGTGTGATGCCACGGCACTCTACCCAGGGGGATAGCTTGAGGCTCCGTCTCAAAAAAAAAAACAATTTAGTAACTAACGTCAGCTTGGCTGTTGACACAGTGCTCCCACAGGCCTTTCCCCATCCTCCCCCCGCCCCTGACTCCTTGACAGTTGAGGGTATTGCCATTTTTACAGATGAAGACACTGAAGCTCAGATAGCCACTTCTCCAAGGTCACTTGGAAAGTAAGCGGCAGAGCTGGGGTTGGTGTATTACACAGGCATGCTCTCAGAGAGGGGGACGTCAGACTGAGCATCTGATAGACAAGGTGTAGTGGCTTCCACAGTGCTCAAACTGCGTGGCTCAAAACAACAGAAATTAATTTTCTCACAGATCTGAAGACTAGGGGTCTGCAATCAAAACATCAGCAGGGCCACACTCTCCCTGAAGAATCTAGGGGAGACTCCTTTCCTACCTGTCTTGCTTCTAGGTACTTTAGAAGCAATGCCTGGGGTCACCTTCAGCTTTTGGTGACCCCAGGCATTTCTCGGTTTGTAGCAGATGACTCCAATCTCTGCCCACCTCTGTCTTCACGTGGCTTCCCTGTGTGTCTGTGTCCTTTTCTCATTTTACAGCAGTGCCAGCCATGAGGGCTCACCTAATCCAGTGTGATCGCATCTCTGTCCTTAACTAACTTCTGCAAAGAGCCTATTTCCAAGGCAGGTCACATTCCGTGGTTCCCAGAGGAGGTGAGTCTTGGGGGGTACAACCCACTACCCATGGCATTCTGCTTTTCAGCGGAATTATTTATCTCAAGGTTTCATTTCTGTGTGTTCACGAGGAACAGTCGCATACACACATGGTAGCAGAGACCCATTCTCTACACTGCCGTTGTGGCTCTCCCTGCCAGACAGGGAAGGGGCGGGGAGCAACTTGAGACATGGATAGAGCACTTCCCCCCTACCCCCTGCCCATGGATCTCTACTGGCTCCTTCGGGGCTTCTGTCCAGCACACCATAAGTGACCAGCGAATCTTAACAGCTTATAAAGCAGTGCCCTTAGTTTCAGGGCATTTAGCTCGGCAGTGTTGTCAAAGATCTGAGGAAGGCTCCACAGAGTCCCTTTGTGTCCGGGTCCTTCCCCAGCCGAGTTTGACAGCTGAGACTTTTCAGGGGTAGGAAGAGGTCCGGTGAGCTTCACTCTCAGAAATTAGAGGGAGGAAATCAGGGGGGGCTTCATGCTCCTCTCAGCAGGGGAGTCAGGATCCAGAACCGGGAGCAGAGACTGCCAGGATCAGGTCTTTGCAGGCTCTTTTCTTAGTGCTGGCATTGAAAGAAGAGGGAGGGAGGGAGAGAGGGAGAGGGAGAGAGAGGAAAGGGAGGAAGGGAAAGAGAAAGGAAAGAGAAAGGAAAGGAAAGGAAGAAAAAAAAAGAAAGAAAAGAAAGTGGGTCTGAGCGCTCACTTTGGGGCAGAAAGGAGAAGGCAGCCAAGGCCGTAAGGAAGCCAGGTTCCATCACAAGAGCCAGAGAGGGTGGAGGGGAGGAGGGCAGGCAGATTCACGGGGAAGGGAGGTCAGGGTTGGCTCGTCTGGCCTGGAAGAGGCTTCAAGGCACACTGACGGATGTGTCCCTCCAGTATGTGGCAGCAGCTCTGGAGCGTTGGTCAGCATTCTTGGCTGTGAGTGACAGAAGCAACCCTATCTCAAACCGGCTGAGGAACCACGAGGAATGGATGACTCACGAAACTGAAGACGTCAGGCACGGCTGGATCTAGGCGCTCATCTGGTCTCTCCCAACATTCCTGTCTCCTAGTTCTGCTTCCCTCCTATTGGCTTCCTGCTAAAGCAGGTGCTTGTCAGGGGGTGGGGAGCATTGCCACTGGCGACTCGGTCACCCAGGTGAAGATGCGTATGTGGTACGTTGTGTCACAGGCCCCGAGTCTTCACTGCTTCCTGATTCACACTCTTTGCCGGGTAACTTTGTGGTGCTTGGCCACATCGCTTGCCTGAGTCAGCAAGAATGAGTTGGAAGTGACAGGGGGCAGTTCTGAGCTGAGGCCTCAAGAAGCTTGCCTGTTTGTGCCGGAGGTCTCGTGTGCCTGCCAGCCCTGTGAGGAAGAAGT
>NW_003852464.1:6928467-6935484 GCF_000181295.1 Otolemur garnettii
TTGTACCTTTTTTCTCAAGCATTCCAGCAGAAGCTCCAAGTCACCTGCCCAAACCCAAGCCAGGCCCTACTTCTTCTTGTTCCTCTCAGGTGACATGGGCTAAAATTGGAGCCAACTGGTTTACCAAAGGAAAACTGGGATCCTGTTACCAGAAGCCAGGGAAGAGGGCCAGACATTCACTACCAAATGCTCCTCTGGCTTCAACTTGTGAATAGGAGGTTTTCAAATGACATTTATTCTATTAACAAAGAGATAAGATTGCCAGACCCAGATAGGAAGCTCACCTGTCTCCCTCTGCTGGGAGAGTCATTGTGTTGAGCAACTGTCAGCAGCATTAGGACAGTGCCCTGCGTGGTGACAAGGGTGAGCAGGATCCACCCTGGGGCTCAGGCCTCAGGTTGTAGCTCCACCTCTGGTTTCCTTTCTGAATCCTGCTGAGTCTCTCAGTGTGTCTCCACTCCAGGATTTTTTTGCACAAACCAAAAGCACTATTACCCAGTGAAATAAAACATTTATGACTTAGTCATAGTCATAACCCCATTGGTAAATATTTAACATAGGCTATTTACTGCATATATTATATCTGAATATCAGGTAAGTTTTGTTTTTTTGTTCCTAAAGTTATTCTTCAGGAAAAAGGGAATCATCTTGTTTTTAAAACATGCAACATCGCTCACATTTTGAGGTGCCTCTCATTTATCTGATTTGAATTAACCTTTGTGTACTTTTACAGTTTGGGGAGACTTCTCTGTAAAGGCCGCAAATCCATTTTGGTTTGGGCTGCTTCTAGAGGTTACCTCGCAGAATCAGCAGTCCTTAAAAGAGAAAGAGAAAAAAGGTGGATCCTGTAACTCTTTCCAGTTGTATGATCTCACAAATTCAAGTGCAAGTTTTATTATTATTATTTTTACATGTGATTATTAGGTTTCCACTTTTTGCCTTCACAAAATTAAAAAGGCTTAAAATTTAATAACTATAATAGTGTTTAAGATAAGGAGTAGAAACAAAAACTTCGTAAAGAACAAACAAAGATAAATACATTCAGAAAAGAAACCAGACGATTGCTGCATCGAAATATTAAGCAATAATAATAATAATGCAAAGAAAGTAACATTCACATTGTCAAACAAGACTATGTCTATTATAGAATGCTTTGACCCTGAGGTTCAGTGTAGAGTCATCAGTTAACTTCTTATTATTTTTTCCCCAAATCTCAAAAAATAGACAACTAATATTTATAAATAAAAGTAAAAAATAATTTCAAAAAACAGACCATACCAAATCTTATAGACAAGAGAGAAAGACGAAATACTTCAAAATCATTCTACTTAATCTGGATACACCTGATATTAAAATTGGAGAAAATATATTATTATAAAGGGGAAATTACGGCTCGGCGCCTGTGGCTCAAGTGGCTAAGGCGCCAGCCACGTACACCCAAGGTGGTGGGTTCAAATCCAGCCTCCGGACCCGCCAAACAACAATGACGGCTGCAACCAAAAAATAGCCGGGCATTGTGGCGGGCGCCTGTGGTCCCAGCTACTTGGGAGGCGGAGGCAGGAGACTCGCTTGAGCCCAGGAGTTGGAGGTTGCTGTGAGCTGTAATGCCACGGCACTCTATCCAGGGGGGCAGCTTGAGGCTCCTGTCTCAAAATAAATAAATAAATAAATAAAGGGGAAATTACAAACATATTTCACTTATAAATGAGGATGCAATATCCTAAACAACATATTAACAAGTTGAATTAAAAATCAATGTTTAAATAATGTACTTTTGTACAATTGCAAATTTTGTAAACAAATCTTTGGAAGACCACCAATGTGTACACAGAAAACAAATTTTTTTTAATACAAGTGCTAGTGTTCATGTGAGGGGGTATTTCATTCTTGATATAAATTTCCAAAAGTATCATCTTCACGATGGGTTCAGAAAATTCTTTATCTCAAATGATGTAGAAGTGTTGATCACATATGCTGGAAACTTGTGTCGGACACAGCAAAGACACAGATGGGACAGGCACAAGGGGAAAATTTGAATGAAACCACTGCATGAAGTTGGGAAGGAAAACAGCAGTGTTTCTGCAAGAAAACACCATAGCACTAAATGGGCGACGTTAAATGCGTGCGCACACTGCCAATTCTGTAAATAATGTGCGGAGACATTTGACTACCTCATCTACAACCTCACATGTGATTGCCTTTATTATGGCAGCTATATAATGTCTTGAAATTGAGTGGATTGATTCTTCCTACTTTATTTTTTTCAAAGCTATTCTAGATCTCTTTCCATGTAAATCAACTTTCAGAAAAATATTGTCTAAATCTACAAAAAAATCTGGCTGGAATTTTGATGGAGAAGTGCTAAATCTATATAGCAGTAAACCTAGGGAGGATTGACATCTTTGCTACGGTAAATCTTTCAGGTCCTGAACACAGTATGTCTCTGCATTTACTCAGTTCCCCCTTGATGTTCTTTTAATCAGCATTTTGTAGTTTTCGGCATGTAAGCCCTGTTCATGTTTCATTAGATTTACACCTGTTCAATTTATTTGAATGATTGTAAGTGGCATTCTGTTTTTAATTTTAGTATTCATGTGATCATATCTAGTATACAGGGATCTGATTGATTTTTGTATGTTTATCTCATATCCTGCAACCTTGCTTAACTCAGTTTAAACTGAAGAGGTTTTTTTTTTTTCTTTTCCTGGTGGATTCTTTGGGACTCTTTGGGTAGACAATCATGTCATCAGCAAATAGGAACAATTTTCTTTCTTTCTGATGTATATATGCAGATCAACAAATGAAATACCCATGCACTTGTCAACGAGACAACTATGCAACCGTACTCACCGTCCAAAAATTAATGATGCTGCTGTGACTGTGACTTTGAAAAACCCAGTATGGGCTCGGCGCCTGTGGCTGCGGCTAAGGCGCCAGCCACATACACCTAACATGGCGGGTTGGAATCCCCAGCCCAGACCCGCCAAACAACAATGATGGCTGCAACCAAAAAATAGCCGGGTGTTGTGGCGGGTGCCTGTAGTCCCAGCTACTTGGGAGGCTGAGGCAGGAGACTCCCTTGAGCTCAGGAGTTGGAGGTTGCTGTGAGCTGTGATGCCCCAGCACTCTACCCAGGGGGACAGCTTGAGGCTCTGTCTCAAACAAAACAAAACAAAAAAAACCGAATATGGTTTCCTCCAAGTGCAGCTGCTGGTGGTGGTGATACTGCCTTTTGGACCTACAATGCTACTAAATTTTCGTTCCAAAAAGTCGTCTCATATTCTGCTTATGTGGTTATAAAAGAAAGGTACTTGGAGGTGCTATGGGTCAGGCGGATATAGGTGAACTCATAGCATAGGTCCAACAAGTGACCTGCGAGCCCCTCCACTAGAGACCGCTTAAGAGCAGCCCCTGGGCAGCGGGGACTGGGTTTCGGGGCGTGGCCGCCTCCGAGGCAGCCCCCAAGTTCCTCCTAGGCGCGCGGGGGCGCTGTGAAACTCCATGAATCGCGGCGGCGCTCTTCTTCAGGCTTCTTGGTTCGGGCTGAGGTTTTCGGGAAGGCGGCGGGAAGATGGCTTCCCCCAGAGAGCGGCTTGAAGCCGTGGAGACGGAGGAGAGCGCCGGTCGCGGGGGATGCTCGGGAGTGGAGGTGGTGTTTTCCTCTGATCCTGCCGTCCCCGCGCCCCTGTGCCCTCACGGTGGGTTGGCGTCTGGGCTCAGCCTGCCTGTCGGGCGCCTGGGGCGTGAGTTAGCCTGGAGCTGCCCAGGTCTTTTAGACCTACCCTGTTTGTACCTGCCTTTCTGCCCTGACAGGTGTCATGCTTAGAAAATGCTGCTTTCTCTGGGGGTTGTGTTTTTCAATTTACTTTAGAAATCTCCAGAGCAAGTCTGTGCGAAGACTTGTGGTTTTGGCTTCAGGACTATTACATCTTTTGGGGGGGCGGGTGAGAGAGGCAGAACGTGGGCAAACAGGATGCATGGTATTGAATGATTCTTATTGACAAGTGCTGGGGGATTTCATTTGTTGACAGGCTGTCTTTTAATGAATGAAAAGTTAGAACAATAGGGTGAATTCTTGCATGGAAGCCAGACTTGAGTTCTTCTCTAACTTGCAGAGTGTGTGTCCAACTTTTAAAAACTCAAATTTCCACTGAAAGGATAACGCACAAGGGATGGCAAAGTATTCCATTTTCTGGGCCCCTCTTTGTCTTAGTTTTAGCTTTGTAACATTCATGCTGCAGACAGCATCTATACTGACAGTAGCATTTTATTTCTGGAAAAACAAGTTTTCAAAAATTATTTTTAAGTAGTCAGCGCCTGACTGTTGTGACAGAGAGAAAAGAAACATTTATTAAACATTGGTGGATTTACTTATGATACATTATATGTAAAATCAAAACCAGTTCTATTTAAGGGCAGTGAAAACTGGGAGCTTGATATAGATGGCTTTGACATGTTTTTTCTTTTCTGGAACTAGGACCCACTCTTCTGTTTGTAAAGGTGAATCAAGGGAAAGAAGAAACCCGGAGGTTTTATGCCTGCTCCGCCTGTAGGGATAGAAAAGATTGTAATTTTTTTCAATGGGAAGATGAAAAGGTATATCAACTTTTTGAATATTCTTTTATTTTTGGTATATGTTGACGATTTCATTGACAATGTTTTCTAGACCAATAAAAATAGGAGTTTGTACATTATATGATGCAAATTTCTTCAGAGAGTTGAGGAGACCATTTTTTGGGGGGGAGGTTTCAGAAGATTGGAGTTCCTACTTACTTTGAACTTACTCTGATTACTGATGTCTTAAACTACCATCTCAGAGACTCATTTGCCCTTCAGATACTTTGAGGTGTTAATATTGGGTGGCTGATCATTTCTGGCTCCTGGAACAAAAATACCATAGACAGGGAGCTTCACCAATTTATTTCTCACAGTTCTGAAGGCTGGGAAGTCCAAGATCCAAGGCGCTGGTGATCCAATGCCTGGTGAAGAGTCTCTTCCTAATTTCAAAGGGCCGTCTTTTCATTATATCCTCACTGTCTCTTATAAGGACATTCATTTTCTTCATGAGGTTTCTACCCTTGTGGCCTAATTATCCTTCCAAAGGCCACTCCTCTAAATACCATCACATTGGAGTTAAGGCTCGAACATCTTAATTTTGGGGGACACAAACATTCAGTTTGTATTTGCAAATGTAGATTTCTCACTGAGGCATCTAGGTCATAATCATTCCAAGAAGTGGAAAAACACTTCTTAAAAAACACTTAAAAAACACTTTTTTCGAACATTTGCATTGGACATCCTTTATACAGCTACTGGATGACCGATGAAGGCACTTAAGGAGATACAGCTATGGGATTGGTATCCTCTTGGACTTTCTCAAGTTAGTTTCCGAAAGCTTTGACAAGAGAATTGTCAACTTTGTTAGAAGGCTTATTATAAAACTGTTCCCTTCAGCAGACACATTAAGATCACCATGTGTGAGTTAATCTCTCAGTGTTTTAATATGTTTAATACTGCTTCAAATGCTCTAGAATTTTCCCACCTTTCTGGGTTTTATTTTCTCTAGACTGGCTTGTTGAATTAATTGAATTCTGGCTTCTTTTTTGAGTATATGTATTGCCTAAGTGAGCACAGAATGTCTGGCTTCTTGATGTCAGAAAGTGATACATGTACTAGCTTTTCTAGGATGATAGCAAGTTTTATAGTTTAGTGAATGGGTTTTGTACTCTTTCAGTTGTCAGAAGCGAGACTTGCTGCCCGAGAAGCTCATAACCGAAGATGTCAACCTCCCCTATCTCGAAGGCAGTGTGTAGAAAGGTATTGATACAAAGTCATTTTTCTTTATTATTTTAGCTATTTCTTTATTGCTTTTTTTTCTGAGACTTTAAGTTACTTTCATTTATTTATTTTTATTGTAGTTTTATATATGTGTGTATATATATGTATATATAAAATACACTGTTCCATTTTAACAATTTTTAAGTGTACAGTTTATTGTCATTTTAGTATATTCACAGTACACACTGTTGGTGCAGACATCATCACTGTCTATTGCCAAAACTTTTTCATCATCCCAGACAGAAACTATCACCATTAGGCAATAACTACTTATGCCACTTTCCCCCAAACCCTGGTATCTTCTAGTGTCCATAGTGTTGTTGTGAATTTGATCATGTAAGTGGGATTATACAGACTGGAGTTCCTACTTACTTTGGACATACTCTGATTACTGATGTCTTAAACTACCATCTACCAATAGAATGATTTATCCCTTTGTATCTGGCTTATTTTACTTAGTATAGTGTCTTCAAGGTTCATCCATATTGTAGCATGTATCAGAACTTCATTTTTTATGACTAATATTCATTGTGTGTATATACCACATTTTGCTTATCAGTTCATCTGTTGATGGACATTTGGGTTACTTCTACTTTTTCACTATTGTGAATAATGCTGCAAATATTTATTTGAGACTCTGGCTTCAGTTCTTTTGGGTATACACCCAGGCATAGAATTGCTGGCTCACACAGTAATTCTATATGTAATTTTGGAAGGAACTACCAAACTGTTTTCCATAATGGTTACACCACTTTATGTTCCCACTAGCAATGTATAAGGATTCCAATTTCTCCACATCTTCTCTAGTACTTGCTTGCTTTTTTTTTTTTTTGATTTACTTATTTTTATTAACACGTTTTTTTATTGTTGGGGATTCATTGAGGGTACAAGAAACCAGGTTGCATTGATTGCATTTGTTAAGTAAAGTCCCTCTTACAATTGTGTCTTGCCCCCAAAAGGTATGTCACACACCAAGACCCCATCCCCTTCCCTCTCTCTGCTCTTCCATTCTCCTACCCCCAACATGTCATTAATTGTCATTAATTGTCCTCATATTAAAATTGAGGGCATAGGATTCATGCTTCTCCATTCTTGTGATGCTTTACTAAGAATAATGTGTTCCACTTGCATCGAGGTTAATACAAAAGCTGTAAAGTCTCCATTTTTTTTTTTTTTTTT
>NW_003852464.1:6937329-6941858 GCF_000181295.1 Otolemur garnettii
AACCCGCCACCTTAGAAGTATGTGGCTGGCGCCTTAGCCGCTTGAGCCACAGGCGCCGAGCCCAAAAAAAATTTTTTAAGAGCTGTGAACAGCTTTTAAAATTTGCTTTGTTGAAATGTTTTATTGGGTGGACTAGAATTGAATGTTCTTTGGCAAACTTTTGAACAGAATTTATTTCTCTCCTCTGTCATGTGCATTATGTGGTCTGAGCCGGGAGGAGCTCCTTAAAAAGCTCCTGTCTGGATTCCTGATGGGGACTGGGTTTTCACTTTTATGGCAGCGCCTTCATTTTACCTGGGCTGCTGTGTTCCGAGGATGGTGAGCCCTCATCTAGGTTTTATGGAAAGGAGTACTGGGATCGCCTGAAAATATCTTCCCTGGGCTTTTTGGTAATAGATTTTAAAGTTCTTTGATGGAAGAGGCATTCCTCATGCTGGGGCTTCTTAGCTCACAGCAACCTCAAACTCTTGGGCTCTAGCAATCCTCTTGCCTCAGTTTTTTTTTTTCTTTTCTATTTTTAGTGGAGATAGAGGTCTTGCTTTTTGCTCAGGCTAGTCTCGAACTCATGAGCTCAAGCAATCCACCTGCCTCATTCTCCCAGAGTGCTAGGATTATAAGTGTGCACCACCGTGTGGCAATTTTGGCTTTTTAAAATGAAAGGCTTAATAAAGTACCTATTCTTTTGGTGTGTCTTCAGCTTGAGACCAGCCTTTATTCTTGTGTGTAAATGGACCTGAGGATGTCGTGCTGTTACTTGAGATTGTAATTGATTTCTGATGTGGATAATTTAAACAACTCATTTATACGTTAGCTTATTAAATAACTATTGTATTTGGAAGTATTAAATTGCATTTAAACTTAATACCTATTTTACAAAGCAAGCTTTTCATCTGTTATTGTGGAGTAGCAAGAGGTTTTCGTTGATGAATTTAGTTTTGAAATCATTAGAAAGGAATAATAGTAGCTAACAAGATAAACTGACCTTTGTTGCCTGATTTTTTATTATGGGACTGTTAGTGTAGCACCAATTTCTAGGTTTACAAAATAGGATTTGATATTCATTTGTCTAATCCCACTCTTTGAACCATGCTTTTTGTGTCCTATGTGTTCAGTTGGCAGATTGACATTTTGTGCCTGAGATTTGCTGTTCCTTACACTTTTTAGTTGCCTTTTACACTCTGAAATGTGTTGTTGTATTTATTATGGAGTATGTTTGCTCCCTTATTGTGACTCGTGAAGTCTTAGGGAAGATATATTTGAATACTAAAATCAGCATTAATTTATGTGTACCCAGAGAGTTTTGTTGAGTTGCTATTTCATATGGTTATTATTATTATTTTTTTTGTGAACTCATTTAAACGTAGATTTTTTCAAGGTCTGCTATTAGAGAAATGCCATAAACGTAATTTGTGAACTCCAGAAAAGGCAAATGGAACCTCACATGGAGAGCGATAAAAATGACATTTCCAAATGTTAGCCTGCGGTTTCTAGTCATGCTGAGCCACGCGGCAGGATGAATTTCTTCCCCGCCAGGGGCATGTGTGGCACACAGAGTGAGCAGGGAGCGCTGAGGAATCTCTAGGGCTTCATATTCTCATGTTCTTTCTACCAAACTTGTAAAAAGCCTTATGTCTGAGTGTTAAATTTAAGGCCGTATAGTTGATGGTTATGTTGTGATTTTTGGACAGAAGGAAATAGACACAGATTTCAGTTTATCTCTTGTCAAGCAAAGGTCAATAAATTAGCAGTAAAGCTTTCTGAAGGGCAATTTGGAAACAGTTAAAGGAAAGAGATAATTGACAATTCACAAAGATACATAAGTCAACAAGGCACAAAGATGTATCTTGTCAGTGGAGGTTCATTTAGCAGTGTTTTCCTTTTCCTTGTTAAAAAAAAAATGATTAAACTTGGGCCGGGCATGATGGCTCATGCCTGTAATCCTAGTACTCTGGGAGGCTGAGGTGGGTGGATCACCTGAGCTCAGGAGTTCGAGACCAGCCTGAGCAAGAGTGAGACACCATCTCTAAACATATAGCCAGGCATTGTGGAGGATGCCTGTAGTCCCAGATACTTGGGAGGCTGAAACAAGAGAATTGAGCCCAAGAGTTTGAGGTTGCTGTGAGCTATGACTTCATGGCACTCTATGGAAGGTGACAAAGTGAGACAATATCTCAAAAAAAAAAAAAAAAAAGATTAAACTTAGCTCCTTCTGCTGAGTGAATCATCATACCAGCCCCTCATTGCTTTGAACTTCTGTCCTCTCTTCCTGCTGACCTTGCTACTTCTCCTGCCTTTACCGGGCTTCACTAAGTGTGTAACAGGTGGTCTTTGACCATAGTTGAATAACAAAGCCTCATACTACTTCATCTACTTGTCCTCATTTTTTTAGGAAGGAGTATTTACTTCTCTAATGTCAGATGTATGCCATTGCTCTGTTTCGGTGTTCTGTTCCCGAATCGTAGGGTGATGGCAGGTAACTCTCTTCCCCAGTGCCAGCAGGGCACAGCACTGGCTTGAAGACGGGACAGTGTCTAGAGCTAAGAGCACATTTGTACAAGCTCTGCGCTACATTATGACCTCTTGCTAATGGCAGTTATACATCAGACCTCAATATTGCAGATGCCGAAGTGTGAAAAATGTGCCTCTCAGAAGTGATGAAAGAGTTGGTTGGATTTTGCTTTGTGATCCCCACTGACAGGCTTCCTGTTCCTGGGTGAATTTAGCCGTTTTCATCGTCGACATAAGAGAGTGCTTGCTCTTGGTTTTGTGTATTGTTGTTTGTTTTCTGTTTTTATTGCTCCTTTTGGTTCTTTTTCACTGTGTGATCTGTGTTCTCTCTTTTTAATGTCTATTTCTTCTACATTCTTGTCTTCTACATTCTGTGGTTACCTTTGAAGCTCTTTAGACCATAGTTAATGCTTTTTTTGTCTTCATCCACCTGAAAAGTGAGGTAAAGTTATTATATTTCTTTTCCTTAGCTCTTCCTTTACAATCGCTACCTGGTTTTAGTTGATTTTTTTCTTTGGCAGGGTTAACTTGGATGCCTTTGAATATGGCGCACAGCTTGTACTTGAGTTTTCGGTTATATCTTACTCAATTCTGTCCTTAGGCTCGTGCCTGTAGAACATGAGAAAATCAGTAGCTTCTCTCCCTCTCCCGTCTTCTCTTCTTCCCCACTTCTTTTTTTTTTTTTTTTTTGAGACAGAGCCTCAAGCTGTCCCCCTGGGTAGAGTGCAGTGGCATCACAGCTCACAGCAACCTCCAACTCCTGGGCTCAAGCGAGTCTCCTGCCTCCGCCTCCCAAGTAGCTGGGACCACAGGCGCCTGCCACAACGCCCGGCTATTTTTTTGGTTGCAGCCGTCATTGTTGTTTGGCGGGTCCGGGCTGGGGATTCGAACCCGCCACCTTAGGTGTACGTGGCTGGCGCCTTAGCCGGTTGAGCTATAGGCGCCAAGCCCCCATTTCTTTTGTTTGGATTGATCTTAATTGTATTTCGCTCTGGACTGTAGTCCCACATGTGTTTATGTTTTGGTTCTGTGGTTAAATGGATTCACTGCCGACTGACAGCCCCTTTGCGATGGTTTCTTCATCTTTTGGGGGGGGGGTGCTGATGTACATTCCCTGACAGTTTTTATTTTTTAAACAAAAGCCTTCTATGAATAAAAAAATTATTACCAAAATCTATCTGTGGCTATTTTGTGATTCCAATGTCCAGAAGAGATAAAGGAAATAGAGCCGGAAAACAGGTTGGTGGTTTTCTGGAGGCTGGAGCAGGGAGACGGGAATACCTGCTGACAGGTACCAGGTTTCTTTCTGAGTTGATGACAATGTCCTGAAATTAGATTGTGGGGATGGTCATGCAATTTGTGAATATACTAAAAACCATTGAATTGTACACTTTAAAAGGATGAACTGTATGTACGGTATGGGAGTTCTATATCAGTAGGAAATAATCTACGTGCGGTAGTAGAATCAGATAGTTCTGTGGTTTTACAAAGAACGGCCAACACCCCTTCTCTACTTCTGCCTTCTCCCAGAGGCAGGCTTGCTGATCTTACAGAATTTACCTACCTGTCCACGTGGTGGCCTTCCTGGCGCACTGCATCAAAAGGCAGATAACGTCTGCTTGCTCTCCTTGTAACATCGAGATCAGTCATGCATGTGTTCAGCTATTAGCCAGCCTAAACCAGCCGTTAGGAAGTTCCCTATCAGCCTTTTGTCTAATGATTTTAGCAATAATTGATGATCATTGCCTAGAGGTTGTACAGGGTTATGGAATCTTGTCACCTTTTCTGCATTCATTACCTGTATTCTTCTATAAAAAAGAACTTTGTTTCATCAGCTGTTGACTTAGTTCATTACAGTTCATGTGGGAAAGACCAGATAAATGTTTCATTCTTCCCCTCCTGCACTTTTTTTTTTTTTTTTTTTTTTTTTTTTTGACAGAGCCTCAAGCTATCCCCCTGGGTAGAGTGATGTGACATCACAGCTCACAGCAACCTCCAACTCCTGGGCTCAAGCGAGTCTC
>NW_003852464.1:6942017-6957481 GCF_000181295.1 Otolemur garnettii
GGTGAGCTATAGGCGCCGAGCCCCCTCCTGCACTTTTAAAGCAGTTTTTAGAGTTTTGTGGTTTGGTATTCCAGCAACTTCCGAGGTTGATTAATCAGAGTCATTGTTCTGTTGTCTTCAGCATCACTATGGAAACGTCTATTTTAAACATTTGGACAGTAAGTGGATGAAGACCAAAAAAGGATTAAATATAGTCTAGAAAGTTATATTATTCTTTGTGACACAGCATTTTTTGCATTCGATTTAATTTTTATGATATTATAGGGGTTTAAGTAGGGCGACCATAGAATTTTAATCCAAATTTGCGTACTTTTTTTTATGGACACTTTTTGAGAGTTCCTCAGATGGAACTTGAGGATGGCAAGTGTAAACCGGAATTGTCCTGGGCAACCAGGAATAGATGTTACCCTAGTAATATGTGGATTGTTAGGAGAAATTAACTTTTTCCCCTTTAGTTTTAGCTTTACTGAGGTTTAATAATTTACCTACAATAAATTGTCAATAGAAAACTTTATAGGTTGATTTGCATCTTTTTTTATATTTTTCCATGTCTTTGTTATCAAGCTCATGTTTTTCTCTACCTTTTTGAACACATGGAATAAATATAGTTATAATGAGTGACTGAAATGTCTCTGTCTCCTAATTCTATCATCTTTCATTTCTGGATTGGTTTGGGTTGATTTACTTTTTCCCAATCATGGGTTCATGCTTTCCTGTTTCTTTGCATACCCGGGAATGTTTGGGTAGAACACAACTCAACGCGAGTTTTACCTTATTGTATACTGGCTATTCGTAATTCCTTTACACATTTTTTGAGCTTTGCTCGGGACACAGCTAAGTTATTCTCCACAGGAA
Organism: Otolemur garnettii; assembly: GCF_000181295.1. Lineage (NCBI taxonomy): Eukaryota > Metazoa > Chordata > Mammalia > Primates > Galagidae > Otolemur > Otolemur garnettii. Next base: position 6,942,873 of record NW_003852464.1, read on the forward strand.
CTGAGCAGGATTTGGCAAACGGCAGCCCGTAGGCTCAACTCTGGCCATGCTTATTCATTAACATTTGGCTTGTGGCTGCTTTTGGGCTTTAATGACAGAATAGTTGTGACATAAAGTTGAGACTTGATGGCCTGCCAAGCTCAAAACATTTATCTGATCCTGTACAGAAATAATTCGTTGACCCTTGGGGCTTGTCTAAGCTTTTCAGGCAGGAAAGAGCCCCTTCGTTTTTTTTTCACTACGGAGGCAGTGCTCTTCTGAGGACTCTTCCTCCTGCTTGGGTATAGTGAGGCTCTTCCACTCTGGCTTGTTGGTAGACAGACCAGCCTGGGCCCTGGGTGTGTATTCCACTGATCATTCCACTGCTTCTTGTTGGGGGTTCCTTTCTTTGCCTTGGGCAGTGTCTTCACAGGTGTGCTGAACAGTACTCAGCTGAAGACCCAGCAAATTTTGGAGAGCTCTCTCTCTCTCTCTCTCTCTCCAGCTTTCTGCTCTCCCTGTACCGCACGTATATTCTCCAGGACGCTTCCTGTTAATTCTAGCTGCCTCAGCCTCCCCAGATTCTCCCCTCTGTCTCATCAACTCCTTGAGCTCTGTTTGACTGTCCCTTATTGTGCTGCCAGCTCTCCAGGGGCAGTCAGCTGGCCAGTTGCACGACTCACCTCATCTATTCCCTTTCCTCGAGATTCATTGTTTTGGGCTTCTGGTTGTCTAACATCTAAATACCGTTGTTGTGTATACTTTGTTTAAAAATTGTTTTGAGGGCCAGAATGGTGCGTTGCTGTTACTCTGTGATGGCTGGATGTGGGTGTGGACAGCTTCAACACTGAGCCTTCTGTGATGGGAGGTACAGGGCATTCAGGCTTTGCTGCTGGTTCTTTTCACTTGCATTCCGCCGTCAGGGGCCCTTTCCTGAACTGACATTCCTGCTTTGAATTACTAAGAAGTTTCTTCTAATATTCCTCGGTCTCCTTTTTCTTTGTAGTTACAGATAAAGCTGTCAAAAGAACAGCTATGGTAGAATTACTGGCACGATAGCTTATTTCTTGCTGCAGCCATTCAGAATATCTGTTAGTCACTGCCTTGGATGTGGAACTGTGCGTAGAAACAAAAATTTTTAATACTGGCTTTGTTTCCATGTTATGTTCTCAGTTTTCACATTACCGTTCCCAAATTCAGTTCCATGGAAACCGTCTGACTCTTCCAAACTATTAAGAATCCTTTAGTGCACTGTTTAACATGCTTGGTTTTAGACATTTCCGATTCTCTTTGGACCTCAATAATCATATTGCTTTTTCTTCTGTTTCCTTCCTCTGATTTCGTAATTGGTATCACATATACAAGATCAGCAGTTTTTAAGAAATACTGACCATGATTATTTTCCTCCCATCAGTAATCTCTAATAAAAAAAAAAAAAAGAAAAAAAATGGTGACTTTAAATCAGACATAAGGGCGACCTGAAAGAGATGAAGTGGGATGTCTAATACAGTCTGTCTTTAAGGCGTTGAATATTGTCCTGCTGTTTGTGGAGTAATCTTATAACTACCTCTGTCAGAAATGCTAAGAACCGAGGAGCTTTGTAGGAACATCTTTCCTTTTAGGAGGTAATTTTTCTTGTTAAGTGTGCCGTAAGAACTTGAAGAATGATCTTAATTTCTCATTTTAAAATGACTGTCAGCTGAGCCAGACTGTTTAGTACTTCCAAGTTGGAACACATGGATTTGTCAGTAAATTTAAACTTGATAGTTGTCATTACTACTAAGTTGTTTGAGTCATATATTATATTCCCATTTTAAATGGATATTGATCTTCATTCAGTGACTAAATTGGAGCATCTCAATTCTTATGAAATTGCTGATTCTTTCCAACTTCATAGATATGCAGCCAGACGTAAATTCTAGCTGACATCTCCCGTTTTTTTTTTTTTTTTAACCTGCTTTGTGCAATACTCTTTAGGAAATAAGAATACTTTTGAGATACCAAAAATAGCAAAAATACATCATCTTTAAAAAAAAACAAATTTAAAATAACATTGCTTTTTGTTTTATTGTATCTTGAAGGTACTTGAAGTTCATCGAGTTGCCCATGTCTAAGAGGAAGTTTTGCCAAAGATGTCAGCAGTTGCTATTACCTGATGAATGGGAGAGGCACCGTGAGCATCAGGTCATGGGTGATATTTCTGTCGCCCAGTTACGAAGGCCCAGTCAACTCCTTTATCCGCTAGAGAACAAGAAGGCAAATGCCCAGTACCTGTTTGCTGATAGGAGCTGTCAGTTCTTGGTAGACCTGCTTTCTGCCCTGGGATTCCGAAGAGTGTTATGTGTTGGAACACCAAGGTATGTTAAATGATTTTAAAAAATCCTCTTCTCACCACTTGAGAAATTAATCAGACTTTTATAAAGTAGTTATTTTTCTATGTATTGAGTACAGTGTGAAGCTTTGAGTATTCAAAGGAAGTGTAAAAGCATGGTCCCTCTTTTAAGGAATTTGCAACCTGAAATGAAGGAATCTACAATGAAGAGGAATCATCGTAGATTTCTTTCTGATGTATGATAGGAGATTCTTTCTGATTTGACTCCTAAATTGTTTATCATTTTAGTCTTCTCTGTGTCTGCTCTTTAACAAATACTTGCAAAACTGAAACCTTGGTTATACCTGCCAAATTCTCCTCATTGTTTCATTGAAATAATCAGAAATGCCAGAAGAACACTGAGGGGTTTGGTCGTTGTTTGGCTTACTGTCTATGGCATTTGCAAATTCTTATGAAATTTGCTTTCACTACTTCCTGTAGGTTGCATGAGCTGATCAGGTTGATGCCGTCAGGTGACAGGAACTCCAACATTAAAAGCCTTTTACTGGATATTGATTTTCGGTAGGTTTACAAAATACAATATTTATCTCCTTTATTGTCTCCTGTTTCTTTTTAATGCTTTTCTCTTCGTGATTGTTTATAATCTGACAACTCTGTAATTAACAATTAGAAGCAGTAATTGGTTCTGAAGCACCTTTTTAGTCCTATAAACTCAGCATGTAGTCATCTGTATTTCAAACAGGGAAGCATCAATTTCTCCTTTTGCTAGGAGATTTCCTCCATGAATGAGTCTAATTGCCTTTGGTTTATAACTAAGAGATGGATTCCCAGATTTCCTCCATGAATGAGTCTAATTGTCTTTGGTTTATAACTAAGAGATGGATTCCTGTTGAGTAAAGTTTCTTCACATGTCCGTGTTCAAAGATAATTCTGAACTGCCTCATACTTACTGAGATTGCCAGAATTTTGTTTCCTCATCAGATCTTCAAAGTGTGAGAAGCCATTTCTTTTAATATATTTTACCTTATGAAGCACCTGTTGTCTTTCACTGAAAGTAGCCTGAAGTGAAGGGATTATTAACCAGGGAAGAGATAGGTCCCAGGGGAGGGGAGAGCAGTAGCCAGCAGAGAGGCCATGTGGGAGGGGGTCAGAATTAAAGGGCGTCTGGTGTGTTGGAACAAACAGGATGGGACAGAGTGACAAACATACCTTGAATCTCTCCCCTGGTGGTAGTTCGTGCTTATAAAATAGATGTCGAACATGGCCATTCACTGTCTCCATAATTCTGGAGTTTCCAAGTGTGTTCTTTCAAGTTTCTGTTACTGTTTGAATTCCGGGAGTTCGAGGTGAATTTACAAGACACTTTCTCTGTTCTTAGTATCTTTTCCATGTTCTTGATTGTATTATGGGAATCAGGTTTTGAGTTTCTTTTTATTTGGCTCTGACTGAGTCTATATGGCCAATATTCCAGTATTTCTTAGAGAGATTCTATGAAATTAAATATGTTTTCTCTCCCTAAAAACAAGGCACACAGACTTTTAAAGTGCAAAATGTCACATGAACAAGTATAGCTTTTATTTATGATCTATGTATGAAAGACTTAATAATAAAATAAAACAAGTATAGCTTTTATATAGTTTATTTTTCTTTAGATTTCAAGTCAACTTTAGGTTGTCTGATATAATCAATTGCATTACTCAGAAATACACTTGATCTTAGCCAAAAGGCCGAGAAGTGATCATTACTCAGAAATAACTTACACTTTATCCTTCCTTATTAATAGACTAGCCTGTTAACCACTCGACCCTTGTTAACAGAACTAGCACAGTTTCAACATCTGTTTGGCGTGAGTGATCCTTAGCAAAATGATAATACAGACTTCCTAAAGATGCACTCAGTTTACTTTTAAATTGAGATCAAATTTACATAATATTTGCCATTTTAAAGTGTGTGTTTCAGTCCTTTCTTGTGTGTCTCCCTGCTGCCTCTTTCCATGTCTGCATTTCCTCTTTTCGGAAGGATACCAGATTGGATTAAGGCCCACACTAGTGGCCTCATTTTAACTTAATCACTGTTTTAAAGGCCCAATTTCCAGATAGTCACATTCCGAAATACTAGTGGTTAGGGCTTCAACAAGGGCTTTAGGGGGACGCAGTTCAGCCCATAAGAGATATAGCTAGGAGGAGAATTGCTGAGTTCTATAGTAACCTTATGTTTAATTTCTTGAGGAACTAACTGCCCAGCTGTTTTCCAAGTTGGCTGTACCACATTATGTTCCTACCAGGAATATATCAGGGTTCCAGGTTCTCCAAATCTTTGCTAATATTTATGATTGTCTTTTCAAAGTGATATTTTATTGTGGTTTTGCTTTGCACTCCACTGATCGCTAATGACGTTGAACATCTTTTTATGTGTTTATGAGCCACTTGTGGATATTTTTGGAGAAATGTGTATTCCAGCCTTTGCCCATTTTTTAATTGGTTATTTGTATTTTTATTTTTGAATCAAGGAAGTTCTTAATATACTCTGGATACCAGGCTCTTATTAGACATACGATTTGTAACTGTTTTCTCCCATTCTGTGGGTTGTCTTTTCACTTTTGATGAAGCCCAATTTTTCTCTTTTTTCCTTATTTGGCTTATGCTTCAGGTGTCGTGTTGTCTAAGGAAACTCTTGCCTACTCCAAGGTCATGGGTACCTCTTTTCTTCTGAGAGTTTTATAATCTTTGCTTTTACATTTAGTCTTTGGTCTAGTTTGACCCAATTGTTTAATATTGTATGAGGTAGAAGTTCACTTTCATTTGCAGATGGTTGCCCAGTTGCCCCAGCACCATTTATTAAAGATAAAAAGACTGTTCTTTCCCATTGAATTGTCTTGGTACTCTATTGAAAACCAAACCATATATGTGTGGATTTATTTCTTGACTCTAAATTCTGTTCCGTTGGTCTTTGTCTTTGTGGTAGTCTCACGCAATCTTGATGACTACTGCTTTATAGTAAATTTTAAAACCGGGAAGTGAGAGTTTTCCTGTTTTTTTCTTCTTTTTCGAGATTGTTTGGCTATTCTGGACTAATTGTATTTCCACATGATATTAGAATCAGCTTGTCAATTTCTATACAGAAGCCAGCTGAGATTTTTATAGGGGTTGCACTGAATTTGTAGATCTGATTGGGGCGTATTGCCATATTAAGTCTTCTAGTCCATGAACATGAGATGACTTTCCATTTATTTAGGTTTTCTTTAATTTCTTTAAATAATAATCTTGTGGTTTTCCATATACAAGTCTCATACTACTGTTGTTAAATTTATTTCTAAGTGTTTTAATTTTTTTGGTGTTATTACACATGAAATTGTGTCCTTAATTTGATTTTGTAGTGTTTATTGTTAGTGCCCTGATTTACTTTTTAAAAATATTATGTAAAACTACAGTTGACCCTTGAACACCATGGGTTTGGGTCCTGAGGGTCCACTGGTAAGTGGATTTTCTTCCATCTCTGCCACCTCCGAGACAGCAAGACCAACTCCTCCTCTTCCTCATCCTCTGTCTGCTCAAGAGGAAGATGAAGGCCTTCAGTGATCCATTTTGATGAGTAGTTCATATATTTTCTTTCTGTATTATTTTCTTTTCTCTAGTTCACTTGATTATAAGAAAACAGTATATAATGCATGTAACTTACGAAATATGTGTTAATCAACAGTTTATGTTATCTATAAAGCTTCCAGTTCATCAGTAGACTATTAGTAGTTACGTTTTTGGAGAGTCAGAAGTTACACTTAGATTTTTTACTATGTGGAGGGTGTCAGTGCCCCTAACTCCTAGGTTGTTCAAGGGCCAGTTGTACATATAGTATTTACCTTCCTAACCATTTCTAATTATATAGTTCAGTGGTGTTAAGTATATTCACGTTGTTTGTAACCGACCTCCAGAACTCTTTTCATCTTGCTGCATTTGCTTTCACTTTGAAAGATTTGTATGACCTCTTAGCTGTTTAGCCTGTAAGACCGTGCCTTTTGGTTTCCCTTTCTTGCACCTCTAATTGAAGTCTCCTGGTCAGAGTAGGGCCTAGACTCTACAGGTGTCCTCAAACTGCAGCCCGCGGGCCACCTGCCGCCTGCCGCCTGCCGAGGACATTTATCTGACCTGCTGGGTGTTTTTGCCGTTGCTGCCTGTCCTGCTTAGCAGCCGACTTGTCCCAGGGCTCACAGTCCAGCCCTCCACCGGTTTGAGGGCCAGTGAACTGGCCCCCTGTTTAAAAAGTTTGAGGACCCCTGGCCTAGAGGATGTAGATAATATTATTTTATGGCTTACGGAATATGCAACACTTTCTTTTCTTGTCTATAAACTTGTGTGTGTGCATTGCAAACAACTAACAGTGTTCTGTTGGAGACGTGGTTGGTAGCTTGGTTTCTTTGATAGTGTCGTCTGTTGCTGATTCAATTCTGTCTAAAGGCAGCATTCGATGTTAAGAGACAACTGATTTATTGAAACACATTAGTAGTCAGAATGAGCTCAGGCTGTTGCCTGTATGTGTAGTATGATGAAATATGTGGTTGGTTTAGATTTTTCACAAAAGACCGCAGTTAAGTCAGGAAAAATACTCCTGTGTAGTGCTGAGTGGCAATAAATAGTTACTCTTGGCACTTTGGCTTTGCGTCGCCTTCCCAAAGGTCTATCCAGGGCTGCAGAACTGCCTCGCACCCCAGTGTTCCATGTCCCTGTGCTGTAATAGCCTTTCTAGGGGCATAAGATGAAGTTAGCATTTGCTAAGATGGATTTCTGTATGCTCTAATTTTAGCAGGAAAGATGTGAAACTCTATTTGGCAAACTATTATCCAAATAAAGTTATGTCAAAAAAATGAATTTCTTAGGTTCATTCCGTGAACTAATTTTATTCAGCTCTTGATTACATTTCCTGTGTGTGGAGCATGTTTCACACTTGGTAACTGGCTCTTATTTAAGGAGAATGAATGGCCAAATTAAATGAATGTCCTTTTGAGCAGTTTTCAAGTGCGTGTATTTCTGATTGGTTTTGTTTGCCTTATTCAATGGAGAGAATAATTCTTTGTGGCCAATTTCATTTTAAGAGGGCAGTGCTGAGTGGTTTTTCATAAATTAAAATATGAATAATTGTGCTTCTTTGTTTGTGTTGATGGAAACTTAGAACTGAAATCTTGGCTTTTTCTCTCTCTGGCTCTGCGCACTGCTGCCCAGAATGTTTTGGCCAGGTGGGCTGGGTGGAACTTTTTTGTAAATCAAATTTGCTTTTCTAATTTTGAAAGATGACTCCTGTATCTTTGTGAAGCAATGAAGAAAATGAGGATTAAATTTTAAAGGGATTATGTTTTCCTTTGCTCGTCCTTATAAAGCAATGTGAGCGGGAAGAAAACCTTCAGGTGATAGCTGACCCCTGGCTGTACTAGTATTGATATTCTTTTCTTAATCATCAGTTATTTGAAATTTAGTTAAATAGGAAAGTATGTGTTTAACAGTAGTTGACGCTGCCTCATGGTTTCTGGGATACTTAAATATTATTCAGTGATCTAAACCTTTTGTTTATTCCTTCTGTGCAAATTTGTTTTATGAAATCAGCAGATGTGCTAACAGTGTCTTAAACGATCAATTGAAGGATGTTGTCTTGAGAATGGTGAGCAGCGATTTGTTCATCTCTCTAGAATGAGAAAAAATAAGATTTAGATTATGTTTTAGCAAACGTAAATGTAATTCCCTAATAATAGGGGCATTGAGACATAAATCTTCATAGCTTTATTTTTTAAAGTAACGATACTTAGCATTTTAGTATATGTGTACATCTGGTATTAAGGACTTTATATGTTATCTCGTTCTTTTCAACTCCTATGAGGTCGAAACTATTACTTTTCTTTTCTTTTTTTTTGAGACGAGAGTCTCACACTGTTGACCTGGGTGGAGTTCTGTGGCATCACAGCTCACAGCAACCACAAACTCCTTGGCTCAAGCCATCTTCTTTTCTCAGCCTCCCGAGGTGCCCACCACAATGCCTGGCTAGTTTTTCTATTTTTAGTAGACAGGATCTCACTCATGCTTAGGCTGGTCTCGAACTCCTGAGCTCAGGCAATCTACCTGCTTTGGCCTCTCAGAGTGCTAGGATTACAGGCATGAGCCACTGTGCCCAGCCAGACTATTATTTTCCTATTTTGTAGATATAGAAACAGAAGCTTAGAAAGGTTAAATAACTTACTAAGATTATATAGCTAATAAATGAGAGACTTGTTGTGTGAAACAGGACCATTCAAGTATAGATCTTATTTTTTTAATAGGGAGAAGATAGACACATGCTTTCCATTACATCTAAAAATAGTTTTTTAAAAAAATACGGTGTTTACACATCTGTAATCCTAGCACTCTGGGAGGCTGAGGTGGGTAGATTGCTTGAGCTCACGAGTTCGACACCAGCCTAAGCAAGAGTGAGACCCCTGTTTCTACTGAAAATAGAAAAACTGAAGCAATAGGATCACTTGAGCCCAAGTTGGAGGTTGCTATGAGCTGTGATGCCATGGGGAGCCCGACTTGGAAGTTGCTGTGTGCTATGATGCCATGGTGAGCCTGAGTTGGAGGTTGCTGTGAGCTGTGATGTCATGGAACTCTACTGAGGGCAACAGCTTGAGACTCTGTCTCAAAAAAAAAGTACAGTGTTTTACTATGTTGCCCACGCTCAAGCAGTCCTCCTACCTCAGCCTCCTGAATATCCAGGCTTGTGCCCACACGCCCTGCTGTTTGTTGTATGAAACATGCACCGTGGATGATGAGTCAGTTACAGATGGTAACGGGTAACTGAGAGTAGAGGTCCAGGCAAAGAAGAGCCACTGGCACGGTTTAGTTCAAGAAGTCATATAAGTAGTGATGTGTGTGATTTTTTTTTCAGTCTTTCCACTAGGTTTTAAGTTTCTAAGAAAGATGATGTGGTTCATATATGAATTATTTATAATAAAATAGTCCAAATTCCAAATCCCATGTGGTAACAGAGAGGGTTCTATATTATAGGGAAAACTCAGAAATCAGCAGGAAAGACATTTAGACCCTTTTACATGAGTGGGGAAAACATACAGATGACAGCACAAACACAAGGGAGAGAAGACTGGGTCTCATCAGTAATCAATGCAAATTCAGAGCATAATGTGCTATGAGCTTTGCCTGGTAAATTAGGAAAAACTTTGAAAATGTTAAAACCCAAAGCTAGTACTCTTATTCATTGCTGATGGCATTTTAAACTAGTATGTTAGAAGAATGAAATAAATACCCCTGTTCCCTGGCACTAATTTAGTAAATGTGAAATGGACATACTGTTTTTTCTTTTATATTGAGAAGCATATTTTACTAAACTTACCTTCATCAGACAGAAGAACTTTGTATTAAATACTCTTTTTTGTTACCTATAAAAGAAAATAATAGCTGTTGAGCAAATATGTTGATTTAATATTTTTCTTAAAATTATTAGCCACCAGAGCTGTATTTTAATTGTCAGCCCATTGTAAGCTGAAGTTGCATAATAATTTGTCAGTAACCCAATAGTTTATGTGTCATCGTCTGGCCCACAGGAACATGTACATTTTATAAGTGAGTGTTCTATAGTTTTGCCACTGGTTTATTATTAACGTATTACTTTATTATTTCTCAAGAAATAATAAATAATTTATTCATTATTTTTGATTTACTTATCACTATGACTGAGCAAGTAACTCCCATAATACATTATTTTGCAGGTATTCACAGTTTTATATGGAGGATAGCTTTTGCCATTATAATATGTTTAACCATCATTTCTTTGATGGAAAGGTAAGCATTATGACCATCATCTCTTTCTTCTCTTATTGTAGAATAGCAAATTCCAGAGTACCGTCTGTGTTATTTTTAAAAGATTTTTCAAGATGAAATTGTGGCTGTTCTACTATTTATTTGTATTTATTTTTGGTTCATTCACTGTGTGATTATTGACCATCCAGAAGTGATTTGTTATTCCCTTCCTATGACTTTTCACTGCTTTTTGGATGAAGACCCACATTCTTGCCAAGGGCCATGGGGCTTGTTCTCCACCCTTTGCTGTTTTTGCACGGGGCACGGGGCTTTCATCTTCAACTGGTCAGCTTCTTTTTACCTGCTGGCTTCTCGTCTCCCTTTGCCTTGATAACTTCTATTCATCTTTCAGAACTTTGTTCCAGCTCACTTCTTCCAGGCTTCCCTGACCCCAACATCCAACAAGGTCGAGTTTTTCTTTGTAGATTTACAAAGGAATTAAATACATGTGTCAAGCAGGGGTGCATGGGAAATCTCTATGGCTTCCTCTCACTTTTGCTGTGAACCCAACACTGATCTAAAAAAAAAAAAAGGGTCTGTAAAACAAAAGGGCAGTGGCTTAAAAAAAAAAGCTTCTTTCAGTTTGATGTTAATAATGTTGCTGAGAATAAACAATATCGCAGAGCTAATATTTGGGCCAGTATGAGCTCTTTGTCAGTTCTGTTATACAATAAAATCAATAACCAGCCAAGTAATGACACCTGACAGGAGGTTGGCCAAAACTGTTTTGAAATTATTGAGCAGACAGTGCATACAGAGGGTGCCCCCAAAATGTACACACAGTTTAAGAAAGGTGAAAACCATATTAAATTTAAAATAAGTTGCAGTTGACTTGTGCAATTACAAGAAGTGCTCACTGTGACTTGTGTTCATCTTTTGTTATCTGTAGGTATTGAGTATTACAATTTTAGTATAGTTTTTTCCTTTCTTAAAATGTGTATACATCTTTTTGGGGCCCTCTGTATATATAAATTTTTAAAAAATTGTTAACCAAGGTTAACTACATATTGTGTTTTGAGATATTAATGCTAGAATAAAAACTGAGTAAAACTAAAAATGTCAGTACTGGGGAAATGAAATCAAATACTAAATTGTTGGTTGGGGTTCGAAAATGAACCCTTTGATTTAAAAAGTATAACACTTCCAGGTGGCGCCTATGGCTCGGTGAGTGGGGCGCCAGCCCCGTATACCGAAGGTGGCGGGTTCAAACCCAGCCCCTGCCAAACTGCAACAATAACAACCCAGGCATTATGGTGGGCACCTCCTGTAGTCCCAGCTACTTTGGAGGCTGAGGCAAGAGAATTGCCTAAGCCCAGGAGTTGGAGGTTGCTGTGAGCTGTGTGACTCCACGGCACTCTATGGCGATAAAGTGAGACTCTGTCTCTACCAAAAAAAAGAAGAAAAAAAAGTATAGCGCTTCCTCCATTTGAATTACTTTAGCATTGGGACATATATTTTTCAGCCAAGACAGTCATTGCAACCAAGTATTGAAATAAGCAGTTAGATGTGCTTCACTGTCTCCCAAAAGGTTTATGTGGCTGGTGATTATGAGGGTTTGAGAATGGAGGAGGTGAGCGTGAAGGAGAGCTGGGAGTTGACGTGCCAGTGGGTGATGAGGGTTGTTTCTACCAGGACAGTGGCAGTGGGAAAAGGGAGACAAGAATGGATTCTGTGAGAAGTGTAGTTGGGGAGAAGTGGAGGCTGACTTTGTGGTCTGGTCTACGTTTGTACATTGTTCTTCACAACAGAGGGTAGTGAAGTTTGGAAAGGTTTGAGCATGGGGGTGTCCGGTATGGCCTCTTGCAACTGTGTGGCCTTGACTTTGGAGCTGAGGTCAGGGCTGTCCCAGAAGATGAGGACAGTGGGTGAGGTCTTTTTGTTGTTGTTTGTTTATGCCATACCATGCTTTAGCTTTTTATTTTGAACAATAAAGACAAAATAAAGGTTAAGTACATAATGGTTGGTTAGCAATTTCATCTGTTTTTTTTTAAGTAGCATATAGGACAGCCTATAGTATAATTTACTATTGACACTGTGTAAGGAATTACCTTATAAGTTTCTAGAATAATGGCTAGAATAAGCTGCCAAGATCGAACGCTACTTTATCTTTCCCTGAAGAAAACAGCTGTCCAGCTAAGGCTTTCCTTACTCTCTATTTTAGTGGCAACTCTAAATAGCACTGCAGCTGTTGAGATTGATCTGCAGGAACCCATTGTTTTAATGATTTTATTATCCGCCCCTTTTCTGCCTACTCCCGGAGTTAAGTTTCTCCTTAGAGATTCACCAACAGCTAATCTATCACTAAGTATTTAAGTGTCTGCTCGATGCCTGATGCCTGTGAGGCCATCCAGGGTGCTTAGGACAACAGAAGGCTCAGCTGCTGCATCTCAGCACCTTACAGCCCTTTAGATTAAAAAGCAGGAGTTCCCTTGCATAGGATTTTCTCTTTACAAATCATGTAGTCCTTAAGGTATTACAAAAACCCATATACCTTTATGGTAAAGTATAAAATGCCATGAAACTTTAAAAATGTGTGCCATTTTGTATATCATAAAGTATATCTTTGTATATCTTAAAGTATGTATAGAGGACAGCTAATTAAAATGCCAGGTCGGGTGCAGTCGCTCATGCCTGTAATCCTAGCACTCCGGGAGGCCGAGGCAGGTGGATTGCTTGATCTCAGTAGTTCAAGACCAGCCTGAGCAAGAGCAAGACCCCATCTCTACTAAAAATAGAAAAACTAGCTGGTCATAGTGGTATGTGCCTGTGGTCTCAGCTACTTGGGAGGCTGAGGCGAGAGAATTGCTCAAGCCTAAGAATTCAAGGTTACTGTGAACTGTGATGCCATGGCATTCTACCCAGGGCAACAGAGTGAGACTCTGTCTCAGAAAACAAACAAACAAACAAAAAACCCGGGCATTATTTTGGTGATAACCGAGATGAAAGAAACAGTTAAGTTACTGTCCACATTGTGGTGTGACACACATCTTTTTCCCATAGGTAGTCAACATTAGGGCCCTCAGCAACTTGTAGTGGGCTTTGACATCATAGATTCTTACCTGGAAAAAAATATTCTGTTAATGTTTTTTAAATGAGGGGTTAAGGCAGTGGTTCTCAACCTGTGGGTTGCGACCCCTTTGGGGGTTGAATGACCATTTCACGGGGGTTGCGTTGCCTAAGACCATCCTGTATATCAGATATTTACATTTACATTACAATTTATAACAGTAGCAAAACTACAGTTATGAAGTAGCAATGAAAATAATTTTATGGCTTGGGGTCCCCACAATATGAGGAACTGTATTAAGGGGTCGTGGCATTAGGATGGTTGAGAACCACTGGGTTAAGTCATCATTTACTTGTATGTTTTCTTCGTATACTTTTAACTCTAGGAATTGGAAGGTTTTCACCATTGTCATCTGTGCTTTAAATCCTTGTTCACGTAAGCAGGTTAAGGAAGTGCCAGGTAGCACTTGCAAAATGATTAACCTTTTTGACAAACGGTCCTCTGGCTGTAGGAATTTCAGCAGGAAGTTAATGAAGATTCTCCCACGGAGAAAGGATTGTGTTGTGGGTTTTTTTCTCTCATCAGTTGGGCCTTCTAAATCGATTTAGTAGGATAGCAAAATATATTTGATAATGACATGCATATAAGCTTATTCAAGTATAAGATGCCTGAAACTTTAAACACATGTGCCATTTTGTATATCGTCAATGCTAATTTACTTTTATAGGTGAGTATAGCCGGCCCTCTGCCTCTGTGGGTTCCACATCTGTGGACTGAGCTGTGGATCAAAAATATTAAAAAAATATATGGTGGCATCTGCGCTGAACATGGACAGACAATTTCTTCTTGTTATTATTAAACAATATGGTCGAACAACTCTTTCCCCAGCATTTACATTATATCAGGTATTATAAGTGATTTAGAGATGATTCACGTATACAGGAGGATGTGTGTAGGTTACATCACATAGGCAAACACGTGGCCTTTCAGATCAAGGACTAGAGCATTTTGGTGTGTGGGGAGGTCGTAGAACCAGTCCCCCAGGGATACAGAGAGATGACTGTACTTAAAAATGACTTCCAAGTCAGTTGATTGGAGATACTCTTGTAGGCATTTCTCTTTAATAACTTTACCCCAAGCAAGAAATGTTAAATGTCCTCATTAATGTTGACTTTACGATTACTAAAAAACACTTAAGTTAGCCTTGGGAAAACATGTTAATAGCAGAGTTTCACAGACTGGATAGGCTTTGTCACTTGTGAACTTTAATTTATTGACTTCCTGTGCATGTTCAAATATGCCTGTCATTTACCTGATACTCAAAAACATGTGCATGTTTCACTGGTAATTTGTAACTGTTATTGAAATGAATTCATGGCAGCGGACGAACCAGGTAGGAGGAAGATTTGTCCTGTTCCTGTTTGTGTCCCCAGTGTGCAGCCGTCTCTGCTCTGTTTGT
>NW_003852464.1:6957541-6967340 GCF_000181295.1 Otolemur garnettii
CTGGGTAATGAGTTTCTCTCTTTGAGGTTACCACATTTAGTTTTTTAATTTAACTGTTTGAAATGCGTAGCCTTTTGATAGTAATGGTGTTCGAATTTGCACTTTAAAAAACCTGTTTATCAGGGAACCTAAAGATAAAATCTTATGAGGGCTAAGAATGGCTTCAGGGATCAGTCAGTCAGGGATGCTGCAGTGGCGGGTGGCTTGGTAAAGTTCCCAGTACGAAGAGTGAAACTGAATCTAATGCATTCTCCTTCAAATAGGGGGTCTCTCTAGTCCTGATTTAGAAATGAATTTCTATTTGTTCCAGGCTGCCCTTGAAGTATGCAGAGCATTTTTACAGGAAGATGAAGGCGAAGGAGTCATTATGGTGACAGATCCTCCTTTTGGTGGCTTGGTTGAACCTCTGGCTGTTACATTCAAGAAGTTAATTGCTATGTGGAAAGAAGGTCAAAGCCAAAGTGTGTAATTTATTACTTCAGAATAAACGTGTATCTGTGTATCTACTTCCTGTCAAATATTAGCTGAGCTCAGTGAATCACAGCACTGATAGAAAATACACGTCTTGGGTTCCTCTCTCTTCTTGTAAACAGTCTGACTTGATGTGGCAACCTTCATCTCCATGAAACACTTTGTGTTATTCTAATTCTGTGTTTTTAAGATGGCTTCTTTATAGGTAAAATATTTGTTTTGAGTGGGGATGATGAAGAAAAGCAATGAACTATTTTCAATTGTGTAAGAAATATGTTATATTTATTGCAGGAATGCAATTCATATTTACATATGGATATATACTATTTACTGAGTGGCTATTGTGTGCCAGGTATTGTTTAGATCGGGGGGTGTCCAACCTGCAGCCTGGGGACCACATGCTGATTTTGTGAGGTTTTTTGCTTGTCTCTGGTGTCAGATATCAACAAAAATATGCACAAATCCTTTTTTTTTCCTGATCAGCTTTCATTAGTGTTTGTGTATGGTCCAAGGCAACTATTATTTTTCCAATTTGTGGTGGAGAAAGAAAAAGGTTGGCCACCCCTGATGCTAGGGCTAGATTAGTGAAAGCAGACATACATCTCTGTCCTACGCACCTCCATATCCCTGTCTCTAAAGTCTTGCCCAAAACTCATCACTTCATAGTTCACAGCAATCTCAAACTCTTGGGCTCAAGTGATCCTCTTGCCTCAGTCTCTCAGAGTAGCTGGCACTGCAGGTACCTGACACAACTCTTGGCTAGTTTCAGAGATAGGATCTTGCTCTTGCTCAGGCTGATCTTGAACTGAGCTTAAGCAATCCACCTGTCTTGCCCCCTCAGAGTGGTAGGATTACAGGTCTGAACCATTGCGCCCAGCCAGGCCTAGAGCTTTAAACTATGCTAAGATTTACATGTGGAGGTTGGATCTCCTGTAGGCTAATAGTGGTTTTCAGCGACACAGATCTTAGCCCTAGAGGTAGTTTACTGGCTGGGGGTTATTATTTGTGGCTTAGAACTTCAAAATATTTTATATAATTATCTAATTAGTCCATAGACTCATTTTTTAGATACTATTTCTAGCTTGCAAGTTGATAAATTATAAGACTGTCAGGAATTACGTCATCAAGTTTCTCTATTAATTATGCCACATAAACGGCTTTGGAGACAGAATGTAAAGGAAATCCAAAACTTCACTCATATTGTTAGGTGTTTCACTTCCTTGCTGTTCTTAAGTCAACTGATCAGAGAGGACAAATCAATGTTATTGGGGAAGCAATAAAGAGCTTTGTGGGCTTGAATTCCTGTTCTGCCGCTTATTAGCTGTATGAACTTGATAGCTGTGGCTTCAGATTCACCCTCTATAAAATGGGATTTTTAATATGTGACTCTAGGGGTTATTATAAGGAGACTATATACAGAAAGTATGTAGCACAGTGCTTAGCCTGTACTGGTTACTCTGCAAATAATAGCTATATTCCCTATCACTCTCGTAAAAGCTAATATTTTAGGCTGGGCATGGTGGCTCATGCCTGTAATGTCAACACTTTGAAAGACTGAGGCAGGAGGATTGCTAAAGGCCAGGAGTTTGAGACTAGCCTGAGCAACAAAACAAGATCCCATCTCTACAAAAAATAGAAAAATTAGGTGGCTGTGTTGGTGCCCACCTGTCATCCCAGCTACTCAGGAGGATGAGGATCCCTTGAGCCCAAGTCTTTTAGGTTGCTGTGAGCTACGATGATGCCACTGCACTCTAGCCCAGGCGACAGAGCGAGATCCCATCTTTAACAACAACAAAAAACCAACAAAACTTATTTTGATAAGGTTATTTTTAAGAATATTCCATGATTAAGGAAAGATTGATTCATCCTTGAAAACTAAGGAGTTGTGGCGGAGCTAGGATTCAGACCCAGGCCTTCCTGTCTTCTTGTTCAGGCTCCCTTCCACTATGCCATGACTACCTTTATTTCAAAGTGATAGTGTTTTTATTTTCCACCTTTTGGGTAATAGCTTTGCCTTTTCCTAGACTATAGTAATATGCATAAAAGGGTCACATTTACGTGCCCTTCGTAGCTATGTCTAGATAGAAAAGAATATCTTTGGGAAAGGTCAAGTTGTAAATAGCACTCCTATAAACATACCCAGTTTGGGGGAGAGATTTAAATGTCTTGAACAATGGCAATTCCTCACAATACTAGAAGCAGCTTTCTATTTTTTCTTTAATATCCATTTCTTCTTTCCCCTTTCTTGTGATCCATTAGGTAACAGTCACAAAGAACTACCCATTTTCTGGATTTTCCCCTATTTTTTTGAATCCCGAATTTGTCAGTTTTTTCCAAGCTTCTGCATGCTGGATTACCAGGTACAGTGAATATTCTGTTTTATGACATGGTTGGGGAATGGATAGTCTGTTTAAAAAGACATTCTGATAAGACCCTACATTAAAATACTGTGAGTGGTGTTAAACACTAAAATTATACCATCTATATTTTAGTCCAGTCGAAGTCTAATTCAATTAGGGAGTCTAATTAGGGAGCTTGCTGAAAGTATAGATTTTGGAGTACCAAACACACACACACACACACACACGCACCCTGCTAAATCATATTCAGAAGGTAAAGCCCCAAGAAAAAATATTTTACCAAGCTTCTCAGGTGACTCTGAAGTTCAGCTAGCTTTTAGGTTAACTGATCTAATCCTCCACAAGATTTTGTAGTTCCTAAGATCATCATTATGAATATTGCTCAGAAGGCATAGAAAAGTAGATCACTCCTTCTGGCTGGTGGCATGCTGTGTACATTGTAGCATGTCACTCAGAGGCTACCAGGAGCGACAGAGATGCTCTCTGTGAGTGCCGTGTGCTGAATACGCACACGGTGGATGTTACTGCAGCCAGCAGACCTCCTCCTCCCCAACATCGCCTGTGGTGTTTTCCCTGTGTCTGAGATGAGAATGAGGCCCGTGCCTCTGGTACCTCCATCCTGTCTTTTAAGTTCCTTCTGCTTTAAAGGCCACTTTCCTGGATCCATTGCTTTGGGCTTGAAGTCAACCCTGTTACTTAATGTCATCACTGTATTTGGTCATCAAGCAGGGACTGTTTCCTCTTTCCGTAATGATATTTCTCTATTTGAGTTTTCTGAATAATTAATTATCTCTGATTAAGACTGATTTTCAGTCTTACACAGTTTTAACTATAAATATCTTCACTAGTTGTTAGAAACTAGCACTTGGTTCTGGTCTTCTAATCCTGGAGGTATATACCATCATGTCAGTGACTTTGAAGTTCTGAAAGAAACCATGTTACCAAAAATGAGGGGGCAGATCCTAAGTATGATTTCATCTCAATGGCCACTATTATGCTTTGGAAGTATTCACTTACAATCTTTTTTACAAAACATTTTACATACTTGTGATCGTAGAAGACAATTTTGAATTGTCCTCTATGTCCTGTAAGTGTACACTTTTATTTATTTATTTATTTATTATTTTAGACAGAGTCTTACTTTGTTGCCCTCGGTAGAGTGCTGTGGCATCATAGCTTACAGCAACCTCAAACTTTTAGGCTCAAGCAATCCTCTTGCCTCAGCTCCCTGGACAGTGGGCGCCCACCACAACATCAGCTGTTTTTTAGAGATGGGGTCTCACTCTTGCCCAGTCTGGTCTTGAACTCGAGACCTCAAGCAATCCACCTGCCTCAGCCTCCCAGAGTGCTAGGATTACAGGCGTGAGCCACTGCACCCGGCCTGAGTGTACACGTTTAAAGGTAGCTGCACCATCTTTATGCTTTTAATTACTTTAAATTATTTCATGATCAGGCTGTTACCATCTTTCCCTCCTTTTTCTGGGCTCTAGGTTGTTTGTACCCTAAATTAAACTATAAATAATGCTGCTATAAACATCTTATATGGATATTTTTTTCCTACTTTCCATAACATTCTCAAATCTCAAAACAGATTTCCAAAACTGAGAGTACTTTATCAAATGTAATGGACATTTTTATGCTGTTGGGCCCTGTACCCAGGCTCCTTTCCAGTAGTCAACCTGACTTGCTGAGCT
Organism: Otolemur garnettii; assembly: GCF_000181295.1. Taxonomy (NCBI): domain Eukaryota; kingdom Metazoa; phylum Chordata; class Mammalia; order Primates; family Galagidae; genus Otolemur; species Otolemur garnettii. Next base: position 6,962,067 of record NW_003852464.1, read on the forward strand.
CTCCTTCAGGCCCCGTTCACATCATCATTCTTCTTAAAGCTGGTTTGCTCTCCTTCTGAGGGTGACCATGATTCTAACATTGACATTTGCAGTGCAGAGATCGCTGACATGTTCTGAAGACGTGAACTAAGAGAACTGGGTCCAGTTTCAGCAGCTCCTGCTGCCTTTGGCAGTGAGTAATCATCTAGTGCGAGGCTTGGCACAAAGTAGGTGTCCCGTATACATATATTGAATGAATAACTTGAGTGAAAAAGCATGGATTATGAAGTACAAAGGATTTGGGGTTTAATCCTGGTTTCGCCACTCACTCAACCTCCCTGAAGCTCATCTTATGAGTGTAGTAATAATATATCTTAAGGTTTGAGGGATCTTCTGTGATAATGCCTGAAAAGGCTAAGCCCAGTCCCTGTTACACAGCAAGTGTAGAGTTTAGGTTATTACTGTTGACATTGTCGTCATCATCACTATCATTGTGAATATTCAGACAGTCTTCTTTTTTGTGCAATATCAGAGATCTTAAAATTACGTAATACAAGGCCCCTCAGAAAATTATTGCATCAAAAAAACCCCAAAAATAAAACCCCCCAAAAAGAAAATTGTTGCATCCACATTTGGGCAAAAGTTTGAAATGGTCTACGTTAACCAGTTGGATGAAACTATTTCAAATTGTATATAGAAACAGCACTCTGTACCCCAGGATAGTATTAATGTACACAGCTGTGATTTAATGAAAAAAAAAAAGTTTGAAATGGTTAGTCGGGAGAAGAGGGCAGATCCAGAAGACAGCAGATGAGAAGGGTTAATATGGAGTAACCCGCTGGGGCTTGTTTAGACAGCCTGTGTTACTAGGAAAGAACTTTTGGAAATACTAGAGTTACAATTCTGAGAAATATTTGCAAAGTCCAAGCTCATGGAAAATAATTATACACCTCAGTGTATTGGTGAAAAAAAGGTTTTGCTTAGTTCGTGTGTGTCTGACAATTTAAAAAGCAGTCTTTTTCGATAAAGAGAAAACCAGCTTTTGGAAAGAAAAGAGTAAAGTCTATAAAATGAAATTTGAGTTTTTTGTCATTTCTACAGAAGGTGAGAACAGCACTGCTCACATGCTCCTGTGGAGAAACTGATTTTGCCATCTTGCATGTATTTGTAAACCGTATTTGATGTATTTTCCCCTCAGTGGCTTTTCTATTTTCTTTTTGAAAATAAAAAAAGGCCTCTCTGGGAGGGGTCAGGGGAGGTGGATTGCTTGAACTCAGGAGTTCGAGACCAGCCTGAGCAAGAGCAAGACCTCTGTCTCTACTAAAAATAGAAAAACTGGCTGGGTGTAGTGGTGGGTAACTGTAATCTCAGCTACTTGGGAGGCTGAGGCAAGAGGATTGCCCAAGCCTAAGAGTTCAAGTTGCTGTGGGCTGTGACACCAGGGCCCTCTACCCAGGGTCACAGAGTGAGACTCTGTCTCAAAAAAAAAAAAGAAAATCAAAAAAGGCCTGTTGTTACTATTGTTCTTTTCTGAGCCCTTTGCTTTCTTTTAATTGCATTTTGTGGTACTTCTGTTTTCTTTTATATCAGCCTTTAGCAAATGAAAAAATTATAAGTCTTCTCTCCTCTTTCCCAGATCTTTTCCCATAAACTTTGATGAGGATTTTTTTACAGACATCACCTAAGATTATTGTAAGTCTCCAAACTGCAATGCAGTAAAAAAACCAAAATCACTAAACCTCTTTGTTGGAAATACTTTCCAGGTGAGAGGAAGGTGGAAATACTGAAAAAAAATTTTTTTTTTTTTTTTGCTTTTTTTTGAGACAAAATCTTACTTTGTTGCCCTCAGGAGAGTACCGTGGTGTCATAGCTCACAGCAACTTCCAGCTCTTGGGCTCAAGTGATCCTCTTGCCTCAGCATCCTGACTAGCTGGTGACAACGCCTGGCTAGTTTTAGAAGCAGGGTCTTGCTCTTGCGCAGGCTGGTCTCGAACTCCTGACCTCAGGTGATCCACCCCGTCAGTCTCCCAGAGTGCTAGGATTATAGGCATGACCCACCATGCCCGGCCTTTTTGCAACTCTTCATAGAACATAAATTCTGTAGACTGTTCACTGGTCGAGCACTTGATGAATACAGAATAAAATAGGCTTCAAAGACCTAGAAAACCAATAGTTTTATTAAGGACAGATAGAAAGGAAGGGTATGATGATGAAAGAAGAAGCAGATGTCTGAGTCCTGGCCCTGCGTTTCAGAAGCTAGTTAATCTTGGGGACATCACTTTATCTCTGCAGGTCTCTGTTTTCTCACCTGTAAAATTAAATGATTGAACCAGAAAAGAGATGGCAGATAAGTTTCACTTTTGGTGCTAAGCCTGATGAATTGCTAGTGATTTTCTGGAGAATTTGTTGAGAATGCCAGGCTCAGTGGCAAAGAGTAATGTGACTGGTGATGTCTGCCACGGGGGCCGGGGCAGGGAGCGGTGGTGTTGATGTCCTCTGTTAACCACATCCGGGTCAGATGATCTCGCATCCCTGCCGCCTTGGACGTTCCATTCTCTCTTGTTTCTGCTTAGTCTGGGACTGCTTTTCTGGAGGGTTAAAGGTAGAACTCTTTGCCTTTATCACAGCTATCTTTTTTTTAAAATCAGCCTGTGTAGATAATGTGTTTTTCAAGATTAGTTTTATTAGCCAGAAATGAAGGTAATTTGATAGAAATTTCTGCGAAATTATTGCAAATTACAGGATAGCTACTGAAATTTTCGAAATTCAATCTATAATAAATAGAAAACACTTGGAGAAAAAGGGGACCAGATGTATGTATGTATACATACATGTTAATTTCAAATAAGAGGTTGCATAGGACGTGGAGAGTACGACTAAACAGCCTTATTGCTGTGGTAGAAGGCGATGGATAGAACTCAAGAGCACACTTGGGACCTTTGTCTGTACGAAACTTCAGGGTAACACAATCCTTGGGGAGTTACGGAAATACAAGCCTTTATTTCCTGGCACACTGCCTGGGAAACAGTAAGTACAAAATAAATGTTGACTTGGCTGTCCTGGTCCCCATTTAACTAGTTTCAGTCTCATGGTACAGAAGGCATTTGCGTACAGATAAAATTAAAAGTTAGGAATCGCAGAGATTTCGTGGTTTCCCTCATTTCTATACAGTACTTCATCACATTAATCAGTTCCATGGGAGAAATTCTCTATTTGAAAATGCCTCTCATCATCATTGTGCGTGAAATGTCAGGGATAATGATGGGAAAATGGTGTATCAGCTCTACTACCAGCGATGCGCAATTTGCAAAATGGTGTTTGCTTTGCAGCCCTTCCATAGGAGGTTTATTTGTGTGGATGAAGCTATGAAATATGGATGCATGTTAGAGGTACATTAATTTACCCTAGCAGCATGTATTTTACATACCATATGTTTATAGTTAATTAGCACAACAAACCCACATTTAAAAATAATAATAATCTCAATTAGGTTATGCAAAATCAAGCAATCAACCACCTTCCTGACACATACATTCTCTGGCTCCTTGGGTAACCATAAAGAAATTGCTCTTTTTTTCCCCTCTCTTCCATCTGCTATCTATGACATTGCATAGAATAATCCGTGTACTAGAAATCTTTCTAAAATATTATCTTCCACCATTAAAAAATCTTTATAAGAATTCTCTTGGGAAGAATTTTTTCCTTATGACGCTCGTAAATGTGCGAAACATCTTTGTTGAACTTAGTAAGGTGCCGTATATTTATTGAGTCCACAGAGGAGCGCGTTAGGAGAAAAACCATGAATTTAAATCATTTTAAAAGAAAACTACCTAAGGTACTATTTTAAGGTGATTTTGTAGTAAAATCTATTTTTGTATCTCAGCCTCTAATGGGTAACATATATCCATAGAATTTTAAAAGTTGGAAAGAAACAGAGGCAGCCTAGGTTGACTTCCCAATGTAATAATCTCACCACTCAATTCACGGCCAGCCGTCATCTGGCTTCACTTGAGTGCTTCCAGTGAGCAGAGGCCTACAGCCTTACAAGGCTATGCAATTTATTTAATAGCTCTAATCGTTAGAAAATTTTCTCATATTGAGATAAAATATGCTCCCCATTAACTTCTAACCATTGGTCCTAGTTCTTTTCTCTGAGGCAATAAAGGATAAGTCCGATTTCTATTCCTATGACACCCCTTCAGTTATAAAACAGCTATCAGGTCCTCCCAGCCTTCTCTTTTCTGAATAAACACCCCCAATTTGTTAAACTATAAATTCTGTGTATTCCCATTATTCTCGGTAGAAGTGAACTGGTTTTATCAATGTCTCTCTTTAAATGTAGTGACTCAGCACAGGGCTTAACTGTGATCCAGCCTCCTGCTTTCCATGTTAGGTTCCAAACCTCCAAAGAGATGGGCACACTCGTGCTGGACAGTGGACTCCCTGTGCTCACAGGGAAACCCCTGGGGTGTTTTCCACACTGACCTTTATGTCTCCTCATCCTGTACCTAGTTTTTCCCACTGCTGGAGCTTGGCCTTAGCCTAGACAGGGCAGGAGAGCAAGCCTAGGAGTCTGCCATTGGGGACCTCTCTTTGTCTTGTCCTCAATTTCTTAACATTTTTGTGATTCACGTATTAAATAGCTTACTTGCAAGCCAACTGTTGTTAAGTTCTTAAGTGTTTAGAACTCAAGTGTTTAAAATTCAAACAATTCGTTAAACTTTGAGGCTTCCTGTCCTGACCTCATAAACCCTCATGGTGTTCTTGTGGATATGCTAAAGCACTGGTTCTCCAAGTTCAGCGAAGCCCAGGAGGGCTTATTAAAACAGATTCCTGGGCCCCATTCTCAGAGTTTCTGGTTATTAAGTCTTAGGTGAGGTGATAATCTGCATTTCTAACGAGATCCCAGATCTTTTGGAATTACTGATCTAAAGAAAGATGGATTTAGTGGCCAGGTGGCTTCATAGCAGGCTTAAAGCCAAGTTGAGAACTCGTGTGAGTGAGGGGAGGCGACAGAAACAAAAAGAGAACAGAAATCATACTTGTTAACTTTACTCTGCTTTCAAGATAATCTGCTGAAACTAAAAATTGAGTGAGGGAATGTGAGGAGAGAGAGAAATAAATATTTGAAATAGTCACCGTGGGTCAACAATTGTGGTTGCAAGCCGCTCCATCTCCATTGTCTTACTTTGTGTTACGCCTATGCACCTATGTGTTACTCACATGATCTCCTTTAACCTTCACAGCTGCTCTAAGGTAAGTATCGGCAACCACCTTTCTTTTTTTTTTTTTTTT
>NW_003852464.1:6968040-6970735 GCF_000181295.1 Otolemur garnettii
GGCCATTTTTTGGTTGCAGCCATCATTGTTGTTTGGCAGGCCCGGGCTGGGGATTCGAACCCACCACCTTAGGTGTATGTGGCTGGTGCCTTAGCCGCTTGAGCCACAGGTACCAAGCCAAGATTAGAGTTGTTATCTTAAGACTAGACAACAAGTCAAGTGCTATGGCTCATACCTGTAATCCTAGCACTCTGGGAGGCTAAGGCAGGAGGATCACTTGAGGCCAAGAGTTTGAGACCAGCCTTCTGAGAATATAGTGGGACTTCTGTCTCTACAAAGAAAATTTAGTTAATGAACCAGGCTTGGTGGCAGATATTTGTAGTCCCACCTACTTGGGAAACTAAGGAAGAAGGATTGCTTGAGCCCAGGGGTTTGAGGTTGCAAGGAGCGGTGGTGATGCCATTGTACTCAAGCCTGGATGACAGTGAAAAGACCCTGACTCAGAAAATAAATAAATAAAAGAATTTTTTATTAAATGCTTTGGTTTAACTTACATGTTGACATAGACTTGTTCATGTATTGGTTAAAGAATCTTAATGTTGACTCATTTGAGTAAATTTTCTTTTTAACATTTTCTAGGTAGATTATGATAATCACGCACTTTACAAACATGGAAAGACAGGTCGAAAACAGTCTCCTGTGCGTATTTTCACTAACATTCCACCCCACAAAATCATCCTTCCTACCGAGGAAGGGTACAGGTAAGATCACGGTGGGACTTTGAAATACACAAGTAACCAGAAATAAATCTAGCAGTAAAATGCTTTCAGTGTAGAATCATGTAGTCCTTCTATGAATATTAGTTTTGAATTAGGCCCATAATTTCATATTGAATTGAGTTCACGTTACACCCTGAATTTTGTAGCGAGTGTCCTTGTAAACTTTTATCTGCTCTGTGAATCTCAATAAATATATGCAGCTCATTTCTCTGTTTTTGTACTTTCTAGATTTTGTCCTGTCTGTCAACGATATGTTTCTCTAGAGAATCAGCACTGTGAGCACTGTAATTCTTGTACATCCAAGGTATCCTTGTCTTACAGGATGTATTTTTACTATTTTATATTTTATTTTACTAGCGGTGTGTTAGCTTTAGTTTACTAGTGTCATCACTTTTTAAATATCATTTTGTTACTATTACCATTTGTACTCACGCATTAGCGTTTGTTATTATAATTAAACTTAAGATAATAAGTTATTTTAAATTATGAAGTGCAACAGGCTTTTGGAAATACTCAGTTGTCTTCAATCATCACCAACAATGATTTGAATTCATTTTCTTATGATACTATGTATGACTGCTGCAATTACGATGTTTCAACTAAGGCACTGGACTATTAAATAATTAAAAACATGCACCATGCACTCTTACTGTCCCGTGCCCTTTCCTAAGAGTTTTATGTGGATTAACTAATTTTATCCTCACAACAACCTCATTAGGAAAATACAGTTACTCTCCCCTCCCCACCTTTTTTTTTTAACAGATGAGGAATGACGACAAGAGATAGACCTCCTATTTATTTATTTGGCTGTTATTTTTTTTAATAGACATTATTTTTTTAAACTGTTTTAGGTTCACAGCAAAATACAGCAGAAGGTACAAAGATTTCCCATTACTCTTGCCCCTGAGTGCGCAGCCTTCAACATCACCCCCCCCCACCCCCGACTGGTCCTTGGGTTACAGCGGATGAGCCCACTCAACACATCGTTATCCCCCCGAGTCCTCAGTTTACATCAGGCTCACTCTCTCTCCTGGTGGTGTACATTCTGTGGGTTTGGACAGGAATGACAGGTCTACCTTATAGTACTGGACAAAGTGGTTTCTCTGTTGTCACTGTCTGTACTTTGCCTATTTAGCTATCACCCGCCCCCACCAGTGAACTTTTTATTTACTGTCTCCGCAGTTTTGCTTTTTCCGGAATACCATTTGGTACCATGTAGTATGGAGCCTTTTCACATCGGTTTCTTTTACTTAGCACTTTCTTTTACTTAGAACTTCCCTCATGTCTTTTCGTGGCTTGATAGCTCGTTCTTGTTAGCAGTGAATAATATTCCATTGTCAGGACAGACCACAGTTTATCACTCACTCACTCACTGAAGTGCATCTTGGTTGCTTCCAAGCTTTTGGCGATTATGAATAAAACTCTTAGATTTTTAGAAGGTAGGGTGCTTCAGCTGCTTGTGGATTTTAATTAAATGTGGTCAGAAAGCACAGGAAGTTTACTTGGGTATTAAGCATAAATTATTCTCCAAAGAAAAGGCCGCATTTATGTAAATATTAGAAAGTACATTTTTTTTTTTTACATTTTTCTTGCTAATAGTTGTATAATATTACAGGTTGTACTTATTTTTAGCTATGGTAACGCATTTGATTATATGTATTTTCAGTTGGTTTAGAAATGATCAATAGTCTTCATTTTTAAAAGACAATGTCTAGATTGTATAGTTTAAAATTGAGGAAAATGAGCCAGGTGCAGTGGCTCACACTTGTAGTCCTAGCACTCTTGAGAGGCTGAGGGGTGGATTGCTTGAGCTCAGGAGTTGGAGACCAGCCTGAGCAAGAGTGAGACTAACAATAGCCAGGTGTTGTAGCAGGTGCCTGTAGTCTCAGTTACTTCAGGAGGCTGAGGCAAGAGGATTGCTTGAGCCCAAGAGTTTGAGGTTGTTGTGAGCTGTGATGCCATGGTGCTCTGCCAAG
>NW_003852464.1:6970975-6977681 GCF_000181295.1 Otolemur garnettii
GAGGTTGCTGTGAACTGTAATGCCACGGCATTCTACCCAGGGGGATGGATAGCTTGAGGCTCTGTCTAAAAAAAAAAAAAAATAAATAAATAAATAAAATAAAATTGAGGAAAACAAAAAATTCTCAGAGATGTACAGAGTTATAAGGGAAGGTTTTAGGGGGCCGGTGGTAATCTGTTTCTCGATCTGGTGGTTTTCATCTGTGTTTGCTTTATAATACTCATTCAATTGGACATACATGCTATTTCTACTTTTCTAGATATGTTGCATTTCATAGTTTTAAAATTTTATTCAAACAGTAATCTGTAATATCTATCTTTCTAAATTATATAAAGTTCTCAAATATGAATTTCATTAAGGATTATTCAGTATAGACACATATAATTATGAATCATTAATTCTCTTGAAATTTTCATTTGAGTCTTTTCTGAGTTGCTTGAACTGGAGTGGATTTTCAAGATCATTTAGATAAATTTCCTAGCTTTATAGTTAAGGAAATTGCTGCCCATCAAGAAGGCATTTGAGTTGAGTGGAGACATGCATAAATTAAAATCAAAGTATTTAATTGTCAAGCCCAGAAAAGAGAGAAATAAGGGATGAATAATTTACACAGATTTTAATAAGACATTTTAATTTTTAATCGTGGAACTTGATTTTTAATAACAAATTAAAGATAGTTTAAAAATTGTTTTTGTAGGATGGCAGGAAATGGAGCCATTGCTTTCTCTGCAAAAAGTGTGTAAAGCCTTGTAAGTAATGGGAGTGTTTGAATCCTATGAAAGCAATTTAGAGTTCTTCTCCATCTAAATAGGATTTTTATTTAATTTATAAAGAAAAAATGATTAATATGGAGACCTGCAATAATTTATTTGCTTTTTTAGTTACCCACATGTATGTTCCGTCCTGCATGGGGAGAGAGGACTGCTGACTTGTTTCAGGGTGGCGTTGGTTTGACTGATTGTAATAGGGCTTTGTGTCACTCAGCCAGCCTCCATTGTAACAGTAGTTGTCAGCTCATGACTCAGTGGAGACGGGCTGAATTTATTGCTGTGTAACAGAAAAAAGCTAGTTTATGTGGGATTCTGACTTCTTCATCTCGGTCTCCTTAGCCACTTGAAAACTAGTTATGCAAAGTAGCCACAACATTTGAAGTTAAACACTATTCACGTAGCCTGTCTTAAAAGCTTGTAAACGGAAAAATTCTACCAAAATCAACTTCTTTTAAAACCTGATTTTTATTTTACAGCCTGGAGCCACTGTAGCGTTTGCAATAACTGTGCCCTTCCAGGTCATACTTGCAAGGACCCCAAAGACGGCTGCTTTATCTGTGGAGAACTGGATCACAAACGCAGTGCTTGTCCTAACAGGTTAGTCAAATCCTTTCATTGACTAAAAAAAAAAGTTTTCCTCAGGTGCTTTGTTTAGAGCAAGCCATAAGGGTGTGCGGCAGTCTGAGGGTTCAGAAGTGCTGTGTTAATTGTGACTCTCACTATTTCGTACTATTTGCACAGATGGGGGGACTGAGGATGCACAGATGTGTCAAAGAGCTTTATCTTTCAGAATGAGATTTTGTTGGGTTTAATTTCAAAAGCAAGTACCTTGAGATACAAATGCCTGCTAATGCTATATTACTTGTTTTTCTCAGAGAAGACCCTGAAGTCCCATTAACAGTTTTTGCATTCAAAAAAATGTTATGATAAAATTGACAAGGCCAATTTTTTTTCTTTACAATAGTGAAAAGTCATTGTGATAGCCTTTTAAGCACACATGGCACACAAGGTCTCTCCAGCCTCCCCCTTTTACAGCTGTCTTACATTAATTTGTTTTTCCTCAGTGTTAATTGTTCTTTAGTTGTGAACTGGAATGATGCTGGCTCCCTCTTGTGGTTAAAGCTCATTTTATCCAGACGTAAATACTTAATGTAGAGGACAAATACGAGGTCAATTTAATTTTAAAGCAAACTAAAACTTTAATTGACTAATAATCATTTCATCACTGTTCAAAGGCTGTCTCTGGAAAGTTTTATATACTTATATTACAAATAAGTATTTTCAATTTTTGTCCTTTTTTCTTTTTCTTCTTTTTATAAATGTACCTCCTAGTGAAATCTGGTTTATTTTTAGTCCTCCTCATGGGTGGCTGAGCTGAAGAGAAATTTAAATTTTTGTATACAGACATTCATGGCTTCATTGACTCTGTCATTAGAAATTATACTATTGGCTGCGCAGAGTGGTTCACACCTGTAATCCGAGCACTCTGGGAGGCCAAGACAGGCTGATTGCTTGAGCTCAAGAGTTTGAAATCAGCCTGAGCAAGACAAGCCTGTCTCTACTAAAACCAAAAATTTGCCAGGCATTGTGGTGGGTGCCTGTAGTCCCAGCTACTTGGGAAGCTGAGACAAGAAGATCACTTGAGCTTAAGAGTTTGAGGTTGCAGTGAGCTATGATGATACCACAGTACTCTACCCAGGGCAACTGAGTGAGACTCTGTCTAAAAAAAAAAAGAAATTATACTATACTTCATTAAATTTGTTCAATCATCACTTACCCAGAAATTATCCTACTTTAAGAAAATGGCTACAGAAAACAAATTTATATAGCATGCATGAATTGGCATAAACACAACTGTTTTATTTTGAACAAGTAGGGTATCCTAGTCTGTAGTGCAACATACCAATATAGAAAAATGTCAACTTGTCAGGCAGAAATTCTGCATCATGGTCATGTGGATCTACTGATAACAGCTAACAGTTATTAGGTGATTACTATATGAATAGCATTTTACATAGCAGAATACTTTATGATACAGTATGCGGTTTCCAGGGCATTAGAAACACTGGAATCAAGCTGCTTCTGCCTCTCCTCACTGGGATCATAGACTTCATAGCCTCAGTTTCTTCACCTCTAAAAAGTTGGGGAGAAGGGTGACATCTGTCTCCCACCTCTTTGAAGTCAAAGATTATTATGCCTATTCATTTTTATATTCCCAACATGTAATGTATATGCAGAGTAAATACAGGGTAATCCACGAGTTTGACCCATTAGGAGTTTATATGCTGTTTATGAAGCTCTTTCCCCAGTTTTTGTCCTAGGAAGATCAGAAATAAGCTTTCCCCTGGGAAAAGCGTATTGAGGCTTCTGAGAGGTGATTCTGATGATTGATGGTGCTGGGTAGCCACGGAAGTTTCCAGGTTTGCCAGTACCCTCAGCCCCAGCCTGTCCCTGGGTTCTCGATATAAATGATGCTGCTAGCTTGGAGGAGGACGGAGGATGAACCAGCAGTCTTTATCAGCCACAGGTTGCCTATAACTAGCTCAGAGAATACCAGAGATAAAGGATGTGTTTTGTATGGTGTGGTTTAGTGTTTTTAGAGGGTGAGTTCCAGTTTCTTCATTCCGGAGCTAGTCTTCAAGAAGATGTGGACCACAAAATGTGAACTTCCTCTGTGGCACCTGTCAGGACATTTAGATCTACTGAGGAAAGGGATATCTGGAGGGTCTATAAAATAAGGCCCTTTCAAGTATGTTAGTTTTTTTCATCATGCTATTTCATTTTTCTACCTCTCCTACCTGCCAAACGTATCAGTCCCGCTCCTAACAAATGTAATTCAGGGATCTTGAGCTTGACATGCTGACTTGAGCAGTATGGAGGTACCAAAAATATATATAAAACAAATAAAAAAATGAAACCAACTTACCGGCTATGCTCTTTACTTGTGTGGCGTGTGCATCCCAAATAGCATGTTCTAAATCCATAGTAACCATCTTTTAAGGAAATTTTTTTTCTCCTACATTTTGCCTGGTTAGGCCCCTGACTGTTTTCTGCTTGTTATGGTCAGGATACTGAGGATTTATGCCGTGACACAGTAAATTCTTCTCCTTCTTCCATTTTTGAATTTGGTTGGCTAGTTAATTAAACTTCAACATAATTACATAATTCACTGTGCTCATTCTATGAAATAATTTAGCACCTTGTTTTTCAGAGCTGTCAGAAAGCAGAAGCAAAGAAAAAGGACTAAGATGAAAATGGAGCCCACTAAAGGACAACCCATGAATCACACATCTGTTAGAAGGAAAAAGAACAGGAGAGAAAGAGCCCATCAATATCTCTGCTCTTAAATGTCCCCTGACTTGAGAATAAGAAAGATTTATAGTCCAACCTTTGATGCCATTTTCTGAACGTGCCACGCTAGACTTCAATTCAGCTGCCGTCAGAGGTGTGCACCTTTCTAAGCTGGATAATAGGCGGGTGGCCCTTGCTGGTTTATGGTCCCCTCGTCTTCCCCTCTGAAGACCTGGGGAGCTATTCCATCCTTGGCTGGTTTGCTAACTCCCCCTGCATGCATTTTTCTTCTCTTTAAGTCTCTTCTAATCATATTATTTTAGCTTCTGTTATCTCAAAAATGGGCACACAGTGTTCTTTTGCAGAATGTGCCAGAAGAAAATGAATATGAAAACCTTATGAAGTTTGGTTTACATTAAACTTAAAAATATGTTAATGTAGATATGAAAATATTTCTTGTGAAATATTTAACAGTGAGACCGGGTGTGGTGGCTCATGCTTATAATCCTAGCACTGTGGGAGGTCAAAGTAGATGATTGCCTGAGTTCATGAGTTCAAGACCAGCCTGAGCCAGAGCCAGACCTCGTCTCTAAAAACAGCCAGGCCTTGTGGGGGGGACCTGTAGTCCCAGCTACTTGGAAGGCTGAGACTTAAGCCCAAGAGTTTGAGATTGCTGTGAGCTATGATACCATGGCACTCTACAAGGGGTGACAAAGTGATATGTTGTCTCAAAAATATATATATTTAACAATGGTTTAAACCCACTCGAAGAGTACAGTGTAAAGTGATTTTTAGTCTGAATGTGAAAATGATGGAAAGAATTCTTGCAAAGGCACTATAAAGATATTAACATCATAATTACAGCTACACTTTTATTAAATATTTATTTTCCAAGTACTTTTTTGTAGTTGTCCTTTGAGGGTATAGAATCACTTCACTATTTGTTGTCTGAATGAGACATTGAGAATTTTGATTTGAAATGTCATTTCAGTGTCTCATAACCTATGCAGTAAGTTTCTCTCTTTGTAAAAGTAGTTAGTAGCAGAAGACAAGATAGTCTGGTGATAAACCTCTCATTCCCATGTTGACTAACCCTTCTTGGCTGGATGGCCTTGGCCAGGTTGCTCACTCTCTTAAAAGCCCCAATTCCTTCATTATTACAATGGAGAGAATAACAGCCATACCTCAGGTTTGGTTGTGATTAAATTAAATGAGACTCAGGTGCCTGGCTCTCAGTTACCCTCCATCATCAGTGGTGAGTTATGTTAACAAATAAAGATTGCTCCTGAGGCCTCATGGTAATCAGCTGTCAGTCAAATAGCATCACACTGAAGGGCGCAGTTTGAACTCCCAGAACAACAGTTCAGCTTCCCATTTCTCTGCTAGATATCTGACACGATCTTCTTAAGACTAAACTGTTTTGAATCACTTACATTTGCGTAATGACTTTTCTCTTATTCCCAAACAACTGCTATAAAGTGGATTTGGAGGTGTATCTGCTGTGGTTAGCCAGAGCCCTGTAAGGGTGAGGAACTGTACCCCATCTGGTGTTCAAATTCCAGGTTAGTTGGATCTGCTTGATTGATGATGTGGAATATTCAGGCATGGCCCAGATCAGAGTGACACTGGTGTACATCAGGTGACATCAAAGGATGAATTGACCTTCTGGACTTCATACCATCAGAAAGTTGTGCTGAGGTGATCGGGTGGGGTATGAACTTTGTGAAATCATTGTGAGAGTTCTCCTAATTCAAGCAGGGATGGGAACATTGCCTGGCTTGTAGGGTGTTCATCATACCATGGTCAAATCTATTGAAATCTCTGAAACTCAGACACCTGAGGGACTATGACTACTGAAGAATTGAGTTCTCATGGCCAACTGTTACTGGCATCACCTGTTTGCTTAGTTTTAAGAAACCATCAATTGACCAGGCACAGTTGCTCACACCTGTAATCCTAGCACTCTGGGAGTTTGAGGCAGGTGGATTGCCTGAGCTCAGGAGTTCAAGACCAGCCTGAGTAAAAGCAGGATGCCCATCTCTAAAAATAGCCAGAGATTGTGGTGGGCACCTGTCGTCCTGGCTACTTGGGAGGCAAGAGGATCACTTGAGCCCTATGATGCCATAGCACTCTACCCAGTGTGACAGAGTGAGACTCTGTCTAAATAAATAAAATTTAAAAGAATTACAGCTAAATTTCATTCTGCTTCTTGCTTATATTACAAAACTTGATGAAATCTTATATTACAAAATTTGATGAAATAGGAAATCTTTTGTAAGCCCTCAATGACCAGATTGCAAGGTTTTTTTTTTTGTTTTTTTGTTTTTAACATTAGTCTGACAGACTAATTTATCTCTCCAATATGCCCCTTTCTTTTCATACTGGACTGTTCTTTCTGCTTGGAATATGTCCTTCCGTGTGTCTCCCTATTGAAATCTTGTGGAGCCTTCAGGTCCTGGCTCAAGTTCTTTTTTTTTTTAATTAAGTCATAGCTGTGTACATTAATACTATCATGGGGTACAGTGTGCTGTTTCTGTATACATTTTGAAATACTTTCATCCAACTGGTTAACATAGCCTTCATGTCATTTTCTTATTGTGTTAAGGCATTCATATTCCACATTCAGAGAGATTCACATGTGCCCT
>NW_003852464.1:6978997-7017090 GCF_000181295.1 Otolemur garnettii
ATCATAGTGAGGCTCTTGGTTGATGCAGAGGGGTTCTTGCTGTCTGAATGACGAAGCAGGTAGCTTCAGCTGCTGTTTGCAGTCTTCCCCGTGACCATGTGGGGAGGCATGCCCATGATGATACTGGGTCTCTCCTGACACCAGATTGCTGGATCTAGCCTGCCCTGAAGTCCACCCTACTGTTGGACTCTTGAAATACATTCTAATTATTACTTGTGTCACTTTAAGTCAGGGTTTTTTTTGTGCCCAATGAATATAACTGGTAAGAGCAGAGAGGTTCTAACATCAACCATCTATACTTATTTCTCTTTCCAGCAAATTTACAGTTTGCTTATTTAGTATGTTTTGCCTGTTTTGTGACTTCCAAATAGAATTTTCAATATAATAGTCTAAGCCCATGGCTTAGATTAGTCACGTCCCACACAACTTCATCTTCCATCCCTGTACACTGTGATCCCAAATCTTTGCTCAAGCCCTAATTTTTCCCCTTCAACCTGCATTTCCAGATACCTGTTGGCCATGACAGGTAAATTTCCTGCAACTTTTCCTCTTAACATAGTTCAGTTCCTCACTTACCTTCTTTGCTCTGGTCAACTTTGTTTCTCTTCCATCTCTCCCTACCCCTCAGGATCCCACAACAACTAGTTTTCTCTTCCCTAAGTCTGTGCATCCAAACATCCCAGCCTCAGGCTTGACTCTTCCCTTGTTTTTCCTACCGCAGTGCAATCAATAATCAGTTGTTAGTCTACTTTAGAAATATGTCTGGAATCCGCCACACCACCCCCTTAACTAGTCTTCTGCTGTCTTTACAGTCCTCTTTAAAGGACTTAACTTTCTAACCCATTCGTAATCACCTTTGTCACAAGAGTTAAGGGCCTAAATGACCAAAGAACCAGTGCGTTCCTGTCAGGCTCCCACTCTCTCTCGATGGCTGCTTGACCTTTCAAAATCCAACCCTGTACTACTGTAATGCCTAGAAAGAAGCTGGAGTCGGGAGCTAGCCCAGCAGGGGTGTGGTGTTCAAAGACAGAGCCTAGCGACCAAAAAGTTATTGCAAAAAAGGGAGTTCTTGCATCTTTTTTGCAAACAGTAGGAAGAGGCTATATAAAGCATGGAAATAATTAAAGTCTTATTTTCTCTCATTTCACTCACCCCACCTTCTCTCCTCTCCCTATATATAAAATACATACATACACTTTATATATGTACATGAATATACATGAATTATATATATTATATACATGAATAAATGAATGAAATTCCTCTGCCATTGCCTCCTTATAGAGCACTGATGCCTGATCGCTGGGCTTTTTTTGCTTTTCCTGTTTATTTTGTGCCACAAAAGCACAAATGAGCTCGTTTGTATTTTCCTCAGCGTGGGGAAGGCAAACGAGCAGAGTGAGTAAAGTTAAAACCTCTGGGAAAGAGAAAGACCGGGAACACTGTGTGTTAAAAGCTCTTGTCCTGTGGCTACTTTGGATCATTCCTGGGAACAATCCCAGCCCCTCTGTACCCCACCAACACACGGAAAGTACAATGGCAACATCAAACTTGCTGCTTCCTGCCCACATCTGGAACTCCACTCCCATGTTCTTTCCTGAGCCAGAAGGCCTGTTAGGAAACTCATACCCGTCTGGTTACAGGATCTCTAGCCTTTGTTAGCACTGTTTAGACCTCTAGGAACAGTCATTTTCACCTCCTGTTTAGGGGTTCACGTTCAGGATAAGTTCTAGGAAAATGAACATCCAATTTCCATAGCATGTTAAAATGGACAGTTACTATGAGGGGGAAAGAAGCCAAATTAAAATAAAGAGGTTTATTCTGAGCCGAGTATTTTTTTTTTTTTGAGCGTCTCACTGTGTTCCCCAGGCCAGAGTGCCACAGTGTCATACCTTACAGCAACCTCAAACTTCTCAGCTGAAGTAATATTCTTGCCTCAGCCTCCCAAGTAGCAGGGACTATAGGTACCACCACCAGCACACCTGGCTAATTTTTCTATTTTTAGAAGAGACGGGGCCTTGATCTTGCTCAAGCTGTTCTTGAACGCCTGAGCTCAGGGGATCCACCTCCCAGAGTGCTAGGATTATAGCGTCACGCCCCAGCCTGTGCCAAGTATGAATATTATGGCCCAGAGCCATGCCCAAGAAGCCTCCAGCAAGTGGACGGGGAGTGGTGGGGTTACAGTTTGGTGTTAGACTTTTCAGGGAGACAGGAATTACTCCTAAAGTCATAAGTCAATACATGGAAGGTGCTCACTGGTTTGGCCCCCAAAGGCAGGACATCTTGTAGCGTGGGGATTATAGGTTATAGGTGGGTTTAAAGATTATTTGATTTGTAATTGGTTAAATGCAGCTTTGTCTAAAGCAGTGGTTCTCAACCTTCCTAATGCTGCGACCCTTTAATACAGTTCCTGTGGGTCTTGACCCACAGGTTGAGAACCGCTGGTCTAAAGGCTTGCAAGTTTTTAAGCTAGGGAAGTCTGCTAATTAGGGACATACATCCACACTCAAGTGATCTATTAAGTAAATTGAGGACTTGCAGGTGTGGATCCAGCTTTGCCTTGCATGGCCTCATGCCTGTTAAGGAACGGAGGAGGGCATGACCCTGAGGAAGCATGTTAGACCTCCCTTCTCTTGGCTAGCAGCTCAACTTTGGGTATTTCTAAGGTCCCCTTTGCCAAGAGAGGGTCCATTCAATCAGCTGGGGGGCTTAAAATTTCATTTTAGTTCACAATACTGGACCCCACCATTCAAATTATCCCCTATTACTACCCCCAACATTAACACCTGAGAATGCATTTCAGGAACATAAAAGGCGTGTCCATTTTCTCCTTAGAAACACTGGCTCTGGATGAATTTGGGGGACACGGTTTTTCACAACAAAGACAAAAGGCAAAGGTTGCAAAAGCCCCTCTGGATGATACTGGCACATTTTCTTAGGCCGGGGTCATAGTTGCAGGAGCTGGTGAATACGTTGACACATTTAAGTGTGTCCTACATAAAGGACGCCCCGATGGGTTCTGATTTACATGTCGTCTGCCAGGCTGGCCTGTGGGTTTGGAGTCCATGCCCCGCCACCGTTCACGTAGCCCCACGTTCAAACAGCTGCAGGATAAATCGCGGGTGAGCCCACAGTCTTCCTTTGTTTCGGTGCAGTCTCCACTACCAAGAACACGTGAGGCTTCAATGGGACGAGGAATCAAAGTACTGCGTTTTATCTGCCTCTACCAGTGAGGTTTCAGGGCAGTCCCCTTCACGCTCTCCCCTCATGGCTGCAAACCGCAATCACTAGAAGAGTTTTAATAAATACTGGGTCCCATCCAGTATTCATTTACTTTTAATTCGTCTGGAGGGGCAGCCTGGACAGGAAGACTTCTAAAAATCCTACTAAGCAATCACAACTGACGTGAAAATTACTTGTTCTGGGACTGTAGTCAGAATCTGACGCTTGCCCTGTTTTCTGTCTCTTCGTCCTACCTGTAGCTTCTCCCTAAACCTCTACTGTCCCTTCTTTGATCACAGCAGCGAAATTTCTGAGAAAACAGAAAAGGTCTGCTAGCGCGCCCACACACACGCAAGCACATCTTAAAAGACCGGCCTGAAGGTGCCCAGCGCTCCCGCCCGAGTCGGGGTCCAGCCTCCGCCCCCTTTCTGGCCCCGCCCCCACCACCCGGGGATCCGCCCCACCGCCCCCCCCCCACGGCCCCGCCCCCCCACAGCTCCGCCCCACTCCTCGCCACCTCTTCGTCTCGCGAGGCAGGCGCGACGCCGGAAGTGCCTGGAGCGCGCGACGGCAACGGGGCGGGGCTGCCCGGAGGTTGCCGCGCGCGGCCGGCAGAGGGAGGGGACGAGCTGCTGGGCCCGCGTAGGCTGCTGAGGAGGCCTCTTGCAGGTACAGCCGCGGTCGGGGTCCCCAGCCGAAGGTTGAGTGGCCCACCGGCCTCTGACTGGGGTGTCATTGCAGGGCCGCCCCCATGTTGCGTTTTCCAACCTGTTTCCCATCCTTCCGGGTGGTGGGAGAGAAGCAGCTACCGCAGGAGATTATTTTCCTGGTCTGGTCGCCCAAGCGGGATCTCATTGCTTTGGCCAACACAGCGGGCGAGGTAAGTGAGCTGGCGGGGACCCCTCCTCGGCGGGGTCGGCTCGCGGTGGGCCGGGGAACACACAGCTCGACCGTGTTCCTTCGGGCCACAGTGTCAGGGCCTCAGTTTCCCTTCCTGCAGCCTGAGCGGGGGACCACTTGTTTGCCCCACCCTTGCCTGCAGGTCGGCGGCAAGTTTCATAGGCGAAAATATTAGGGACCAGGCATGCAAGAGATGAGTATGTGCCCATTTTCAGTATTTTATGGCTAAACCAATAGTTGTCACGCAGCTTGATGCAGTCACACAATCCTGTACCCCCAAGTCTCCTCAGTTCATTTATTTACTAGTTAAAGGGGCTTTTTAAAAAGCCCACTATGTGCCGCTTGTGAGTTAGACATGATCGATCCAGAGACCCTGTTCAAAGTTAGCTTACAGTTTAGTAGCAGAAGGAGGATGAGTTACTGCATGTAGACACCACAAAGGATGCATGTGACAATCTAGCTTCTGTCGTCCACGGTGCCATACTGTGGGTTGGAGGGCAACCTTCCGTTAACTTAGCAGCTGTTTCCTGATTGATTTCTCCCACTCTCAATTCCCAATTGTCCCCAATTCAGCCTATTTCATTCTTTCTCCCCTCCTCATCTCTCAGCTCTTTATAATGTAGAATCATTAAAGGCCTCTAATATCTTAGAAATACTTTAGGTTGAACAAAGGAGTAGGACATCATTCGATTCTAAACAGAATGTGCATGAGTGTTCGTCAGTTAGCATTTCTGGTTCACATGATGTTATGCTTCATTAAGTATAAACCACTGATACCCAGATTCTACTGAGAGTCCTTTTACCTGCCAGCCATTTTGTAAGGAACCCTTCACCTGTGCATCTTTCCTCCTTTGGCTTTTTGGTCGTTTTCCTGATAGTTATCTGGCCAGGTGAGAGTTACTGTGTAAGCTGAGTTTGGAATCTCAATGGTAAGGAAATCTTAGGGAAACCTAGCAGCCTACTGCCATGTTGTATGCCATGACCCTGTCTGTCATTAGGGTATTTGTGTCTAGTTTCTCAGAGCCCTCCATGAAATCTAGTCTCCCTGCTCTGCCAGGGGCTTTGAAACTCTGTCATGGCTCTAAAGAACAGTTGATGGTACAGCCACAGCAGTAGGAGAGAAGGGACATCATTGCAGTCAGAGGGGCAGGTGTGATATTGGGCACTGTTGGTTCCATTTTCTCAGTGAAAGAAGATGCAAAAGATTGTCTCAGAGTGAAGATGGAGAAGAAACTATTGGAAGTTTGAGGAGAAAGAAGAAGTACAAAAAAAACTGCCAAGGCAGGTAGATGAGGGAAGCCTACCTAATAGGATTGCCAGTCTGTGAAGAGCCACAGTCTTTTAATTTGCAAGACAACAGTGTGGTTATATCTGTCTCTTCATTCTGTTTGGCCATGTGGGTGCAGGCATAATTGGGTTTAATTAAGTTTGTTGTTTTGCAGGTATGACAAAGCAAGAGAAATGTAAGAGTTGAAGTTAGAGGCAAGGGGAGTGATTGTAATGGTGAACCTTAAATCTAACCTGATTAAGGGTGGAAGTGAGGGCATGCGTGGGGTAAGGGACAGTGAATGGGTGGAAGAATCCATGGGCTGTGTGCTCTGGTAAAGTGGATGAATTGGAGTCAGGTCTTGCAGAAATGAGCTGAAAAGATAGGAGGTGGTGGATGGAAAGTGGGAAGTTTGAAAGTGAGATGATGACAGCATTGCAGTTGTTGGCAATGACCTGGCCGAGGGCATAACTCTGGGAGTGGCTGAGGTGAGGGAGAAGATGTGATTATTGGAAGAGAGGCAGTTGAGAACTGAAAAGCCAGGACGTTGTAGTTCTTGAAATCACCGAGAATGACAGTGAGTAGTGTTGTAGGAAAGCATGAATGAGCCAGGAGTTCACATCTTCAAAGAATGAGGGGAATGGCAGAGGAGTCTGGAGAGGACTGTAGTTAAGAGGGATAGTGGGTTGTATGGTTTGGTTGCATCGGATTCAAAGTCAGATTTTAGAGAAGAAAGATCTCTAAAATGCTAATAGCCTGGAGCATCAAGGAAAGCACTTCCTTCATCTCAGTAGTAGCCTAGTATTTGCAGTAGTATAGGGATCCTATCCTACTGAAGACAAACAGCCATACCTGAGAATGCTACCGGGAAAGTAGCATCCTCAGATGAGAGACACATTTTAGAGAAGGAATGAAGACGGAATCACACTGATACCTGACAATGAGTTCAGACATGGTTTTAGAGGAGAGGTCAAGTCTAGTGGATAAGTATTTTTTCAGGAGTACTCAATACCTACTAGAGACCAATGTAACCATAGGGAAGGGTACCCTGAGTGGTGAGATGAAGTAGGGAGTGGTTGTTAGGCTGATGGGGGCAGAGGAGGTGGGGAGGGGTCTTTTCAGGAATGCTGCAGTTCTGAGGTCTTTTTCTATTTTTAGTGCTTGTCTAGAGGCAGGAATTGGGACAGTTTATTTTAAAGCACAAGGAACCCTCAAGCATCATCATGACCCTCCAAGGTGGGCATTTACTGGCGTGGAAAGGGAAATTTAGCATGGCTAAGTGACTTAGTCTAAGGTTCTTGACTAGGAAGTGACATAACTGAAGTTTGATGCCAAGTTGTCTCATTCCAAGTTTAATGTTATTTGACTGTTTTATAGCTACCTTTTCGTGCTGTTGTGTTCTTGTACAGGCTACTTAATTCTAGAGGTGAGTTTCCTGTTAACATAAAAGATACGAAAATTATGTAATATACAGGGTTAAATCAGACAGTTAGACCTTGTTTCGCCCATTCCTTTCTCAAAATACTTTATGTTCATTCAAACACTTGTCTTTCTCTATTCTTAGGATAGCTAAATATTCAAGAGATGGTAAATTTTAAAAATTTTGTGGTGGGGATCTAAATTTGTTTTATTTTTTGGAAATATATATTTTTAAAAATTTTTGCCATTTTATCTGTTTGTCTTAGGTTTTACTTCATCGACTTGCAAGTTTTCACCGAGTTTGGAGTTTTCCACCAAATGAAAACACAGGGAAGGAAGTGACCTGTTTGGCTTGGAGACCAGATGGCAAACGTAAAGATAACGTTATAAAAATACTATTTTCACAAACAGGATTCCTTAAAGAAACCTCATTTTATGAATATTGTTCTTATTATATATTAAAATTATAAATGCCAGTTTGGGAACCTTTTTTTAAAAAAAATAGTGTAAATTTTTGTAGAGAACTCAGAATAATTCTGCTGTCTTGTTTCTTGGCAAAGATCTCTCTTAATTGAAATCTGGCTTCTTGGCAAAGATAACTTTGAAGTGAAATCTGGTGGAATATACAAAATATTTTGGTTTTGTGCTTTCCTCTGTCATCGTCTTCTGCACCATTTGTCCCAACACCACCTGCCACTCACCAGTCAGTTTAGTGCCATCGTGGCCTTTTTCTTTCTAAACTGTATCTTAGTGCTGAGTGTGTGGCTCATTTATATTCTCTCTGTGCACGCGTGTTTGCCGCTCTGACCCCATCCCTTCCCTAGCTGTGTGATCTTTCTGCTGTGTTGTAACTGGTTGTAGCTCTGACAACTGAACTCTTTCGTGATGGTCCTTATTTGAGCTGTTGGATACATAGAGTCAGTGCAGCAAAGTACTGTGAATCATTCAGCTCAAAGTTCATCCGTGTCACTGGTGCTCTAAGGAGAAAGCACATTGTAAAATGTGTTCCTTGTTGCTTAATTTTTTTCTCTAGATAAATACAAAAACTTAAAATACTAGAGATTTAAGGAAAAAAAATGTTGGTGTAAAATTCAGTATATGCTCCTTATTGCTTAGTGTTCTTTCTAGATCAGGGGTCCTCAAACTTTTTAAACGGGGGGCCAGGTCACTGTCCCTCAGACCATTGGAGGGCCAGACTGCGGAACCGAGGATGAGTCGGCTGCTAAGCAGGACAGGCAGATGGGGCAAAAACACCCAGCGGGCCGGATAAATGTCCTAAGTGGGCTGCATGTGGCCCATGGGCTGCAGTTTGAGGACGCCTGCTCTAGATAATGAGTACTTTAAAATTCCCCGAAAGCCTATCACTTAGTAATAACAATTCTGTTTTGGTGAACATCTTTTTCAACATTTCCTGATAAGACACAGACGCATAGAGAGGTGTAGCCACGGTTTCATGGATGCATGCTGTTTTCTGGATAGCTTTTTCTGTATTGTCTCCTCACTTTTTACATATCGCCGTGGATAGATTTACCACGTTAATGTTAAATGACTACATCTAATCCGCTATATTTATGCATTGTAATTTACTAAATCTACCCCTACTTGGTGGACATTTAGAATGTTTTTAGTTTGGGGCTTTTCTAAGCAATGCTGTTATAAACATTCTGAACACTGGGAGGAACTTTGATTAGCTCTTCAGATTAATGCCTGCAAGTAGACTTTACAGGAATGCTTTTAAAATTCTGTACTCATTCTGTGCTCATTTTGCTCAGAATTATGTTTAAAGTATGTGTGAAATTGGAGGGCTTTTGTAAATAACATCTTGAGATCTTGCGTTATTCATCCTAAAGCTTCCTAAAGCATAAATTATCAAAGTTATTGTGTGTTAAAATAGATTGTGTACTTAAATAGATGTATCTATCACTTAAAAAAGGTTTCATGTTTGTGGACAGTAAAATAGGGTTTCTGTTAGATAATAATCATTTCAAGATCGTTCTAAATTGTTTTTAAGAGGAAAAGCCACACATTTAGCAAAATTGCATGCAGTGGTATGCAGTGAAGTACTGTATTTGGAAATTCTTAAATTGGATGTGTTAGGAGGAAATTAATGAGTGATGGAGAGAAACTGTGCTAGATAATTCAGCCACACTCAGAGGAAGAAGATTCATCAGTATTTGATGGCCTTGTGTCTCATTGTGGGTTAGAAACATAAACAGGAATAAAATGCCTTGCAAGAACAAAGCAGATGGAGATGGAGTCACTTCTTACTTTTCAGATAGTGTTTACAGCACCAATATGTTTTGGTGACAAAATATAATTATTTGTTAAGACCTGTTTTTTCTGCTGGACAACAGGGTTCTAGTCTAGAGACTTTGATATGTAAGACATTAAGTACATCATAAGAAAAGCAGTACATGGCTTAGGAAGCTTGAGCACTTGAAAGTAAGCTTAGGTAATAACTAGAGTATATGCAAAGATCTCTTTTTTAATTTTTAAAATATTGGAAGATTTTTAGGTTGCATCATGCCCATGATAAGGTGTATTTAAAAGAGTAAAACTGGGCAAAAATGAAATACCCATTTTTCTCAAATTTACACTTAATTTTGATTATTTTTCCTTGTCTTCCTTTAGTTTTGGCCTTTGCTCTTGCTGACACCAAGAAGATTATTTTGTGTGATGTGGAAAAGCCTGAAAGCTTGCACTCCTTTTCTGTGGAGGCCCCAGTTTCCTGTATGCATTGGATGGAAGTGACCGTAGAAAGCAGGTGGAGTCATCAGAAAAGAAAATCTTCAGTAGTCGATTTTTATTCTTTAAAATGGAAACTTAGAAGCATCTGAGTATTGAGCATCTGCACGTTGAATTTAAATTTTGGTTTTAAGTTTATGAAGATGACATTTTTTTCTAATGCTTTGTTAGCTTTTTTTTTTTGATAGAAGCAAAGACTGATCTTGAACTCCTGACTTTAAGTGATCCTCCCATCTTGGCCTCCTAAATGCTGGGAGTACAGGTGTAAGCCACCACTCCTGGCCAGATTCCTCCTTCCCATAAAATATGCAGGCATACTCAGATATTGCAGGTTTAGTTCTAGAACACTGACTACAGTACAGCAATATTGCAATAAAGCAGGTCCATGAATTATTTTGTTTCCCAAAAACAAACGAGTTATGTTTATACTGTAGTCTACGGAGCATGTACTCGCATTCTGTGTAAAAAACAATGTCTGTACCTTAATTAAAATATGCTAAAAAATGATGACGATCATCTGAACCTTCAACAAGCCATACTCTTTTTTGCTTTCTTACCTTGGTATTGATGGCTGCTAACTGATCAGGGTGGTGTTTACTGTAGGTTGGGGTGGCTGTGGCACTTTTTTTTTTTTTGAGACAGAGTCTCACTTTGTTGCCCTCAGTAGAGTGCTGTTGCGTCACAGCTCATAGTAACCTTGGGCTTAAGTGATTCTCTTGCCTCAGCCTCTCAGGTAGTTGGGACTATAGGTACCTGCCACAATGCCTAGCTGTTTTTCAGGTACAGGCTCTTGCTCTTGCTCAGGCTGGTCTCGAACTCATGAGCTCGAGCAGTCCACCTGCCCTGGTCTCCCAGGTGCTGGGATTACAAGCGTGAACCCTGTATTTTCTTGTTGGAGCAATAATGCATGAATGGCCAAGATTTCTCTCCTCTTTTTAGTCATTTTCTTTAATGACTGGAGTACTCATAGTCATTTTTCATATTCGAATATTTACTAAGATAGGAAAAGCAAAGCTCCAGATGAAATAAAGTCAAAGTGCTAGACCAGGATTGCAGTCAAGATGGCCTAAGAAATGAGAGGGCGTGGCTAATACCCAGAGAAAAAATTGTTTTTTGAGGAAATGTGATAATTTTCTTTCCATTAGCTTTTTCTTTTCTTTCCATTAGCTCTGGCTAATACCCAGAGAAAAAATTGTTTTTTGAGGAAATGTGATAATTTTCTTTCCATTAGCTTTTTCTTTAAAGTACTAAGTTAGTATCAAGTGAATTTATAAATCCTGAGTATTAATTGGCAACTTTTCCTCAGGGAGATCTGAGAGATTTGGATGATGGGGATTTAGCCTGGGGTGTGAAATCCTCTGTAGTTAAACCAGAGTGATGAACCCCTCATCAGATAGTGAAGGATTGCAAATGGTTACGAGAATTTATGGAAGGTGACGGGAGCAGAGTGTACCATGCAATTCCTGTTCCAGCCCAGTTGCCTGCTAAGTGTGTTCCCAGCACAACTTCTATTAATAGTTCAGAAATGTGGATGTTCAGGGGTCTCTCAAATCAGCTATTTTATGTTAAAGTGGGAAACAATTCTTGCCAAGTCACCACTTTTTTTTCTTATTTATTTCCGACCTTCTTTAGAGGTAATAGAATTGAGAAAGAAAAGGAGATAAATAATACTTTCTATTCTAGGGACTCCAATCAGCTATTTTGTGCTAAAGTGGAAAGACATTCTTGCCAGGTCACCACTTTTTCACTTATTTCCAGCCTTATCGAGGTAATAGAGCTGAGAAAGAAAAGGTATAAATAAGATAAATAAGACCATTTCAGAATGTATCATGGTGGTCTCCTATATCAATTGGGTTATCAAATCCCCAATTTTATATAAACCGTAGAACCAATAATTAAAGGATACATAATTGTAGTGTTCTTTAAAATTACTTTTAGTACTCAGAGATGTACTGTGGGTTCTTAAGTGAGAGATAAGTCATAAATTTTCATTCAGCATCCGATTACTGAATATGTATGAATACATTTCATACGCTGAGAAAATTATTAATATTCCTCTAAAACGGGTAGGCCAGTTTTTTTCTTGCAGAAATAACAAAGAACTTCCTACTTTTTAAATTTCTCGTTTGTGATTGTTACAGTGACCACTGGTGAAGAATTTGTGACATCTGTTTACTTGGTCATGCAAAACCGGGCATCTTTTTAAAAATTTAACATTTTTAATAGCAAGTTTTTATAATACTTTTTTTTCCTTTTTAGTGTTTTGACATCCTTTTATAATGCCGAAGATGAATCAAATCTTCTCTTACCTAAACTACCTACGTTGCCAAAAAAGTAAGTACCACAGTTTTATTTCTTTGGAATTAATTTTACGCATTTCTTTTTCCTCTAAAGACTTTAACACTGTGACAATTTTCTTACCCATTTATTAAAATATATTTTTTAAAGTATTTTTTGACCCTAACCTCTGTTTTCCTCTAGTTACAGCAACACCTCAAAAATATTTAGGTAAGATACTCCTTTTTGATTCTTAAGTAAAATAATGTTATCATTTGAAAGATAGTTTTGAAAGATAACCCAATGTATTTTTACATTTTAGTGAAGAAAATTCTGATGAAATTATTAAGCTCTTGGGAGATGTCAGGTAAATCTTGCTGATTTCTTAAGTCTGATTTCTTAAAGTTGTTATTTCGTATTTGAGGCAGTTTTCAGAAGTTTCGAGAGTAAGTCCTCTGTCATGCTACTTCACTGTTGACGTTAATACCTCCAGCAGCATGTGTTAACATCATTTTGTTACGTTTTAATAGTATAACATACCTATGTTTATTCTAATAAGGAACGAAAGGATATAGGTGCTAGAGTTTGTGAAATTTAAGTATTCAGGTTAAATCTTTTCCATAGATTTAGCATGACAGTGATGATGGCAATTTGTATTAGCTGGTAAAAAGATTGTTTTGTTTTTGAGGGTATAAATACAATTGTTATTAAAATGTATTATTTTGCTGTAAACTGATTTTTAGGCTAGAGGAAAATTATATTCTTTGGGGGGGAATGAATGAATTAAGTATTAGTGGATTTGTTTGCTATTTAACTTGCCTCTGTAGGGGAGCTTTAATATGTAGATTATACAAAAAGTGATAATTTTTATCTTGGTTTAAGGATGCAATCATCTCTGTTGATTGGGCCTCAGCTTGTTGCATTATTTTTAATTAGGCTTAATATTCTTGTCCTTGGAGGAAGCTCTGGATTTATTGAGCTTTATGCTTATGGAATGTTCAAAATTGCTCGAGTCACAGGGGTAAGTTTTTCTTTAAAATCTTCTCTGTCATTTCTCTTAGAGTGTAGTAGGCAGTTTATTTATGGAAAAAATAAAACACTAGTTTCTTTTTTTCAGTTTCAGGTTTTAGAATTCTTAAATGTTGAGAGGATAACTTACTAAGATAAAAAGAGTAGTGATACATATATCTATAAAAATTAGAAACAATTGATGGAATTTGTCATTTTTTTCTTTAACAAAAAGATTAGTATACACTTGATTATGATTTGATATTTTATTGGAAAAGAGCTATAATTTTTGATTGGAATGTATCAAAAGTCACCAGAAACCGTTTAAGCTCAGTACTAAATCTGCTGAACTTGCTCTGTCTTCTCTATAGCTTTTTCATCCTTCTCTTACCTTTTCCAAAAGGCTAGACAATCTGGTAGCCTCTGAGAAACGTGTTGGTTTTCCAGCACTTGTTTTGAGACTCTTGATGAGAAGGAGGGGAAAAAGGTGACACCAAGGTGTTTTTGTGTCTTTGTGACAAGAAAGGTCCCTGTAGGCAGATACCTCCCTTCATCTGCTGTGTGTGCAGCTGCAGCCAAGAGTATGTGTTTCTATTAAATGCTTCTTAAAGCTCTGTGGGGATTTTTGCTCTCATCAGCAGATACAACCCAACAGTAATACTAATAATGCTGGGGGATTTGACTGTTCTACAGATTGCTGGTACTTGTCTTGCGTTGTGTTTATCAAGTGACTTGAAATCCTTATCAGTGGTCACAGAGGTTTCTACCAGTGGCGCCTCAGAAGTTTCATACTTTCAGGTGAGTACTGCAACTTGATAGCAGTAGAAAGGAAATATATATTGCATAGGTTTTATAGGTTTTTTATTATTTTTCCCATGTTCCCAAACAGTTGTTATGAAGCACTGTTCTGATGGTCTGTTAATGACAGTATTAATTAGTTGCTGTGCCGGTTTAACTTTGTACTAAGACTCCCTAATAATAATAAAGGCTAATATTTATTGATTGTTTAGTATGTGCCACGTACTGAGTGCTTCAAAACAATTCATTTGAATCCTCCAGCGTACTAATAGGTAGATACTGTTACTTTCATTTTGTAGATAAGTACATGGGTCACACAGAGATACTCCAGAACTTTCTTGATGCTAGAAAATTGCAAAGTGATGCTAGGCAGTTGGGCTGCAGGATCTGTGCTATTAACTACACATTCTATCATGGGTAAAATGACCACTTAATATTGGGAAAAACCTTCTTTTCTTAAATTGTACTCTGCACTGTAGACTGAGGGAACAGTTTGGGTTCCGTTAGAGTATTTTAATTGTAGCCTTGCCTTGCCAAGAAGCCTTTCCAAAATTTTCAATTAAATGTCTCAACCACTTACCCTAAGTCAGTATGAACTCTCAAACAAAAGTAGAACAAAAAAGATGCAGGATGCAACATGTACCGTCTTCTAAAATTCCCTGTGTATTCGTAATGTCAGAGAATTTTCTTTTCTTGTATTCAGAGCATCAGAGAACTGTTAACTTATGGTTCACTGTAATAATGGTTGTTTGTATTTGCTATTCATCTTAAGGTTCTCTGAAATTATGATCACCAGGGTTGTATTAAATATTTGTGCTTTAATAAGATTTACTACCACTGTGAACTTTGTAGATTTCTTTTTCTTAGAATACTAAGCAGGCAAGGAATTTGTCGATATTTTTTGATGACAGCTTTATTGAGATATAACTCATATACTGTTATAGATATTTTCTTAATACCCCTTAGTATTTTCTACTTCAAGTTCATGTGTTTATTATCGCTTTTTAATTTCCTAATAATAATGTTACAAAATAGGTTACATTTATTCTAGCTACATAGAAGAGATTGATGGCTCAGGGACAGTGACCTGTGTATAGTTATGCACTGGTTAGGAAATCTTAAATCTGTGTGCTATTAGTTTCAAACTGTTATACTCAGAGGGAGCAGGATTCTGACAGTCTTCCTCATACATAGTCCTAGCCTCTTTTAAATGATAGTATTTTATTTCTTGAGCTGAACAGGATTGATTTATCTTTAAAAGAAGCAAATGCATCTGATTATAACTCACTTTACTCATTTAACTTTCCAGCTTGAAACCAATCTATTATACTCTTTCTTGCCTGAAGTAACTCGGATGGCCAGGAAGTTTACTCATATTTCAGCTCTTTTACAGGTATTTATTTACAGCTTGCTCTATGTGAATATTTACTACCAGCTTCTAAAGTTCATAAATAAAAAACTTCAAGATTTTACTTTGTAAAGCCATCTTCAGTAGGAGTATTTTATCTACTTATGATTAATTTTCTTATCTCCATTAAAACAAGAAAAGGAAATTTAATGGAGACTCTATCTACTCCCACCTGACCCTGTTGACTACCTCTAAAGGAAAAGAAAAAAAATAGTTTAAATCTTTTAATAGTCTCATAAATGAAATACTCCTTATGTTTTATTGAAAATAAAGTATTGTGGGAAAAAGTCTTCAGTATGGGTTAGCGTTTATTCATAATAAACCCACCCTAAATCAGCTCCCAGTTTGGCAGTTTGGACTGAGCTCAGCCAGGAGGTTCTGGTGATCTGGGTCAGGTTAAGCTCATCTCGGCTAGACTTGGTCATGCCAGCTGGGATATGTCCCTGGGCTGTAATGGCTTTGTCTCTGCTCCACATCTATCACCCTCCAGCAAGCCAGCCCAGGCTTGTCACATGGTGGTGGGACAGGGACAACAAAAGTCTGAGTAGGCCAGGTGCAGTGACTCACACCTGTAATCCCAGCGCTTTGGGAGGCCAGAGGGGAGGAGGATTGCAAGAAGCCAGGGTTGGAGACCAGCCTGAGCATCATAGTGAGACCCCATCACTACAAGAATTAGAAAAATTAGCAAGGCCTGGTGGCATGCACCTGTGGGGCCAGCTACTTGGGAGGCTGAGGGGAGAGGATCAATTGAGTCCAGGAATTTCATGTTGCTGTGAGCTACGATGACAATGCTGCACTCTAGCCTGAATAACAGAACAAGACCCTGCTTAAAAAGTGCAAGAAGCAGCATGCAGAGACTTTTGAAGCTCTGGATTCAACAGCATTGTTCCTACTGTGTTCTGTTAGTCAAAGCGACACTCTTGAGTCTGGATACAAGAGTTATAAAGAATTACAGCCTTGTTTTTTATTCTACCATGTTCATTCATTTATTTGATGGCAAAGGTTTCTAAAGATTGATATCTTTTTAAGAAGACTGTTTGAATATCGAATAGTTGACCAAACCAGCATTTTGACAATTGATATGCATAGGATGTGTCTTTGTGAAGTTTTGCGAATTATGGAATTTTTATAGTTAAGTGATCACCAAATATTAGCTATGGTCTTTTTTTGTCAGCTTGAGTTAAAGGATTAGAAAATACATTCTCGATTTCTTTGAGACACTTGGTCATAAGAAGTACATATTGTTTACCCAGCAAGTTGATTTAAATATTCACTATTTTAATTTTTTTCTTTTTGCTAATAGTATATTAATTTGTCACTAACATGTATGTGCGAAGCATGGGAAGAAATCCTGATGCAGATGGATTCTCGTCTCACCAAGTTTGTGCAGGTAACGTAACTGATGCTTTCCATGGAGAGAGTTAGAGTGTATGATGTATTCACTTTGCGAGGTATATGAGAAAAATCAGTCTTTGGCTTATAAAAGGCTACAGTGATGAATTTCTTTCAAATGGGTTATTCTGACCTCAGTGTTTTCTCACATTTACACAAAGGGCTCTCTTCTCATTGGTGCAGCGTAGGTGGGGACAGGGTGATGAAATGGGGCTTGGGAAGAAAGCCTAGCTGCTGGCTGGCAGGGAGTCTCATGTTCACATGATCACATATGGGTTTGAGGGAAGCTTGAGGCTAAAAGAGAGGGTCATGTTCCCATAATTTTTAATAAATAGGCTTCTGGCTCGGCGCCTATAGCTCAACAGGCTAAGGCGCCAGCCACGTACACCTAAGGTGGCGGGTTCGAATCCCCAGCCCGGACCCGCCAAACAACAATGACGGCTGCAACCAAAAAAAAAATAGCCGGGCGTTGTGGCGGGCGCCTGTGGTCCCAGCTTCTTGGGAGGCGGAGGCAGGAGACTCGCTTGAGCCCAGGAGTTGGAGGTTGCTGTGAGCTGTAATGCCACAACACTCTACCCAGGGGGGCAGCTGGAGGCTCTGTCTCAAAAAAAAAAAAAAAAAAATAAAAAATAAATAGGCTTCTAATTTAAGAAATACATATCACATTTTTTTTTTTTTCATTTTGTCTAGGAAAAGAACACCACCACATCAGTGCAAGATGAATTTATGCACCTGCTGTTGTGGGGGAAAGCAAGGTAACATGCTCTGATTAGGCGTTCCCGCTTTTCCTTCTGTTTTTTTACCAAGATTACTTATTTCAGAAGTAATTCATGTTAATTGGCCGGGCGAGGTGGCTCAGGACTTTAATCCTGTTAGTCTGGGAGGCAGAAGTGGGAGGATTACTTGAGTTGGGGAGTGTGAAGTTACAGTGAGCTCTGATCATGCCCTGTGCTGTATCCCAGGTAGCAGAGCCAGATCCTGTCTCACAAAAAAGTAATTCATAATAATTGTGAAAAAAGAAAAGTAAATGTTGGTATACAAAATCAAAAGTAGTATATATCTTTCTAGGCTTTTCTGTGCATCTGTTTTTTCTTGTGCACGTCTTTTTTTTTTTTTTTTAACATGAAGGCAATCATGTTTTTGTGTGTGTGTTTTTACATGTATAAAACATTTAAGATTTTTATGTAGCCAAACTCTTCTTTTCTTTTGGTATCTCCTTTTGCTGTTATTCTTAAAAAGAGCTTTCCTATTTTAAGAATAGTCAAAGACTGATTTGTATTTTTTTCTAGCGATCTTTTAAGCTTTATATTTTATTCTATTTCTGCATTCTAGATGTGATTTATTTGGTTATATGCTATAAAAGGCTAACGTGTTTTTTCTTAAACATTTAGATAATTGCCACATTTGATTATTGAGCATTATACTTTCTCCCGACAGATAGGAAATTCTGCTTCAGCTTACAATACAGCCTCATATTTATACACATTTCAGTCTGATTTTAGACTTTAATGTATTCTGTTTTCTGTTTGTTTCTTTGTGTGTACAAAAAGTCTTAATTTTTGTTGGGCCATTTGTTTCATTTCAAAATCTGTGCTTTGAAATTTAGAATTTAAGTAATGCATACAGATTTTTGAATAGAGAAATGACTAAACATACTTTCTTTTTCATTATAGTGCTGAACTTCAGACTCTCTTGATGAACCAATTAACAGTAAAGGTGCATTTAAAGTATCTATATTAATTTAAATGGCTACGAACACATTCTTAACGGTTTTTTTAGAGTGGCATATAGAGTCCTGATTGTATGCTAAATATATTTTCTTCTCTTAATTAGGGTTTAAAAAAGCTTGGCCAGTCTATAGAGTCGTCATATTCCAGTATACAAAAACTGGTTATAAGTCACTTACAGAGGTATGAAGGGGATGTGGGATTTGTTGGTGTTGCATCTGCATGTGCATAACATCGGTCTTCTTTCTGCAGCTTCCTTCTTTTCATCTGGCATTCTCTTTTTGATCTATAATTTCCAGCAAAATTTATTGCATTGGTGTTTGAGAGGAATCTTGGTGTACCTGAGATTTAAAGAGTCAATAAGGATAACTCTGCATTATGGAATGATTTTCCAGCATCTTTTCACCAAGGCTAGATCCTGTCTGGCCATTTTTGACTTAACCATGAGGTATATTGGTGTATTTTGAAATAGGGCATATTCCCCTTTTTGAACATTTAAATGAACATTTTACAGTTTACAAAGCATATTGTAAACTTTTTCATTTGACCCCTTGGCAAGGTGTAGATTATTATCATCCTCATTTTACACAAGAGGAAACTTGTTCAGAGTTTTTATTGATGTCAAAGCCAAGACGAGATCAAGTCTCATATATTTTTAAATCTATAGCTATTTCAGTGAAGTAGTTTGCAAGTGGATGCTGAGTGTTTTAAATTTTATAAATCCCTTTATGCTGAGTCCCTGGCCTTAGCTACCAGCACCTATCCCTTGGACCAGTGCAGCTCCCTCAGACTGGTGGTTCTGTTGCAATCTTCATGGGTCTGACTGTGTGAACTCTCTTAATGAAAAACTTCTAATACCTTCCCATTGTTCTTAGAACAGAGACCTTTGCACAGCCTTTAGCGTGTCTGCCCCAGTCACACTGGTGGCCCTTCACTTTCTCAACTTGGACATTTTGTCTCCTACCTACGGCTTTAGTACAGCTCTCTTGCTTTCTGGAAGATGCTTGTCTATAAATATTTGTTACATGTTGAATATGTAGTTGTTTGGTGGACACGGTGGCCATCTGACTATCTAAAAAGCACCAGGACAAACTGTGGAACATAATTTGATCATCTTACACAATTTAATACTGTCATGTATTTTATGTCAGTAGTCAATGACGACCAAATGGTTCTGCCTCAGTTTTTCAAAATTGTTTTGAGAAATAATTGCTTGTAGAAAGAAAATTAAAAGTTGCTTTCAGTTTTTATTTCTGAAAATGTAGAATGAACTTCAGGCAAGGAAGTAGCTCAGTGATGGTAACGATACTAATTTATTTCTGCTCTGTTTTGGTAGTGGCTCAGAATCTTTATTGTACCATTTGAGTGAATTGAAAGGAATGGCTTCGTGGAAGCAAAAATATGAACCTCTTGGACTAGATGCTGCAGGAATTGAAGGTAGTCATTTAATTTTTCAATGGAATGCATTAAAGCACAATTTACTTCTTCGACAAGTGATGTTTATATTTTTCCTTTAGATGCTATTACTGCTGTGGGTTCTTTTATCCTCAAGGCAAATGAACTTCTTCAGTAAGTATTGGGGCTACCTAGAATCACTGACCTGCAAATACCTCACTTTTTACTTACCTTAAGAACTTAGTAAGTTGTCATCATTTTCTTAAAGCAAGTTTTAAAATTTTATCAAAATTATGCTTTAACATGATTAAACAAGCCAGTAGCACAGAGATTTTATAAAGTAAAGATTTTATATTTTCCTGACCCCAGGTCCCCTCTCTCCAAAAGGAATCATTTAACAATGTAAATATTTCTGTTTTTGATTCTTCCATGGCTCACTTCCATATTTCTGAATGCTACAAGTTTACTGTATTTTCTTGTTTATCAAGTTTTAGAAATTCCTCTGTTTTGTTTTTCCTAGGCTGTGTGGCTTACCTTCTTGCATTCTGTCTTTCCACCCCTCGCCTCTGTCCTTTCCCATCTGAAGGGCTGTGTCTTGTCTCTGGAGTTGCCCCACCCAGCTGCCTCCTTAGCCTCCCTTCCCTCTGCGTCCACAGCTGTGCTGCAGCTGTCCTGCATAGCGCCCCGTAGGCCTCGTCCCCAGGGCTCTCGTGCATTAGATCTGCCTGGAGAGCCTCTGTTTCTTGGCATGTTTAATCATTTTGCTGGGACACATCCTCCACTAACTTAGAAAGCAGATGGAAGGTAAATCTTTCATGTCCTTTCATGTCTTTTCTCCAGCCCTCACACTTGATGGTTTTAGCTGGATTTAGGATTCTGAGGGGGAAATCATTTTCTTACAGAACTTTAAAAGCATTGTTCATTGTACTCTGGACCTTTTGATAGACGGCCTAGTGCTTCTGATTCTCATTCCTTTGTAGGTTTTTTCCACCTCTCTTATCTTTAAAAGCTTTAGTCTCCATCCTTGATGTGCTGAAATTTCATAACAGCATTTTTAGATAGGAGTCTTTCTGTTTATTGTGCTGAATAACAAAGAGCCGTTCTAACCTGACTTCTGTGTTCTTATTTTGATAATTCCCTCTTCTTTCTCTGCCTCACTTTTAAAATAGACTTTTGTTCTAGAAATCTGTTTGGTCACTTACTAGAATTCATGGATTGATCCATGAATGGATCAAAACTGTCCCTTATTTTTTCTCCTATTTTTCATACCTTTGTCTTTTTTTTTACTTTATTGTCCATGGCTGTCACTCGTCAGTAGACATTTGTTGAACACTTAATTGTGTATAAGAGTGAATAAAACTAATGTAAATCCTGCCTTCATGGGTCTTGTATTCTAATGTACATGAGACAGACAGTAACCAAGTGGATAATTAAAGTGTATAGTAAGTCAGATAGTGACAAGCAGTAGTGAGAAGGCCCGTGCAGGGAAGAAAGACACAGGGCATGCTGGGGCCGGGGTCAGTTCTGTGTAGGTGGTCAGGGAGGCCTCGCCGAGAATGTGGAGCTGGAAGGTTTTAAGTAGCTAAGGAGGGTTGCAGGACAAGGTGGTTTACCTGAACCATTCTGTTGAATTTCTTATGGCAGTTCTGTCTTTTAATTTCCTAAAGTGTTCTCTTGTTTCTTTAATTCTCTCGTTCTGTGAATGTGGCGGGCATCTTTTTAAATCTCTGAGGATATTAGATTTTTTGAAAGTCTGTATTCCTTGTATTACCCTACTTCGTGGGTCACTTTTCTGTTTATCTTGATCTCTTGTGACAAGCTTTCCTCAAATACCTGATGCTTGGTTGTTTACTCATATCATTCATGGAGCGACTTAAAGTTGCCTGGAATCTCTGCATGCAGGGATGTCAGGGAGCTGGCACCTGAGCCGGCGGTCTCTGCCCGCGCAGAAGGGCCTCAGCTCTTCCCAGTTTATTCAGTGTCTGTGACGAGCCCTCTTTATGTTTTCTTTTGATTAGAAGGTAAACCCTTAGGCATTCATCATGTTTGGGGCCAAGAACACATTGACCTCTGTGTTAGATTGTCAGGGCATTGCCTGTGCCTAGCTCCGCACGTCACCCTGGCATCTCCTGATGTTGAACCTGACGTTGCCAATGTCTGGGCTCCCCAGGGTGGTGGGGGCTCCATCTGCCTGCAACATGGCCTGCATTGTTGAGCTTCCTTAGTCACCGAGTCCATTTTTGACATTTATGAAATTTAATTTATTTTCCATTGTTCTCTTTGTTTTTGTGAGTTTCTAACATGTAGAAACTACCTCTCCATCTGCTATCATTTTAATGGGGCTTTAGAAGGCAGAGGTTACAGATGCTTTGAACTCAGAAGACAAAATGAAAGGAGAAATGACATTCCTTTTCCTGGATTTTGAAGTATTTTTTTGGTTCATATTTGCTGAGAGCAAATGTAAAATATTAGGCTTTCTGTGATCCCCTTTCGGTATGAATGAAAGGTAATTTAACTTCTTGTTCTTTTCGGGTAAGTACAGTTTTTGTAGGTTGCAGATGGGGAAACTGAGGCATTGAGAATCTTGATGTTAGTCTGACTGCCTGGGGTAGAGTGAGGGTCTTGATTGGGAAAGACACAAAAGAACTTTTAAAAAAGAATTCTTGCTGCGAGAGAGTTTGGATTATGTTCCTTGGCAACATAAGAGACGTCACCATCTTTGTCTCAAGTGTTTTACTTTGTGCAGAAAGGTTAATGATACTGACCTGCCTCTCCAGTACTATTGTGAAACTTAATGCCCAGAGAGGGCTTTGAGGTTGAGGAATGAGAAAAGCAGGTATTACTGTCTTAGAGTAATTATCTTATAGATGTAAGCGTAAAAAGATGTTTAAAACATGATACCCATCTCTATAAAGAGAGTTTTACCAAAATGAAGGTGACTTCCACTTATAACATTTAATTTTTTAGGTTCATTTGCATAAAGCCCAGGGAAATTCAATTTTTGAGATCTCAGTCTTTGTCAGAACCAAAACTCAGCTTCCAAAAGTAATGTCCACTATTAGACTTTGTGGCATGGTACAAATTTATAATAATGATTTCCTGTTAGAGTTGATGTTTTTTCTTGTTACCGACCAGTGAGCATTTTCTTTTCAACTGGGAATAAAATGCTAAAAACTGTTTTTTCCTGATTTATTTGCAAAGTTAGAAAAAGATTTCATACTTTACTAAAGTCTAGAAAAGACTATTACACATTTTGTGCTATATTAGCAGGCTTTGTAACCAGTTAGAATCTAAGTTATTTGCTTTATTCTTGAGAAGAATCAGGATTTGTGATTTTGAAGTTTATTTTTAGATGTGTGTTTGATTTGTAAAATCTGTTACCCTAAGGACTTAAACGTCATCTAGATAGGATAAAATAGCATGGTAAGGATAATTATATTCCAAGACAGTTAAACAATGATACATCAACCCCCACCTGATGATCTTATTTCTGATTTCTTTTATTTTTATCTTTTTAGAGTTATAGATAGTAGTATGAAAAACTTCAAAGCCTTTTTTCGGTGGCTATATGTGGGTAAGTTAATTGAGTGACGCATTCTTATTTTAACACTTTTAAAAAGCTGTGAGAATATCATCTGAGACTGTTAAAACTACTCCAGTAAAATTTCAAATACTGATAAAAGTAGAGAGAGCAGCACAATGAACG
The DNA here is from genome assembly GCF_000181295.1 of Otolemur garnettii. Taxonomy (NCBI): domain Eukaryota; kingdom Metazoa; phylum Chordata; class Mammalia; order Primates; family Galagidae; genus Otolemur; species Otolemur garnettii. The sequence continues at coordinate 7,002,262 of NW_003852464.1, forward strand.
CCTTGGACTTTCCCCCAGCGTCAGCAGCTGTCACATGTAGCCAGTCTGTGCCCCCACCCAGGCCCACTTCCCCTCAGAAATATTTTAAAGTATTTTTATTGATATGTAATAGATGGGGGATGTGTGATAGGGTGTGTGTATCACACGTCCGGGGGATGTGTGATAATTTAGTACGTTCATATAATCTGTAAAGATCATGTCAGTGAATTTGGGATATCCATTACCTTAAACCTTTGTCTTGTCTTCATGCCAGAAACATTCCCCACAGAAATACTAGAGCAACTCTTGTCCTTATCACTCATTGACAGGTCACTCTTTTTTATCTTATAATATCTCCTTAGGTTAAAAAACATTTTTTAATCCCTGCTATATATTAGGCACTGTTAGGTGCTAGATTGAAAAAGTAAAATCTAAGAGACAGCCTGTGCCCTGGGGTTGCTCATGTTCTGTACTCTGGTCCTCTGTCTTGCGATCTTGGCTGTCTGTATAGTAGCCACTAGCCACATGTGGCTATTTAAGTAGCTTTAAATGATAAGAAGTTATGTATTTGGTTCCTTATTCATACTGGTCACATTTGAGGTTCTCTGTAGCCACACATGGTTATAGCAGCATAGAAATAGCACACTTGCGTTCACTGCTCTCAGGCAGCAATGCCCCAGCTAAGGACAGTGAGGACCACTTGTGGTCATTCTTTCCATCTTTGCAGGATCTTGTGTTTGGGAAGGTAGTTAACAAGTATTCATTGACTTGATAAGAACTGTTTTAGTATTCACACTGCAGTGTATGCATGTTTTATTTGAGTCCGTTTATACTGCATGTTTTGAAACCTCTCCATATCCTTAAAATAATCCAGCATACACTTCCCTCCAACACATGTGCAAAATTTAGTGTAAATGGAATTTGTCTTATAGTCGTTAAAATTCCTGAAGAGGAAATAGAAAGTAAATTACCGGCAATGTAATGTTCTAACATCTTCTTAACAAATGCCCATATGTTCAATTTTAATATTATAAAAGTAGGCTTCATATTTTTCAGCCTAATATAATTGATTTTGTTTAAAAACTGAATGTGATCTGCAGATGTTGATACTTAAAAATTTTTAGATTTTTCTAAAAACTGTTCCAGTGGTAGCCATAATGAGGAACTGGAGTGTTTATCAGCCAGCCTGTTCAAGATCCACGTTATTAATAATCAGAATAAATTACAATATTAAAACTGAACGAGACCTTAGAAATCATTTGCTTTGGGCGGCGCCTGTGGTTCAAAGGAGTAGGGCGCTGGTCCCATATGCCGGAGGTTGTGGGTTCAAGCCTAGCCCTTGCCAAAAACTGCAAAAAAAAATGGAATCATTTTCTTTGACAGAAGTAGTAGTTTGGTTTTTCTTACATTGATTGGAGGGCAATTGAGGCAGTATTTATTTATTTATTTGAGACAAGTTTGTTGCCTAGGCTAATTGTAGTGGCATCATCATAGCTCATTGCAACCCCAAACTCCTGGGCTTAACTGATCCTCTTGTCTTAACCCCCCCCAAAGTTTTAGGATTACAGACATGAACCTCTGTACCTGGCCTATATTTGCTTTTTAAAAAATATTTCTTTTTCTTTTCAAGACAGAGTTTGACTCTATCACCCAGCTACAGTACAGTGGCATCATTGTAGCTCACTGCAATCTCAAACTCCTGGGCTCAAGAGATCCTCCTGCCTCAGCCTCCTCAGTAGCTTCCTACAGACGTGCTCCCCCATGCCTGGCCCTGTTTCTATGATTGTAGGTCCTAAATGTAATAAGAATTAGGAATAGAAGAAAAATGAATTACTGCTGAATCTTTATAATTTGACCAGGACATTATAAAAAGTATACTGGTTTGGAGAACTGGAGACCTAAGGCCTAGCGTAATCCTGGCCCTGCCACCAGTAGCTCCATAACCTTGGTTTTCTGTTTTGTAAAGTGTAATCCCCATAAATAGGCAGGGACTTCTTTTATGCTGATGTACCCCTGGCGCCTAAAGCATGCTCAGTTTTTTTTTTGGATGGATATGAATGAATGGAACTAAAGTTTAGCTCCTTTTTCAGATAATTTAGAAGTTTGAATTAATGAAAAACAGTTTCTAAAATAATCCATATTTGCCAGGGTACTTCTGACATGGTTTTTACTGAACAAACAGTTGTGTTCAAACACTATGCAAAAGCACATGTGACATACTTAGTCTCGACTCAGGTGGATGTGCTTGAAGGAACACAGTGCCCATGGGGGCAACCCTACACAAGGACAGAAAGTCAACCACAGATACTGGATGAAAGACAAGTATATAAATGTCAGTATGGGTATATATATGTAAATCTTAGTGCCGATGTCTTCATGCAGCAAAAAAGGCCAAGGGAAATAAATGTTGCTTTGGTATTGTGAGATTTTGGAGTAAAGAATAACAGCAGTTAAATGTGTTTGTCTTGAGTAGCAATGGATTGAATTGAGGAAGAAGAAAAGTAATAGTTTAGAGCGTAGAATGGTCAGGCCGGGTGCGGTGGCTTACGCCTATAATCCCAGCACTCAGGGATATTGCTTGAGCATAGGAGTTCAAGAGTAGCATGAGCAAGAGAGAGACCCATTTCTACTAAAAATAGAAAAACTAGCCAGGCGTAGTGGCAGGGGCCTATATTCCCAGCTACTTGGGAGGCAGAGGCAGGAAGATCTCTTAAGCCCAAGAGTTTGAGGTTGCTGTGAGGTACAGGTGCCATGGCACTGTACTCAGGGTGACAGAGTCAAACTGTCTCAAAAAAACAAAACAAAAACAAGAGTGTTGTTAGACCAACAGTTTTCAACCTGAAAATATTCAAATTTAAGTTCTTCACTCTTTGGACCACTTGTGGTCATTCTTTCCATCTTTGCAGGATCTTGTGTTTGGGAAGGTAGTTAACAAGTTATTTTTATTTTTTTGAGACAGTCTCACTTGTTGCCCCCTGGTAGTGCCATGGGGTCATAGCTCACAGCAACCTCAAACTCTTGGGCTCAAGTGATTCTCTTGCCTCAGCCTCCCAAGTAGCTGGGACTAACAGGGGCCCGCCACAATGCCAGGTTATTTTTACAGACCGGATCTCACTCTAGCTCAGACTAATCTTGAACCTGTGAACTCAGGCCATCTGTCTGCCTCAGCCTTCCAGAGTGCTGGGATTACAGATGTGAGCCACCACACCCAGCCTTCACCTTTTGGCTTTGGAAGAAAAGTTTTGCTAAATGAAAAGACGCTGTTTAAAATAGAAGATTTAGCCCAGTAAAACACATTTGAAATGTATTTATAATTAAACCTATATTTTATGTTTTAAAGATAGTTTTTTAACTTTTTCTCTCCAGCAATGTTGAGGATGACAGAAGACCACGTGCTTCCCGAGCTTAACAAGGTCGTTCGTACCAGTGGATTTTTATAACGTATTGATAATTGTCCTGGCTGAGGTCACCTTGGAACTCTTACTCAGTTACTAGTTAACAGGATGTTAGGCTGTGGACATTAGATCTCTTAAACATTTTATTTTTTTTAATTGGCAGTTTTGTAGTTTTTCATCTCATGGATACCTTTGTTATGACTATCTAAATTTGTAAATTTCATGTTTAAATAAGGTTTTATAATCTATGTAAGGTAGCAACCTTATTGTGTTTCTTACTTTGATTTCCCTAAATCTTAAATGCATTGTTTTCTTTGGAAGTCAAGTACTTACATAGCAGTACGTGTGCTGATTGTCTGGTAAGCAAATTTCTTTCTAACTGTAGGGATTGTGACAAGTGGCAATGGAATCTTCTTCCAGGGAGATTGTACAGAAGAGGGCAGAATTCCCATTTGATTTCTGGGACCCACCTCTCCTCACCCCTTCCCAAACTGTTCAGATAGATTAGTTAATTTTCCGCCTGAGTGGACAACATTAGAATTATTAGCCTGTGTGCACAGGATGAGTGAGAGATCCTCCACTTTGTACACCTTTTGTACCATGTAGAACTTGTGCAGTATGGGTGACTGGCCTTGCAAACCAGGGAAGTTTCACAATAGTTTTTCTGACATCACTGTTAGCATTATTTTAGAAGATTAAGAATCTTCCTTAGAATTGTTAATTATTCAGAGAGATCTTAATGTGTAATCTTTTGAGAGCTGAAGAATTGGAGCAGGGTGAAGGCAAGGTCATTGTCAGAGCAGGGAGGAGCTGACACTGAAGCCACCAGGGCTGTTAACGTGCAGCTTTGAACTGAGGCTGTGAGGCTGCCTGTCTAGGCTGACAGATTTCCTTCCCAAACGAGGGACCATGGCCCACAGGTCCTAAAATAATAAACAACCAGCCACATAGGCCATAAGGGGTTCTATAGCCATTGGATTAGCTGATTGGAAATTAAGTTTAAATGTTTGATTACGTTCTTCCCAGAACCCTAAGAGTTCATAGTTCATAATCTAAATTTCTTTGATGGAACTGTGCCTGTTTTCCTATGACTTTTAGTAGATAGTAAAAAGCTCACATTTATTTCTTTTATGGGGGAAATGGTCCTTTATTTTTGATTTGCTTTCTTTTGTTGTTGATAGATGACTCAGAAAGATATCACATTTGTTGCTGAATTTCTTACTGAACATTTCAATGAGGTAAGACATTAGTATTTCTATACTGCAGATTTTTGGAAGTGGTTGCAGTAAACCTGGGTAATAAGAATGAATTAAATTTAACACAATTGAGGTCTTTTGCCATTACTTTCTTTAAACTGCTGAAGAACTTGAACAAATTAATTTATACTTATTAATTAAGCATAAAATCTATAAATTGAACTTTATTTGTGTGTTTTACAATGCATAAACGAGTAACTGCCACTAGCAGCTCTCTTAAAAAATAAAGTTATGGTTGGGCAGCGCCTGTGGCTCAAAGGAGAAGGGCACCGGCCCCACATGCCAGAGGTGGTGGGTTCAAACCCAGCTTGGCCAAAAAAGAAAATAATAATAAAGTTATGGTTTAAATTTAAGAGTTTTTCTTTTGGGAGTTGACTTTAGAGTTAAACTATGTTAATTCTTTTTAGGCTCCAGACCTTTATGATCGGAAAGGAAAATACTTTAATGTTGAAAGAGTTGGTCAGGTATGTATGGCCTTTGGACTAAATTTAGTTATCACTACTCTTATTTGATTTTTTTTTTTTTTTTGAGATAGAGTCTCACTCTTCACCCTGGGTAAAATGCTGTGGCATCATAGTCACAACAACCTCAAACTCTTGGGCTTAGGCAATCCTCCTGCCTCAGCCTCCCAAGTAGCTGGGACTATAGGCACCCTCCACTATGCCTGGCTATTTTTACAGATGGGGTCTTACTCTAGCTCAGACTGGTCTTGAACTCCTAAGCTCAGGCAGTCTACCCACCTTGACCTCCGTAGTGCTAGGATTACAGGTGTGAGCCACCATACCCAGCTTCTCTTTTTTGATATTTAAGAACTAATTTGAAAAGCTTAGCAATGTTAATTTTTATTATCTGAAGTTTATGGAAAGTAATACAGTGCCAAGTTACATAGTAGCCCTGCCCTTTTGGTAAAATAAAGAATAGCAGTTTTTAAACTTTGATCTCAGAACCCTTTTACATTCTTAAAAATTATTGAGGACGTGAAAAGAGCTTTTGTTGATGTGGATTATCTGTCACTAATAGGTGTCGTTAGGAATTAAAAATGAAACAAAATAAAATATTATTTCATAATTCATTTAAAAATAACAAATCCAGGGCGGCCTGTGGCTCAAAGGAGTAAGGCGCCAGCCCCATATGCCAGAGGTAGCGGGTTCAAACCCAACCCCAGCCCAAAACTGCAAAAGCAAAAAAAAAAAATAAATAAACTTAACCATTACATATTAATACAGATATTATTAGTATAAAATAATGGTATTTTACAACACAAAATAATTTAGTGAAGGTAGCATTGTTTTTATATTCTTGGAAATCTCTTTGATGTCTCACTTAAGACAGGTGGATTCTGGCTCGGCGCCTGTGGCTCAACCGGCTAGGGCGCCAGCCACGTACACCTGAGGTGGCGGGTTCGAATCCCCAGCCCGGACCCGCCAAACAACAATGACGGCTGCAACCAAAAAATAGCCGGGCGTTGTGGCGGGCGCCTGTGGTCCCAGCTACTTGGGAGGCAGAGGCAGGAGACTCGCTTGAGCCCAGGAGTTGGAGGTTGCTGTGAGCGCGATGCCATGGCACTCTACCCAGGGGGATAGCTTGAGGCTCCGTCTCAAAAAAAAAAAGACAGGTGGATTCTCATCATCTGCTTCTATGTTCTGTTTTGATAAGTTGTCTGTAATGTACATAAAGAAAACCTGGTCTCACAGAGGTTATGTAGGTGGACAGGGAGAAGTCAACTTTCCTGGATGATTATGGGTATTCTTTAATACTACATGAAGTCTTGACAAGTGATAGTATCTGAAAGGTTAGTTTCCATGTGGGATCTAAAATTACACTGGTGAACTTTTTATATTTTGTCACGTTAAAATCCATTCATCTGCCTTGCACTTTGGATGGATCTTTCGTCCACGTGTGATTCCTTAACCACTTGCATTGGTCATTTTGGAAAAATGTTCCGGTTCTCTGAGTCATGGAGCTCTTGTGAATTCTGCTGCCTTCCATGGTGTAGTAATCAAAGCTCGGATTGCGTTAATAGCCCCACCTAATCAGAAAAGTCTGACATGTTGTGATGCCGTCAAGGTCGCAGTGCAGATGCAGGTTTTCCCAAATTTTAATTTTTGCTTTTAAATTATATCATTGCCAACAAATAACTGCAGTGTTTCAGTCAAAATGACAGGGTCACTTTATTTTCAAAAAGAATCTGTCAACTACCCAAGGGTGAACAAACCCCATAGTTTGCCAGTCATTCTTTCAAGTAAAAATGTAATTCCATTTTTTAAAAAGTGTCTGTCTTCATTCGTAACCAAGTTTCATAAGTGCTTTTTCCTTAAGACAACCATTATACTCTAGTAGTCACCTCTCAGTTATGTTGCCCAGAATAGTAAAGATTTGTACTCAAGGGTTGAGCGTTAATAAAATTACTAATTAATACTTTCATTAAAGATCAATGGTACTATGAATATACAGCCAAAAAAACAAATAAAACAAAATACGATGACTCCTCGTATGATTTGGAACCACTACCTTTGCTCTTGGCAAAGGCACCCGCAGTTTGCCCCACCATCAGTGCAAACATCAACACAGTGACAGGGGCAAGTAACTTCTTGGTGTTGATATAAACCTAGAACTGACCTTGTGGATCCCTCATAGCATCTTGGGGACTTCCGGGGGTCTGCAGACCAATTCGGAGAATAGCTTCCATAGAGTATATTAACAGCTGATGCTTGTAAAACTGATGTCTGACTTAAAGTATGTTTGTGAAAGAGAAGCACAAAATTGGAACTCTGTGGCTGCTACATCTACAACATTGGAGTCTTTTAGTAGTTTTCATTTTGTTTAAATGCTTGGCATTTAGCAAACTTTTGTTCACTTAGAATAATAGTCATACCAAGAGCTTTGGAATAGAACAAAATAACTTATTAAATAGAAAAATGTTAAATATAAACAGTTTTTGTAGTCTGATTGTTTGGTTTACTAAATTTAAGTTTTTAATTCTGTATTTTTAGTACTTGAAAGATGAAGATGATGATCTTGTGTCGCCCCCTAACACGCAGGGAAACCAGTGGTATGACTTTCTTCAAAATAGCAGCCACCTTAAAGGTATTTCCTGAACAAGGTCGACTTTGATCGTGTTTATGTTTACTTGAGACAGGTCTTGAGTAGATCAGCTGACAGTTTGGCTGAATACTGATCTAAATTCACTGGACTTATTTTTTGTGTCCCTTGTATTTGGTTAGAGAAACAGCAAAATAACCAATTGTATGTAACACCGCCATGACAGAAATTGCTTTGAAATTGTGTAGTAATAAGATTCTTAAGTATTCTTGTATTCTGTTGTATACCCTATAAAACAGTGTTGAGGGAGCACCAGAGAGCTAACCAGTGAGGGGTGTCTGCCTCGCCACTTCTAGTTTATTAACCCCTAAAAGACACTGAGGCTTAACCCTGTTCTTCTGAGGTTGTAGTTTTGTTTTTTATGTGTACTCGTTATACGTTTCATTGTCTAGGACCTCAAAATGTTAATAAAGTAAAATTATTTCACGTTGTTAGTGATGCAGCACATAATAGCAACCTTTAAATGTTTCAAAACTTCTTACCATTTTAGATGAGAATATTTTTAAAATAGATGTTTCTTTGCTTTTTTTTTTTTTTTCAAGAAAAAATCTGACTACAGATTAGCAGTTTCTTCAAGTCTTAGAGTAATAGGTAATTAACTTTTACGCAGTTCTTACTCTGCCACCCATGCTGGTGCTCCTTTAATCTTGGGAGAACCTGTGGGGTGGGTGTTTCTCCACTTAGCAGTGAGGAACCAGGTGGAGAAGACCCAAGGTTGCACAGGCTGCTGAGGGATGCAACTGGGATTCTGTTCACGTCAGAGCCTGAGGTTTTAACTAGACTCAGTACAGGTTGAGGATCTTACTTTGAAAAGCTGAAATCTGAAATGCTCCAAGCTCTAAAACTCTTGGAGTGCTGACATGATGCCACAGTGGAAAATTGCACGCCTGACCTCAGATGACCAGTCCCAAGCCCTAACAACATCATAATCTTTATTATTGTTACTAAAAACATTGTATAAAAGTAATTGCAGGCTATCAGAAAAAGATGTATATGAAATATAAATGAATTTTGTGTCCCACTCCCAAGGTTCATACATCATAATATGAATGAATATTCCAAAATTGGAAAAAGTTCAAAATGCTTTTGGTCTTGAGCATTGTGAATGAGGATACGCAGTCTGTAGTGATCTCTGCCGCTTCTCTTTGGTTACTGCTTATATGAACAACTGACTGAAGGACTAAGGGAGAGAATTCTTTGATGCCTGGAACTTTGCTTATGGCTTTTTGTTTGAACCTTAGAAGTCCAACTTCTTTTTCTGAGCAGGACCTATTTTGTATTGCTCGAGAGACTTAAGACCACTAGAGAGATTCATTGATGTAAGTTAGCTATTGAATGGAGGAAGAATAAAGGTACAGCTGACTCCACTCATTTACTGTATTTAATTAAAATGCAAAAGGAGTAAGGAAAGGGGAGGCTGGTGGCCGTGTGACAGCATTGGTGCCTCAACCCTGGGTCTGTATTGGCTAATATTGATCCCGGGAACTTTGGTTTGTTGGGCTGAAAATGGGTCCTTCTCCCCCCATCTTACATGTCTGAATAAGAAAGGTCTGCTCTTAGCCACAGAAGTAACGTTTAGCCACGTGTACGTCAGATTAACCCCATTTCTTAAGTGCTCAAGGTTTTGCTCGTGGGGAGTTTGGACAAGTCTATTAATTTCCCAGTTTCTTAGTCTGGTATGAAATAATACCAGCTGCCATTATAGAACTGTTAGGGAAACATCAGTGAACTTTCTTCTGTAACACTTGGCAAAAATCAAGTGCTAAATATTTGATCCATGTCCTTCCTTGGGGCACATGAGAGAGCCCGTCTTGCTTGATGGGTAGAGGTCAGTGCTGGGGACACTGGATTCCTGGATTGGAGTCTTGCTATGGTAGCAGTTCGGGGAGCAAGTTGTCTGATGAGTCCGTGCTCCAGTTTTCTCATCTGTAAAATGAAGATGATAACAACTCCTCCCTCAGAAAGCCGTTGTGCAGAATAACTAAGTTAATCTAGATGACTTTGCGCACAGTTGTACCTGAGATGTTTCACTCAGTGCTTCTCATACAAAATGAGAGCTATTTCCCCTCCTCACACCAGCCAGTTCTGCCTCCAGTCCTATAATGAGACTCCTACGAGGCCACCCTCACTCGTGTCAAACTTCACTCTCCAGCGTCAGGGTCCCAAGTCACCGCACTAAGGTCCAGGGTTCCCACAACCCTCCCCATGTCATGCTGGATAATTTGTTAGAGTGGCTCATAAAACTCTGGGAAGCAGTTTACTGGTTTGTTATAAAGACAGAACTCAGGAGCAGCAATAGGAGCAGTGTGTTAAGGAAGGAGAGACGCATAGCTCCACATCCTTCCAGCACCTCAGCTGTTCACCAGCCAAGAAGCTGTTCGAACCCCATTGATCTGGGGTATTTATGGGGGTCCCATGACATAGACATGGTTGATAAAATCATTGGCTGGTGGTGGTTGGGCTCAACCTGCAGCTCCTTTCCCACCCTGGAGGTTGGGGTAGAGCTGAAAGTTGTGAGCTTCTCATCAAGCCTTGGTCTTTCTGGTGACCAGTTGCTCCTGAAGCTGTCTAGGAGTTGGCCGGGAATCACCTCATTAAAACAAAAGCTGCTCCTGTCACCCTTATCACTCAGGAAATGCCAGGGGTTTTAGGAGCTCCCCTCTAGGAACTGGGGACAGAGGGGGCACCTCTCACCTGTTCGGAGCATACAATGTTGACCTGATTAGAATTCATTTTATTCAACCTAGCTTGATGTAAGGCAGGCCTGCAGAGCACAGCGGGAGCAGATGGGCTTGAGAGCCAGACTTGGGGCTGAGTCCTAGATCTGGATCCTTAGTTGTTTTCACACTGGTCAGTTGCCTAAAGCTAAGCTTTGTTTTTCTTTCAGTCTGTAAATTAGAAAAGACTGAAGTCTTTTTTGTGTGGCTGTTGTAAGCAATAGAAATAGCAGATAAAAAAAGAACTTGGCATAGTAGGTGTCTATAGATGCTAAATTATAGAGAGGGTGTTTTACCTGTTCCTGATAAAGTAGAGTTTTACAAAATGCTTATTCACATGGGGTTAGTTTCTAGTCTCTTAGAGACTTACAAACGGGGCTGCTGTTGTCATTTCACTGTGGCAAAGAGTCGAGAAGAAGGAGCTTTATTTCCTTCTCTAGCTTAGGGTTCTCAGAGCTATTCCTTTCTTCTCATGGCCAGTAGAAACATACAGTGGGATTTTGGCGGAACTAAGTATGTGCTAAGTGGGGTTGTTTTTAGCAGGCCAGCAGCAGGGATGATGAAAGGCAGAGGCTGTGGTCATTTTGAATGAGATTGTGTGACAATATTAAGAAGTGGCCAGGGTTCCACTGTGAGGTAAACTGCAGGCTGGCTCTAACTTTATTTCCTCCCAATCTTCGGTTTGCTATAGCTTTTTGTTTTTGTTTTTGTTTGAACCAGACAGTCCTTTGCTGTTTCCTTATTATCCTCGAAAATCATTGCATTTTGTGAAAAGACGGATGGAGAACATCATTGATCAGTGTTTGCAAAAACCAGCAGTAAGTTTGAAGGAAATGCATGTCTTTGTGTGGAACAATATCTTTTATACAGTATGTCTCACTTATGTACGTGATCTTAGTTATAACAGTGAGCTGTATGAAAATGCTGGTATTCACCTGTTTCTGAGTAATAAAAGTAGCAGTTTCATATGGTTCGACCTAATATGTCATCTTGTTAGTTTCTTACATACCTTTTTAAAAATATGACATTACTGAAAGCATTGGTGTTGTGAATATTTCATTTTCTCCCAGAACAAATGCACTGGAAGTGGTCTTAGTTACAGACCTGCTGTAGCTCATGTTTACTGCGCAGAGTGTGAATGAGGCTGCAGTGAGAGTAGAGAGAGGTGGTCTTTAACCTCCCCAGGGCTGAGCTCCAAGGTCCTTTTGAGTGCAAAGTTTTCTCTCTTCCTTATGCTATACTTGTTATTAAAGTTTCTTCTGTGCCAGGTTTGGTGATACAGATGATTTTTTTCTACACTTAGGCAGTGATGATTGGTCACTTTATGTAGACTATCTTTGTGCATATAAATGCTCTAATTATATTTTTAAATCCCATCTAGGATGTAATTGGAAAATCAATGAATCAAGCAATCTGCATTCCATTATATAGAGATACTAGAAGGTAATTCTGTTTCTCTGTTGGGTGGTATAATTCAGTAGCCAATTTAAATTTTTCTCACCCTTTTTCCTCTTTTGTTTTAGTGAAGACTCTACACGTAGACTGTTGAAATTTCCTTTTCTGTAAGTATGTGTTTCTTCCCCGTATCATGTGAGCAATATAATTTTGTTCTATACATTGATAGTTAAACATCATTATGACATTTTTTTTTTCCTTAGGTGGAATAATAAAACTTCGAATCTGCATTATCTTCTTTTTACTATTTTAGAAGATTCACTTTATAAAATGTGCATCTTAAGGAGACATACTGACATTTCTCAGTAAGCATTAATCTGAAGTTTGAATCAAACAGATAAGATTTTATTATTTTTAAGAGCAAAACCTCTAGCTTTCCTTCCAATATATTAGGTTTTACTTAAGCTACCTGATCACTTAGGTTTGTCATTTCACTGTTCTGTTTGGTTTTCACGTCATTGGGATAATAACACTAACTCGGAAGCCATACGATCCTTTCCTATTCTAGTTTGGTATTGGTATATAGTTATTGTATATAGGATTATATTTAGGATTAGGAAAAATATGACAGAAAACTCAAGAACTTATATCTCAGGAACTTTTAGAAGGTCAAAACTACAATAGTGGGAACCTTATAGAAAGGGTTTTTTTGGTTGTTTTTTTTCTTATTTGTTTGTTTTTGTTTTTGAGATAGTTCCACCATGTCTCCTTCAGTAGAGTGCTGGGGCGTCCCACCTCACAGCAGCCTCAAACTCTTGGGCTTAAGTGATTCTCTTGCCTTAGCCTCCCAAGTAGCTGGGACTACAGGCACCCACCACAACACCTGGCTATTTTTTGGTTGTAGTTGTCATTGTTGTTTAGCAGGCCAGGGCCGAGTTTGAACCCACCACCCTTGGTGCATGTGGCCGGTACTGTAACCACTGTGCTATGGGCACCAAGCAGAAGGAGTTTTTACCTTATGTTAAGTATGTATTTTTCAAATAAGAAGCCTTGCCTAGCAGACTCGTTTTGACAAGTCAATTTAAGTAAATTTCTGAAAGATAATATTTAGAATGTCGTTGGTATTTTAAAAATGGTTTTAAATCTGAATTTGAAAGGAAACTTTTTAAGACCTAGATGTAGCAGAAGAGAAATAATTTGGTTATTCCTATTCCAGATGTCCCTAATCAAGGTATTGATGTCAAGATTTTTTCTTTCTAAGCAACCTAGCAGACTAAGATTTTAAACCACGTTGGTTTATCTACCTAGGCGTTTAAATGAGTTGTCAGTATTGTAGAGAAGAGTCACAGTGTTTGGTCTGGGAGTTGGTATTTAGGCAACTGCACTAACACTGGCAATCATGTTCTTTCGAGCATTTAGATAATTGGCTATCCAGGTTGTTCACAAAGTCTCTTTTTCCTCCCTTCTTTCTTCAAGATCTGTAAGTACTGGACTGATTGCCATTAAATTTGGGAGCTTTACATATGCCACGACTGAAAAGGTCAGAAGAAGGTAAGTCTTGATTCTTGTTTGGATGAAATGTGCTACGTGTCACATGTGTGTGTTTAGGAAATAGAGTGATGGTGTTTATGGGTAAAAGGGCTCTGTCACTTCCAACAGAGGGGGCAGGATATTTTCATATATATTATAGTACATAGAGAATGATTGAGTCATAAGTGATATACAGAACCTTACTGCCCTGCTGGAGTTTATATAACACGGTTCTGTAATTAATATTTCTGAGCACTGGCTTGGCGCCCGTAGCACAGTGGTTACGATACCAGCAACATACACTGAGGGTGCTGGGTTTGAACCCGGCCTGGGCCAGGTAAACAATTGCAACAACAACAACTCACTCTCTCTCTATATATATTTTTTTATAAATATATATTATATATATAATATATACTTCTGAGAGCACTATGTCTGCTAAGAAAGCAATGTGGTTCCAGGGAGCACACATGGCCTGCACAGCTGAAACTCCTGTTATAGCCCTCCCCCCCCCCCAATAAAAAGAGAAGGCGATGTTACTCTCTTCTGGGATTTTCTTAAAGTCCCACAGTGTAATGTCCCTAAGTCATCACTGAGGATTTGCAGGGGAAAGAACCTATACCAGTCACAGTGAGATCTTTCTCTCTTTTTTTCTCACAGAAAAGTTTTTTTATGATAAAATCTTCAGTGTTGTCTTTTCTTAATGTGTAAAATTTTATTTTTACCTTTCAATCTAGTTAACTATTGTTTGCTCAAGGGATATGTTAAGGTATCGATGTCAAGAGTGTTCTAGAACTGTGAACCAAATTCATAATTATTTTTAATGATGACCTATTTTTAAGGCCTGCTTATGTTTGTGAATAATCAGTACAACAAGTAACTGATTTTAGTATAAACTAATATGTATTTTAAATGTTGTTATGTAGAATATAACTTTATTTTTTTGTTGGTGCCAGTATAATGTTATCTGTACGGTATTTTCTCCGTAGTCAGGGTCATCTTTGATAACACAAACTTACTTCAATTCTAGCATCTACAGTTGTTTAGATGCACAGTTTTACGATGACGACACAGTGACAGTAGTTCTTAAAGACACTGTAGGACGTGAAGGAAGAGACAGACTCTTGGTCCAGTTGCCCCTGTCATTAGTGTATAACAGTGAAGATTCTGCAGAGTATCAGTTCACTGGGAATTACTCTACAAGGTAACTAACTCGTTAGCAAAATTGTCTTTCTAATTTTACGGTTAAATGTTGTTTAACATACACTATGGATCTAATTTTTAGATGCATTAGATATTAATAGTTACTGAGGATAAAACATGGAGTTAGCTGAACAGAATTACTCCTTTTTTTTTTTTTTTATGCCCATCTTGTAAAAGGAAATACTCCTATTTTTTTTTTTTTTTTTTTGAGACAGAGCTCAAGCTGTCCCCCTGGGTAGAGTGCTATGGCTT
>NW_003852464.1:7017115-7027500 GCF_000181295.1 Otolemur garnettii
AGCGAGTCTCCTGCCTCCGCCTCCCAAGTAGCTGGGACCACAGGCGCCCGCCACAATGCCCGGCTATTTTTTGGTTGCAGCCGTCTTTGTTGTTTGGCGGGTCCGGGCTGGGGATTCGAACCCGCCACCTTAGGTGTAGGTGGCTGGCGCCTTAGCCGGTTGAGCTATAGGTGCCGAGCCCTCCTATTTTTTTATTTAAAAAAACGCTGGCTTTAATAGCTCTTTTGTCCCCTTGCTTTGTCTCTTTACTAGTAAATCAAGAAGCATTTTCTGGCTCAGGTTGGGGGATTAATGTACACAGTGGCTGCTAAAATTGTACTGGAAACGGGACAGTAGTTAGACGTCAACCCCATAGCTGGCCCCAGTACCTTCTCGATGGAGAACTTCCCTCTTCATTCCTGGGTCGCCTTTTTTCCCCTCTTCAGGCTGGATGAACAGTGCAGTGCTATTCCCACACGTACCATGCATTTTGAAAAGCACTGGAGATTACTAGAAAGTATGAAAGCACAGTATGTTGCCGGAAATGGTTTTCGAAAAGTGTCTTGCGTGGTAAGTATTTATAGATTGCCCAGTAACTCAGAAATACAGCAGGACGCAACACTGCTTCTGCGGTGCCTTCATCAAAAATAGGTGATACATAAGGTCCTTTCATGCAGATGCTTCGTTGTGATTTATAAATACAGGCTTTGATTTATAGCTCCTGTTGATTATGATCACGTAGTGGCCTTAGCTGTTTTGTTTTTCCTAAGTAGGTAACAATAATTTTAAATTTCAATCTCAGGAAATTCCTACTCTCTCTATGTGGAGATCTTTTATTCAAAATGAGGGCTGAGTTTAGTGATTTTAGTGTAAATTGATGGAGATATAATTTGCCTATAAAATCATCTTTTGATTCGGCCTTCTGAGTTCTAATTCCATATATATGATATATTAAGATATTAATTCTTAAATGCCTTATCTGGCCTTTTTTTATATATAGTTAAGCTCAAATCTCCGTCATGTGCGAGTATTTGAAATGGACATAGATGACGAGTGGGAGCTTGATGAGTCTTCAGATGAAGAGGAGGAGGCCACCAACAATAAGCCTGTAAAGATAAAGGAAGAGGTGTTGTCTGAGCCGGAGGCAGAGAACCAACCCGCTGGTGCTGCTGCTTTAGCGCCCGATATAGTCATTAAAGTGGAAAAACTTGACCCCGAGCTAGACTCATAATCCAGTTTGCCACTTATGTGTATGTCGTTAGGGCATCACGGACATAGGACTTGGACTAAGACGTCTCAGATCACTTGTAATTTTCTTTGTGTAACAAAGAAATAAATGGTAAATTTTATTTTTTCATACTCTGCTTCATCTTTTCAGTCACTATCCTAGACTTTCTTTTTGCTGAGATACCATTTTAATGCTGTGTGAACTACTATCGAAAGAAAACACATGGAGAAGAAAAAGTTTGATTTCTTCAGTCAAAACGTAGGTATCAGAAATTATTCCTATATCAGGAAGAAATTACATTTTAATAGTCCATCACTGGAAATTTTGATGTCCTTAGTAGTTTTAAACCATAGACAACATTTATTACTAATTTTGTCTTCCCCTTCAAGTTCATTTTAGGTCTCCAGGATGCTTTCAGAATTGTTTCAAAATAAATTATACTGGTTTATTGTAATGCAAAGCCAAAGATGGATCCTGTCACTTAATGACCTAAGTAGCGAAAACACTTCTTTACACCTACATGATTATGTTTTCTCATTTTGTTCCTGTATTTGAACTCTAAATTCTTTGAATGAGCAGTGTGTAGGTGTGCCATCTTTCTTGTTTTGACTTACTCAAGGGCATACGGTAATTTTCTCTTTGACTCCTTGGGAACAAGAGAAATATGGGTCGACTGAACATAATCTAGTGTTAGTGCAGATAAGCTGCTGCTGATTTCCTAATGCTCACTCCTAAAGTAGAATAGTGTTCTAAAGAGTTTCCATTTATATATGAATCCCAATATTGGCTCACTGATAAGGACCACTTTTTAAAGCTTTAAATTTCTTTAGGCAGGAGGATATAACTAGGTGAGTGGGAAGCTGCTGGGTTGCTAGGTCGTTTGTCTGTTTATTTCATAGGTAGGTAGCTGCTACATGTGGGTTTTAGAGCAGAAGCCACTGTTGGGTGCCCAAGCACGGTGTTCAGTGTTGGTCTTCAGGAGGCCGACTTCTGAGCCGCAGCCTTGCATATGATCGCTTTAAACCCAGTTAATGCAGTTACACAAACACTTACTGATGGTGGTCACTGTTGATGAGGTGCAGAATGTCTTTGATTAGCTTTTGTGAGCAAGTAAGGTGAATTATCAAGATGACATTACAGAAGAATGAGTGTACTAGGACCGGGTGTGGTGGTTCACACCTGTAATCCTAGCACTCAAGGAGGCCAAGGTGGGAGGATCACTTGAGACCAGGAGTTCGAGACCAGCAAGACTATACTAAAAATACAAAAACTAGCTGAGCATCTGAGCATGTGCCTGTAGTCCCAGTTGCTTGGGAGGAGGATTTCTGGAGCCAGGGGTCTGAGGTTGCTATGAGCTCGGCCATGGTACTCTAGCCCAGCTGACAGAGTGAGACTCTGTCTCCAAAAAGAAAAAAAGAAAGATAATATACAAATTTACTGTATAACATTTAAAGAGCTTAAATAGGTCACAGATCTTAGGGCAAGTAATTATAGCTCTTCTTAGAGTAATTTACAGTTTTACCATCAGCAGTCAGTTTTTTATTAGTAATCTGTCCCGTGTGACTTCAGCGTGGGAGTTATAAGACTTGATATTTATGTACTTGCTTTCTGTGTTTCTAGCACAGTAGGCACAAGTTGAAACTGAGGCTCTCAGATCCTCCCTTGTGTGAATGCACTAGCTATCCCTTAGTGTGGAGTTAAATAGATTCCTGCAGCACATTCTGAATTGTGGGAGACTGGTTTGCCATTTTGCTTTTAATGTCCATATCAAGTATTTAAGAACTGGAATTATATCAAAATGAAAAAAGTGTAAATTGATTATCTTGATTTTTTTTTTTAAGTTTTAATAAGATGTAGAGAGCAAATAATTTTGTTTGTTATATGTTTAGAGGTATGCTATAATATTTTATACCACTGGACACTTTGTTTCTAAAACGTAGAGTCAATTTGGTCATTACAGATCATTACTTTAGTATGTTTCGCTGCACATGCTGAACTTGATCTTTGAATTAAATGGATGAGAAGTCAATGAGGGGATATGGAGGATCCTGGGGATGCCACAGTTACTGACTTGTGTGGAACTTTGGGTGCCGGGCCTTCAGGTGGTGGGTAACTGGGTGCCTCTCTCGGGGTTTGGGCCCTGAGTGAAGGGTGATCGTACAGCATTGGGGTTGGCACTCATGAGATGCCTGATAGCACCCAGCATTTCCTATTTACAATATTCTGTTTTTCAAGATGAATTGTGTTCTAGAAATTTAAATAGTTTGACTTCTTTTGCCAGACTTCATAGAATTGTGACAGTAGTCTAATTCTCTGGCTTCATAGTTTTTTGTTGTTGTTGTGTTCTTGTCCCCCCCACCCATAAAAATTTATCCTCAACAAAATGCTAAAACACTCTATCTTTTTAATTCTCAGCACTTGAATACAAATGTGAAGAAAATTATTATAGTATAACCTTGAGTTTATGATGCTATAGCTAGGGGAATTTGTATATGTATGTATGAGTTAATCTAAATATTTTTGCATTATTGAGAGATGTCCACCAGACAAATTTATGCTAAATGCTTTTTTGCAGAGGATGCTGTTAGTGAAATCATGAGTTCACCAGGGGAAAATCAATTTTTTTGATACCTCTTAAAGTCGCAACAATTATCTATAGACTGTTTACTAGAATTTACATTTCATTGTCCAACATATCTTTAGTTTTCACTGAACACAGAGAGATAGTACTTAGGGTTGTATTAAGTCAAGGTCACAAAAACCTTATGTGAGCACAGAATATATTAGCACAGAAATGATCTCTTATGAGGAATATTCAGTTTAAAAACTCCCCATTGTTAAATGGTTCTAGGAAATGAATTATTAGTATGATAGGTTACTTTCCACTTTTTTTCTTGTTCTGACCAAATAACTTCTAGAACAGGATTTCCTATGATGCACGCCCTACTACATCAGAATTGCCAGGGCCAGGGATTAAAAATGCCAATTCATGGATACCCCCTAAGCCCACTCAGAATTTAAGAGTGGGGGTCAGGGCTGCATTTTTAAGCAGCCAGCTCACTGTTAACTCCCACTAAGATTGAGAACTATTTTCTATGAAAGCTGTTATTTAGAAACGGGTTGTTATTTATCTATAAGACAGAGTCTCACTTTGTTGCCCTAGGTAGAGTGCCGTGGTGTCATAGTTCACAGCAACCTCAAACTCTTGGGCTCAAGCCACCCTGTTGCTTCAGCCTCCCTAGTAGCTGGAACTACAGGGGCCTGCCACAACACCTGGCTATTTTTAGAGTCAGGGTCTTGCTCTTAGGCTGATCTCAAATTCTTAAGCCCAAGCGATCCATGAGCCTGGGCCTCCCAGAGTGGGAGGATTACAGGTGTGAGCCACTGTGCCCAGCTAGCTAGGTGGCTATTTTTAAGTTCATAAGCTGTTCTTTTAGATGCACTGAAAACTGATGTATTTTGCTTTAAAAGTGACCCTAACCAGTGGTTAATTACACTGGTTCAGTCAGACTGAACTCGCTGCCCCCAGACACAGGTGGAATGTGCAGTAGTAGCTGTACGGGTGATAAATCTGTCCCATGACATGCCTGTAAATGAAACTGAAGTCTACCAGCTTGTTGGGTTTGAAACATTAAAACGAGACAAGTTTGTTGTTCGTCCCTCCTGCCAGCCAATTTACAACTGAAAACTTCAGGGACTGTTTTCCTTCATTTCTGCATTCTGATTCCTGTTGCAGAGTGAACACTAGTATTTTAAATATTTCTGTCCACTGTTCAGATGGTAAAATGGGGCTTAGGAGCCCACACTGGAAGAGCGGCCAGCTGTGATGGAGGATCGTCACCATTTTCGGGACACTGCAGTACTTTGTAACCTTGATCACGCATTCCTTCCCTTCTTCCTTTCCAACGCTTTCTTTGTCCTGCCAAATTGTTCCAGGAAGAAGTATGAGGGATACTTTTATGAGGAAAGTATGAGAAATGTAAACGATAAAGTCCTTGTTTTCTTAGGATGTGAAGTCCAGACTGAGCAACAGGCGTGGACAGCAAAGCGGCTGAGGCCGTTGTCTGGAGGGCCCGCGAGATGTGGGGCCCATTTTCTCCCCTAAAGGAGGGGCCGTCCGAGGGCAGTGAAAGGGCAGGTGGCAGAAGGTCACCCAAGTCTGTCAAGTATGTCAAATACTGCCGAGAAGTGGAGCAAGGGAGTGATGGAGATTGTTTGCTTTGAAAGAGCTGCAGGTCGTCGTGACCCTGAGACACACTTTTGGGGAGAGTTAGGGACAGGGGCCTTGTTGGAATGGGAAGTGGAGGCAACTTGTAGGGAATTCTGGTGTGAGGGGCACAGAGATGGTGAGGGTTGGGGGCGTGGTCCCAGGGAGGTTTCTTAAAAAAAGACGATACAGTGTTAGGCATATTTATCCATCAGTATAGTGACCCACTATAGGGGAAGAAATGGGATAGTGAAAAATCCTTTGAAAGACAAAAGCCCAAGACCCAGTAACTGCTGCAGGTGTCGGGGTTGGAGGAGCGTGGCCTGCCTTCCATCGCGATGGGACCACCACACCTAGCGGCGGATATGACATTTTCCCTGGGAAAGGCGATAAGGCCTTCGTGGAGAGTGATTGGGAGTAGAGAGCTGTGAAATAATTGCTCCAGAAACAGAAAGTGAATTTACAGAGAAGGTGAGCAGCACGGAGGCCCTGTTGGAGATCGTGGTTTAAATTTAAAGCGAGTCCCATTGACGGTGTCGTTTCCTCCAGCTGCCCAGCTGTGGGCATGGGTTTGACACATCAGGTTTAATTTCAGCTAGAACTTTGTCAAACCATCACCGCAGGTGAGACTGGCAAGGCGTGTTTGGATGGGAGTGGGGCAGGCTGTGAGTAGACCTAAGTTAGTAGATTGGAAGGTGGCAGAGCTGTGGAGTTGTAGAATCAGGGATGAGAAAACAGAGGCTATGGCCAGAGACAGGACGTCGGCAGTGGCTCCTCCAGAGGTGCTGAGGTCAGCACTGGTAAGTGTAACTAACAGCAGTCCGCCGCTGCTCCTGGGGTCCAGGGGGAAGGCAGGCCCTGGAGCTGAGTGGAGTAAGAACTGCGTGGCCAGGGTTCTGATGGCTCATCTGTGGGGCTGTTACAGTCTCCAAGAAGGGAGACGGCAGGAAAGGTGGAGAGATGACTGAGTGACCTGCAATGAGGTGTGGGAGGAGCAGGAAGTCTGCTTGGGTTTCCAAGATCCTTGGGACTTTGCAAGGCCAAGAAAAATGTCGGGCGCTTCCTTAGGTCACTCATTAGGTGGAGAGGCTGAGGTCCCAGGTGGGCTGAGGCAGGGCTGGGCTCCTCGGCCCACGTGGACCGTCCTGGAGGAGCTTCTCACAGACACCTGTCGTTATGAAGAACGCAGCAGAATATGCAGGAGGGGGCAGGGCCTTTTAACCTGGACCAACCCCAGGTTGGTACTTCTTACATCTGGGAGATAAGATTAAAGGTTATAATGGAGGTAGAGATCCCTTCTGACATTTTGAATCTGGCTCTAGGAAGGGGGTGTTTACGGTGCCCTGCCTCATCTGCCGATCACAGAACAATTGTGCAGCACAGAGTGGTGGCAGCCCTGAGTGACTGCCAGGTCGGGCTGTGGCCAAGGCAGGGTGGACTGGACATCTTTCCCACTGTGAACGTGCACTGTAGGGCCTCCCCAGCTCTGGGTCATTGCAGTCCAAGTCACTGAACCTTCTTAGGTTGCAGCTTTGGTCAAGGGTGGCTGCCCAGTCCCAGTGGCTCTGGCCATCTGGGGAATGAGGCAGGACAGGCCTCTGCTTGGTCCTAGTTCCAGGCCCCTTAAGCGTGGCCCTGGGCTTCAGCTGGCTCCTAAGGTCTAGACCCAGCTGGACCTGAGAATCTTGGGATCTGCCAAAGTGTGCTTGTGGTCAGGCCAGACCCAAGGGTATTGATGGTGAAAAAGTCTCTCTGGACCTGTGTCTAACTCCCTACCCCCACCTGCCTCTCCCCCACCCCCCAGTACTTTCTCCCTTTCTCCTTGTCTACATTTGGCTTTTTAAGCTTCTACACGGTGGTCTGGCATAGAAGAGGAATGGCCTGGAGAGGCAGCAAGATGCTTGGTGTACGTTATCTCCTGTAGCTCTCTGAACAACTCCGCAATGAAGGGATGGCTAACCTTATTTTACTGGAAACAAGAAAGCTAAACCCTAGAGGTTTGGTTTGATGTGTTCCAAATCACACAGCTAGTGGGTGGTAGGGCCAAGATGCAGAACAGATGGTCAGTAATTGCTAAACAGATAACAATAATTGCTAACACTGGTTATTTAGTGAGACCCAGGCTCCATTCCAAGCACATCCCATGGATAACTTAGTTAACCTCACTGCAGTCCTATTAGGTAAGCCCTGTTATTAATGTCATTACACAGACCAAGGGACTGAGACACAGAGACATTTGCTAACTGGTCCACAGTGGTTACAAGGGCAGTGGGGGGGGAGGATTGCAATGGGAGGCCAGGCAGTCGGGCTGTAGGACCCACACCACGCTCTTCCTCTCTGCCCCCAGCTGCATTGGCCATGCCTGTGTCCCCAAGTGCCATCTTCCTGCTGCCACATGGCTGCCTGAGAGTGTCTGTGTGGGACAGACCAACAGTAATGGCAAGGCTTCATTCTTAGTCACCCTCAGGTGTGTGAGGACACAGGTCGTAAGAGAGGGATGCTTGGTTTTCTCAGCAGACATGGAGATGGTACGTGGTAGAGCTGGGACCAGACCCAGGCTCTGTCCCCACAGTTAAGTGTGCTTTACTCTGGGACAGCACTGTGCAAAGCCACTGCCCTTTATCTCCTTAGAACATCTCGTGTGTGTTCTAAGGGCTCAGGCAGACCTCTGCTCTTCTCCCAGAGGGCTTATCAGCTCATCAGGCAAAACGAAGGGGAGGCTTCCCACTATATTTTTGTATTTTGCCTTATTTTGCATTTTGTTGGTCTACAGACTTCATTTGGGTCAAATAGCTCCCAGGGAAGATGCTGAGCTTGGGAGAGGGAGAGAAATAATCTTCAGAATGAATGCATGGATGAAAAAGATGGCAAATTTGCAGTTTGCAACAGGGAAACTTAAAGATCAAAACGCTAAGTCCTGAGCATGGTAACGGAGACTGTGTGGCGTACAGACCAGAAAAGCACACGCCTGGCCCGTTAATTGGGAGCCAGGAACTACCATAACGCAGTGAGAAAATAAATAATAGTTTTACCTTGTGGGTTTTTAATAGAACATCACAAGGCAAATGATCATATCTATCCACCCAACATATAAAAGGGACTTGACGGGGTGAGACAGCCTTGGGATGGAGCAGGAAATGGAATCATTTAATGGCCATTTGAGAAATGGAATTCGAAGGAGCAAATTTGCAAATCAACCCAGCAATGCAGCTAAAACACGAGTCGTGGATCTTTGAAATTCCTATAGAGTTTCAGAGTTTTTGCAAGAGCCTATTTATGCTGAATCAAATGTAGTGTTAATGTACAACTAGTCTTGCTGTGGGCTGTGCTACAGGCAGACAACACGTGCTAGCCTGCGGCGGTTCGTTTCTCAAAGGGATGGGTGATGACTGCTGCTATAAGGTGGTTAAGAAGATGGCATTATACAAGTCAGAAGGAAAATGGTCATGTCTTCTGGACCAAAGCGGAATAGGAGTGGTACCGCTTTGGGGGAAGAAGTCTATGGAATGTGTCCACCTACCTGCTTTTGAAGAATAAAGAGGAGTTGTCCCCTGCCTTCCCTCCATCTGTCCCACAGTCTAATCAAATGCTTTCTCGAAGTCTCCCTGCCCTCATGCCTCCAAGTGCTCCAGCTCAGCTGCTGACTGGCTGTCTTCTGTGCTGAAGCAGAGTTCTCACATACCCATGTTCACTCAGCCCTGTCCTGAGCTAAATGAGCTACAGGCATTGCCCAGAAAGGAAGCATCATTGCTCCCTTTGTGCAGAGGAGAACAGAGGGGCATGGAAAGGCTGAGTAACTTGCCCGAGGTCACAAAGCTAGACGGAGGTGGGGTCCCAGCTCAGTCCCACTATACATTTCTGACATCTATCACCTTCCCCTTGGATGGTGCATATGAATTCTGGCATGTGGATTCCTTGAATTGAGGGCAGGTAACCCAGGTGCCTGGCTGCGGATCCTCAGATCCTCACTAATAACTGCCATGTGGGCACCCTGCTCCTGACGTTGATGGGGTCTGCGCACCTCGGTGCCTGAGCAGTCTGCCCTCAGCACAAGCTGGCTGATGCCGCAGCCACCCCAGGCCCTGGCTGGGGTCAGCTGAGCTGATTCATGCAGGTAGGAAGGAGTTTCTCCCATGGCTGCAACCACAGTGGATTCCAAGGTTGTCTTTTGGGGGGTGGAGAAGGCCTCATTCCAGGAAGCCAGGCACATCACAGGCTTTCTGACACATGCTGGGGTGCCCTGCCAGGCCCAGAAGTCCAGGTCTGGGTGTGGAGCCAGGAAGGAGCACATCTAGACGGGGATATCATGGAGGGGTGGAGAGGGCGGTTTCCCATCAAGAGACTCAGGGTCCTGAGGTCTTGGCTTGCAATGTTGGAGTGTCATCGGAACTCCCGTAGAGGGCAGCAGCTTGCTAGTTTGGGCTGCTGGCCCAGGGCAGCTGCCCAGTTAGTTGGTTGTGCAGTTATCCCAGGCCCATGTCCCCGGGCCCATGCTGGGTTTGATGCTCTTTGGAAACAAATGAAGACCAACCAGAGAGGTGCCTATAGCTCAGTCGGTAGGATACTGGCCACATATACCCAGGCTGGTGGGTTCAAACCCAGCCCAGGCCAGCTAAACAACAATGACAACTGCAATAAAAAAATAGCAGGGCATTGTAGTGGGCGCCTGTAGTCCCAGCTACTTGGGAGGTTGAAGCAAGAGAATCACTTAAGCCCAAAAGTTTGAGGTTGCTGTGAGCTGTTATGCCATGGCACTCTACTGAGGGCGACATAATGAGACTCTCATCCAAAAAAAAAAAAAGAACCAAGGAGGACATCAAAGGTTTCTTTTTTTTTTGAGACAGAGCCTCAAGCTGTCCCCCTGGGTAGATTGCCGTGGCATCACAGCTCACAGCAACCTCCAACTCCTGGGCTCAAGCGAGTCTCCTACCTCAGCCTCCCAAGTAGCTGGGACCACAGGTGCCCGCTACA
>NW_003852464.1:7027558-7053358 GCF_000181295.1 Otolemur garnettii
GGCCCAGGCTGGATTTGAACCCACCACCTTAGGTGTATGTGGCTGGCGCCTTAGCCATTGGAGCCACAGGCGCCGAGCCATCAAAGGTTTCTTATTCAGAACTTGTGATAGCAAGGGGGTCAGCCACAGGCCCTTGCATTTTGGGGGAGACTCACAGTGCATGAAGGGAAGGCTTCTGCTATGCCCCGAGGAGCAGCTGGTGGCAGCTGACCAAAAGCAGGCATGTTAGGTGATCTGTTGGGGTGTGTGTGGCTTTCTCTTGTTGGTCTTAAGTTGGAAACAGGGACAAAAATTAGGGCAGCTGTCAGTTATAATATTAATGAGGTCTTGGGCTTTGTCGGCCGATTGTCACAGCAGTTGCTGTTTTGCTTCCTGTCTTGTTACTGGAGATAGCAGCCTGATTCCCTGAAGAATGACCTACAGCTGGTGACTTCCAGGGCCGATGACTGTGATGAGAGTCGGTTTCATGGGTACGCCGTGGGTGGGAGTCTTTATTGAAGATCTGACTGCTGTGAGTTTGTACACTCAGGCCCTCACTCTGCTGACACTGCCTTGAAATTCTTAGCAAGAGGCCCTGCACTTACTTTACATGGGGCCTTGCAAACAATGTCGCCATTTCTGGATTCAACTTGGGGCTAATGAACGTGCAAACTTTCCTGATGTCTTGGAGCTTTGGGCCACAACCTGATCTGGCTGCAGTTTTCAGATTTTTACTTAGAATGGAAGATTATTTATTACCAAACACCCGGGGCCTCCAGTGGCACCCAGGTTCAGACAGCCTGGAGAATTTCCCTAAGGGCCTTGCCAGGTGGCTGTTCCCTTCCCAAGCTGCTGCTCCCCTCCAGGGCCGGTTGGGGGGCTGTGTTCTTTCCATCTCAGCTTGGCCAGGGTCTTCTAGACAGTATGAGGAGTCAGGGACAGAGGGCTGAAAAAAATGTCTACCTCAACTCAAATCTCATGAATTCAGATCCTGTTAATTTTAAATAGGGATGTTTTGATCTATTTTTGAAAAACTAAATTTTAAAAGACTTGCTAAGTAACTATGTATGCACCGTGCAAAAAATTTGCAAAGATGTGGGCAATATTTACTCTGTTAAGAGAAATATTTTCAAGGACCTAAAAGGGACTGTGTCATACAAACCAATCACCTTTTAAGTGTGAAATCTAATCTCAGTGCGTTCTTTGCTGTTCATGAAAATGGCTCTTCCAGCCATGTACTTGGAGCCTGAGCTTTGTCAAAATACCCTGAGTATAGCGGCCCTTGGCCCGAGGCTGTCCTGTCCCTTTGCTTGCCAGACTGCTCACAGGTGTCCCAATGACCGGGCGTGGTGGGCGCTCAGTCTCCCCCTCTGAACTTGTTCCCTCCTCCCCTCTAGTCCCATCCTTCTGCCACCTCCCTGCCCGAGGCTGTTCCCTCGGAGTTGTTTCTCCTCCCTACCCCCCACCCAAGTCCCCAGTTCCAAACAAAAGCTCTGGGGACAGAGCTCTGAGGCTACACTGTCATTTAGTAACTGAGATTTTTTTTTTTTTTGAGACAGAGTCTCGCTATGTTGCCCTTGGTAGAGTGCCGTGGTGTCACAACTCACAGCAAGGTCAGACTCTTGGGCTTAAGCGATTCTCTTGCCTCAGCCTTCCGAGTAGCTGGGACTACAGGTGCCTGCCACGGCACCTGGCTTTTTTGTTGTTGTTGTTGTTATTGTTGTCATTGTTGTTTTATCAGGCCCCGGCTGGGTTCAAACCCACCAGCCCCAGTGCATGTGGCCAGCGTCCTACCCACTGAGCTACAGGCACCTGGTAACTGAGATCTTAACCTCTTGCTTATCTATGAAATGGGGACATGAGATAACGCCCACGTAAAGGATTTAACGACATGGGCCAGATTATACCAGGGAAGCTCAGCCAGTATTATCCTCACTCGCTTAGGGGGTTAGCTCCGGATCTGCTTCCCCACACCTTATTGCTTTGGTTAAATTTTTCTGTCTGATCAAAGCAAATTTCCCTATTTAATTAACACCAAAATCATCTGTTCTGGCTTTGAATCCCCTCCAAAC
The DNA here is from genome assembly GCF_000181295.1 of Otolemur garnettii. NCBI lineage: Eukaryota > Metazoa > Chordata > Mammalia > Primates > Galagidae > Otolemur > Otolemur garnettii. Next base: position 7,029,610 of record NW_003852464.1, read on the forward strand.
TCTGAAAGGATGGGAACTTTTCTCCACTGAGGGTATTCAAGAGAATATGCCACAGGGCCCTAGGCAGCTGCCAAAGACATCTTTCCCAAACTTTTGGGAAAACACGAATATGGGCTGGAGTATTGTGTGTGGCCTTCCAAGGTGCCGGGCTCACTGGAACCCACAGCTCTGACGGGTTGTCTCGGGAAGTCCTTTTGCTGTCTGTTCTCCGTGTGAAAGCAAGGTGTGGGGAACGGCCCTGGACACAGTAGATGGCCCTGAGCAAGAGCCAGCAGCCCAGGGCACTGTGCCTCTGTCTGCTCCCTGCGTCTTCCCACTTGGCCTGCCAGCGTGAAGACTGTTGTCCCTGGTTGTTCCCTGCAGGACCCCACGTGGGTGACTCACAGGACAGTGCAGCTGTGCAAGGTAAGCAAACATTTCGTGCTCACCTTGCTTCACAGCGGCCAGAGAAACACAGTAAGTGCTCACTAAAGGCGTTTCCCTGGCCACGTGCCCCGCTTGGCACTCACAGCAACGCACGAGATAGGAACCAGAAAACCACACTGAAACGCACTTTTTTGGATTGAACTTCAAACCCAATTTTTTGACCCAAGTGTTTTTCAGACATAACTATCTGTCCTGTTAAAATTCCCGGGGGAAAAGCCTTAGAAAATGTATTACAAGGCAAGACTTGAGGCCTGCTCTGGGCTCCTGTGGTTGCTCCGCATTCCTGGAGCTGCCGGAGCTGGCACACCGCACCCCCTTCACCGTCACCCCAAGTTCCTTTTGCCTATTTCGTGGAGCCCACGCCCCCCTCTTTCTAAGTCAGCTTCCCTGTCTGCGAAAGCACATTTTCCAGCAGCTTCTTGAGAAGGGGTACCAGGAGGCAAACTTCCTGGGATGTCTCTTCTGGGAAAGTGTCTTTATCCTGTTCATAGATTCGCTGGTAGTTGGGTTACTTTCTAACCTCATTTCAAGGTTATAAGTGATTTTTCCGCAGGAATATCTGAAGGTGTTGCTCCCCTATCCCTGGGGCAGTAGCCCATTGCTGTCCTCCATCCGAGATGACCCGGGTTTTATTTCAGGTTTGTTTTTGCTTTCTCCTCTGGATGTATTTAGGACCATCCCCTTCCCCCCAGTATTCTGACATTTCAAAATGATGTGTCTTCCTGCGGGCCTATTTTTATTTACTTAGCCCTTAGCCAACCTCCATCTAAAACGTCAGGGCCATGATTCACAAATAACGATGAAAAACAAACAAACAAAAGTTTTCCTCTATGTCAAATGAGGAAACGCATGACCTTGACCCACATCCACAAGTGTGGGTTTGGTCTAACCCAACAGCCAACCGCTCTCTGTTCCTGCCACTTCCCATCCTCACTAATTGCTGACACCTGTTTGAACTCCTATTTGTGCTGATTTGTGGCACCCTGACTTGTCCATGGACAGCTGTTTCTGGTGATCAGTGACTCTTGTCATCAACTGGGTTACTCAGCCAACTTGAAAATACGCCAGATTGTCCACTCCAGAATTTCAGCGCACCACCCCTGAAAAAATATTTATTCTGTATTCTCACTAAAAGAATACAGTTTTAAAATCTTTCATCAAAATATTCTACACGTCCAGAAAAGTAAACACACGAGCACCATATAGTTTGATAAATTGTCCATAAAATGAAAACACCCAGTTAATCAGCTGTCAGATCAAGAAACAGAATGTTATCAGTATCTCAGAAGCCCCCCACTGAAGAGAACTGCTATGCTGACCTGTCTTTTAACTTCACATAAGTAGATCTATGTGCATCACACACCTTTTTTTTTATTTAATTAAATTTTTTTTTTTAGAGACAGAGTCTCACATTGTTGCCCTCAGTAGAGTGCTGTGGCATCACAGCTCACAGCACGGCAACCTCTAGCTCTAGGGCTTAGGTGATTCTCTTGCCTCATCAACAGCAACCTGTTCCAGTTGGGGGCTATCAGGAATAAGCTGCTGTGGAATTCTTGTACCTTTATTTTGGTTAATGTGTTTATATATATAAATATTTCTAGGAATGGGTCATAAGGTGTGTGCTAACGGGTCTGCAAAATGGTTGCACCATGTCCACTCCATCAGCTGTGCACAAGAGTTCCAGTTGCACCACTTTCTGGCCAAAACTTTGCATTGCCTATCTCTTGGAATAGCCATTCTGTCTGGTGTGCAGTGGTGTCACACTGTGGTTTCACTTGCATATGACATATGAAATTGAGCATATTTGCATATGTGTACCGGCAACTTGTAAATCCTCTTTTCTGAAGAGCCATTCAAGGGTCCTGCCTGGAAGTGGAAGTAGAAGCCAGAGAAGGACCACAGTAAAGCAGCAAGAACTTTGGGGACCACCATTTTACTGAGAGCTTTTGCTACCTGCAAGGATTGGCTCTGGGGTCACTGGGAGGTTATTCTGAGACATTCATAGCTGAAAAAATTCCTTCATATGACATGGTAGAGGGAGGCTTTCTATCTCTCAAATATGCTGGAAAACATAAAGAATGCATTAGGGAGTGTGTCCTAGCCTGGCTCACAGAAGGCTATTGTTTGCAGACCTGGAGTTTATAATACCGTATAAGCCACAGACTATAGCACTATTTTTTTCTTAATTTTTATTAAATCATAACTGTGTACATTGATGCATTTATGAGGTTCAGTGTACTGATTTGATATACAATGTGAAATGCTTACACATCCATTACAATTACACTCTTTTCTTAACAGTTTTGAAATGTACCATTGCACCATGCACATTAGGTGAGGTCCCCCCAAATACACTCTCTCCACCTACCTCCCCACCCTTCCCCTCTCTCTCCTCTTCTCTCCTACTTTCTGGACTCTAGTTATGTTTTACCATTTGTATGAATGTGTAGGTGATTATATATTGATTTCATAGTAGTATTGAGTACATTGGATACTGTTTTTCCCATTCTTGAGATACTTTACTAAGAAGAGTATGTTCCAGCTCCATACAGGTAAACATAAAAGATGTGAAGTATCTATTTTTATGGCTGTATAGTATTCCATGGTGTACATATAGCACAATTTGTTAATCCATTCATGGGTCAATGGGTACTTGGGCTGTTTCCATGTCTTGGCAATTATGAATTGGGTTGCAATAAACATCCTGGTGCAAATGTCTTTGTTGTAAAATGATTTTTGATCATGTGAGTATATGCCTAGTAGAAGAATTGCAGGATTGAACAGTAGGTCTTTTAGTTCCTTGAGTATTCTACAAACTATTCTCCAAACTTCTTTCCAAAAAGGTCGCATTAGCTTGCATTCCCACCAGCAGTGTAGAAGTGTTCCCTTCTCTCCGATCCACACCATATAGCACTATTGAACCTATATGAATCAGCCCCTTGTAGCCTAAGTCGCATACTTGGTTAGAGGCACAGTAATCCCCTCTACGTACACTGAGTCTCATTCAAGAACATTTTCCCCTGTGTGATGTTTAGGAAAGTAACATCTCTCTCTTCTACTTCTCTATATTTCAAATCAACTGGACAATTTCCCCTTTTCAAAGTATGTTTATTGTCTTAGAAAAAGCCCACAGAAAGCAGAGAAGTCTGCTGCAGTGTAAATGGAAATGCTCATGATCTGGGCTCAGACTATCCAAGTTGAACTCCCAGTGCTATATTGAACTAGCCATGCAATTTTGAGTCATTCACTTTTCCTTTTTGAGACTCGATCTGTTTGCCTATGAAATGTGTATATCTACAAGAATAGAGTTTAGATAATTGATGCAAAAGGAAACTATAAACTTTAGGTTACTAGACAAATGCAAATTATTATTTATATTAACGTTTGGAACCTATAGGGTCATGGTAATATTTTGATTGTAGAGCCAGAGGTCAGGGAAAATAGAGAAGACAGTGAGAGTAACAGAAAGTAGACTCTGGAAAGCCAGTAACCACATCTGAAGTCCTGGCTGTCTCGCAGCAGCCTGAATGTCTGTTAAGTGGCCAGTGTGGAAATTTTTCTGACCACTAGAGGGAGGCATACGTTTGGTTGGGTATCAGACTGGTCCTTATTTGGCTAATCTCACAGTGCCTGCAGCCTTAATTCCCTTTGGGGAGGGGGACAGAAAGAATCCACTAAACCTGACATTACCTCTTTTGCTTTTAAAAAAAGCATCTCAAATCGCCTTAATCCTAGTCTTTGTCCATCTATCCATTAGTCTTGTAGCAGCAAGAGTCTTTGCTCTCTTTTAGGGATGAAAAAATTGCCTTATAAAATCATAATATATGGCTGGGCACAGTGGCTCACTCCTATAATACAAACTCTCTGGGAGGCTGAGGGAGGGAGGGTCCCCCTTGAGTATCTATACTCAGGAGTTCCATATCCCATCTCTACTAAAACCGGAAAAATTAGCCTGGTGTTGTGGTGGGTACTTGTAGTCCCAGCTGCTCTGGAGGCTGAGTCAAGAGGATTGCTTGAGCCCAGGGGTTTGAGGTTGCTGTGAGCTATGAGGCCATAACATGCTAGCCAGACTTACTCCATTTTGCTTAGGACTTTGCTAAGGGCTTTCAACAACAGGAAGCTCAGCCGAAAGCTGCAGAGTTTAGCAAAAACTGCAAAAACCTGTGAAACCCCAGCTCCCCCTTGTAAGCTCCCCTTACCTGATAGATCTAATTTTGCAGGTGTTGGCTTCTGTGAAACTCAGCTTGTGTTAAGGACTCTTCCTCCCCCACTGAAAGGCCCTTATAAAAGATTTCCACCTCTGCTTCTAGAGGTTGAGAGACTTTGAAGCATAAGGTCGCTCTGGGCCCTTGCTTAGTTTGGACTCAGTGTGCTGGCGTTTCTCTATTCCACTTGCTTCGGGCATAACACCAGGACATCTTTCCCGTGTAGTAAAGTTAGATGAGATGCTGGCAGGTTCACTGTGTCCACCAGGGGGCACACCTGGGAGATGAGCCGTGTGGGAGGAGCGGGGGTAGGAGCCAGGAAGAGTCAGTGGCTGCATTTGACTTTCTCAGAAGGGGAAACCCAAGGCCATGGCGAGGGTCCAGCTTGAGAAAGAATCTGTTTATTTAGAGTTACTGATAAGGCAAAATGTAGGGGAAAAAACGCCAAAGACTGAACGTTCAACCAATACTAATGTTGCCAACTTCTCTGGGAAAAGCTGACTCTGGAAAACTCCGAAGTGATAAGAAAGCAAGAACCCCGCACATTTTCTCAATTCCTGGGAGGAGAGAAAGGCAGACGGTTCCCATAAAGGGAAGGGATCGACCCCAGCCTCAAACCTTCTGTCCGGTGGGGGGTGTTTCGCCTCTGCCTGGCACCCAGGTGGGCCCTGCCAGGGAGCTCGTGGGATCCGGTGCCTGCCACGCTCCCTGGCCTCCTGGCTGGCTGCCTGGGCTCCCCCATGTTACCCGCAAGGAAGGTGAGAACCACCTCAAGAGAGACCTGGAAAATCTAGGGAATTTCTCTTTTCATTATCTATACTCAGGCATCAGCATCCAAAATAATTAGCCTTGGCTGGGTGTGATGGCTCATGCCTGTAATCCTAGCACTCTGGTAGGCCAAGGCAGGTGGATTGCTTGAACTTAGAAATTCGAGACCAGCCTGAGCAACAGCAAGACCCTACTTCTAAAAAAATAGCCAGCCATTGTAGCGGGCCTCTGTAGTCCCAGCTACTGAGAGGCTGAGGCAAGAGGATCCCTTGAGCCTAAGGGTTAGAGATTGCTGTGAGCTATGATGCCACAGTACACTACCAGGGGCAAGAAAGTGAGACTCTTTCTCAAAATAAAATAAAAATAAAAATAGAAAAGCTACCTAGACGTCTTGGAGGGCACTTGTCATCTCAGCTACTGGGGAGGCTGAGGCAAGAGGATCATCTGAGCCCAAGAGTTAGAGGTTGCTGTGAGCTATGATGTCACAGCACTCTACTATGGGGCAAGAAAGTGAGATGCTGTCTCAAAAAACACATTAATTAATTAATTAAAAATAGAAAAGCTGAGGCAAGAGGATCACCTGAGACCAAGAGTTTGAGGTTGCTGTGAGCTATGCTGCCACAGCACTCTACGCAGGGCAATACGGTGAGACTCTTGTCTCAAAAAAACAAAAGAGAAAAAGAAAATAATAATTAGCATGGATCACTTCTGTAATTTCAGGGTAACTGTAAGAAGTAATGGAACTCAGGAGATGGGCTGCTTTCTGCTGATTCTTTCCTCTACTGAGCCAACATTCCCTGGGCATGTATTATGTTCTCCCATGGAGGGAAGATGGAGAACCTGGGCTTGAGTGGCTCGAGCAGGGCACAGATGGACAAGTCCGTAGGAGAGAGCAGAGGTGTAGTGGCCGGACAAGGGAGCCACAGACAGCTCTGTCTGTGGTGGGTGGGGACGACTCCTCAGGAGGTGGCGCTGAACTCAATCTGGAAGGATGGGCAAGTCACCCCCAGACAGATGAGGTTGAGAAGGGCATGTCAGACAGACAGCACCACCTGTGCCAAGGCTCGGAGGTGTCAATGCTGGGTCACCTCCCCCAGCTGGCAAGTCAGGTTGAGCATGGCTGGAGTGTTACTGGAGAGAGGGACAAGAAATCTGGCTGGAGAAGTGGGCAGAGGTCATGGAGAGACCACATGCCACACCAAGAGTTGTGGTGTCATTTAATCACTCGGCAGACACTGAGTGAGTGTCCCCTCTGTGCTGTCATCACTGCAGGCACCGATCTACAACCCGTCCTTGCGCTCACGGGTATTCTAATGGCGAGGGAAGCATAGGTGATAATGGAGTCCGTAAACAAACGAGCAGGCTCATTTCAGATGATGGTGTAGCTTGCACAGAAAAGTGAAGCCAGGGAAGGAGGGAGAGAGGAAGGCAGGCAGGCGGGGGAGGAAGTTGCTATTTCAGGTGAGGCGAGGCATTTGAGAAGAGATCTGAGGAGGCCAAGAGAACGTCTGGGAAGGATTTATTCCTGACAGAGGGGAACAGTGCAAAAGCTTCAAGGTGTGTGCAGGGGGGAGGGGAGGAGGGGCTCTGCAGGCAGGGTGTGGCGGGAGGGGGAGAATCACACAGGACCCTGGAGGACATGAGGCTTGCAGGTTCATCCTGAAGGAGATGGGACAAAGCTGAGGCAGGGCGGACTCTGATTTCCGCAGTAAGGAATCACTCTCTGCTGTGTCACTGATCAGCTGTCAGGGAGAAAGGGCAGGAGAAGATGGGAAGCCCTCGGAGGGGAGCCACTTGCCATGACCCGCACAAGCTGACTCTGGCCTGGGACAAGATGGCAGCCACGGAGCAGTGCGAGGTGTCAGATTCTGTGTCCCTCATTCTCTAGGTCCCTCATTCTGCTGCTCTGAAAGTGGGAGCAGCAGCAGCAGCGGCATCACCTGGGAATCTGTCAGAAATGCAAGCACACATGTTCAATGGGATTCAGGATGTGGGCCCCAGTAACCTGCATCACCCCAAGTCCAGCTCTCCTGTCCTGCACCCCCTTCTTTCTACAAACTTAGGTTCTGATCCTTCCAAGGGGCTCCGCAGAGGACAGCGGGGAGTGAGGGGACTAAGGCAGACCAGGAAGGGGCTCCCTGGAAGGAGCCTCTGAATTGGTTCGCATTTCTCAGGAGAGATTCTGCCAAGAGGAACTAAAGTGATTTTTAAAAAAAAATTAAAAGGGAGGCGGTGCCTGTGGCTCAAAAGAACAGGGCACCGGCCCCATATGCCGGAGGTGGCGGGTTCAAACCCAGCCCCGGCCAAAAACTGCAAAACAAATTAAAAGGAAGACGCTTTGTCTTTCCCACCTCTGACCTCTCTGCCGGGGGCTCTGTTTACAAACTAATCCAGGTCTAGCCAGGGTAAAAAAAAGGGCTGAAATGGAGGCTCCTAATAAACTTACAAGGAGGGTTCACTGTTCCTTACTGCGCAGAAAGCTAATTACTGATACAATGAGGACTGCCAAGGAAGAAAGGATTTATTACATTGGCTGCATTAACTGGGAGGTGGGAGGAATGGACTGCCTCAAATCCTTTCCAAGCAACAGGGTCAGGGTTTTTTCTGGAGGTGGAATGAATAATGTGTGTTTGGGGTGGAGAGCCGGACGCACAGCACGGTGAGAAATCAGGCTTATACCCACGCACCATGAGCAAAAAATGGCGGCTAAGTCCCTCCTGGGTGGGGATTTTAGTATTTAGGTTATTGAGTATGAAATGTCTGATTTCCTTACGTATTGAGTTTGGAAGTTGATTTCTCTGACCTTTCACTGTGACACGTCCTGGTTTATTTTTATTGTAAGATACAGCCTCATCATTTCAAACACAAGTGTTGGCTTCCGAGTGTCTCTCCTATTTATTTTAGAGCAATTTTTGCGAAATCATGGGTGAGTCAAAAATTGGAGTTATTTTCAAATGTGAGTTTGGTGATGGAACCAGGCAGCTCAAAATAGCAACAGAGTCTTTGGGAAAGGTGTGGCTAAGGAACTCACAGTAAATTGATGATTTGGGAAGTGCTGTCCTGGTGATTTTAATCTTGAAAATGAACCACATGGGTGACCTGAGACCAAGGTGGATAATAGTGAGCTGCAAGTAAATCCATCTCAACCTATGTGTGAATCAGCAGCAGGGTTTGATGTTACTATTCCAACCATATTGGACCCTTTGGAACAAATCAGCAAGGTAAAGATACTGGATAGGTGGGTTCAGCGGTAATTAAACGAGGGTCGGACGGGAAATCGTCTGGAAGCTTGCCTTTCTTTGATGTCATGACATAACGGTGAACCATTTCTACACCGTATTGCGATGAAAGATGGATTCTTTGACAATGACAAGGGTTCAGCACAATGGTTGGATAAAGGTGAAGTGCTGAAACATAGTCCCAAATATTCATCGAGAAAAGCTAATGGTGGCTCAGCCCCCGTAGCACAGTGGTTATAGCGCCTGCCATGTACACTGAGGGTGGTGGGTTCGAACCTGGCCTGGGCCAACTAAGAAACAATGACAACTGCAACAAAATAAAGAAATAGCCAGGCATTGTGGCAGGTGCCTGTGGAGCTACTTGGGAAGCTGAGGCAAGAGAATCACTTGGGCCCAAGAGTTTGAAGTCGCTGTGAGCTGTGGCTCCACAGTGCTCTACCGAGGGTGACATAGTGGGACTCTGTCTCAAAAAAAAAAAGCTGATGGTGTCTGAAGGTCCAGCACTGGTATTGTCCACTATGGCAATGGACATGAAACCTGGTTAATTGATGACAATGGATGTCTACTTCAAGCAGTTGTATGAAACAATTGAGATGCTTGTGATTAAGCAGCTGTGAGTGGTCAATAGAGACAGGCCAGTCCTGTTGTAAGACAACTCTCGACCACATGTTCCACAAACACTGTGGCTGAAACTACAGAAACTGGACTTGGGAACTCTGTCATCCACCATCTCCACCAGACGTTGCACCAACCGATACCACTTCTTCCAGGCTTTGGATCGTTTCTTGCAAGGAAAAATATTCAGTTCTCAATGAGCCATGGAAAATACCTTTGGTGATTTCAGTGCCACTTGCTATCCAGCCTTCTTCACTGCTGGGCTACGTGAGCTACCATTAATAGGGCACAACTGTATCAATACTTCACACCCATACTTTGATGGACTGCTTCTTGTTTGAGATATAACAAACTGAACTTTTGATTCCAAATTGGACATTTCATATTTAATGACCTGATGTTATAAAGAGCTAGGGGTTAATATTGGTCCTGCTTTTTTATCCTGCGTGCAGGTGCAGTGGGTCATTGGGCACAATCTCTGCTGGGGCGTGGCTGGTCTTCTTTTCTTGTTTTTTTCTTTTTCTTATTTTTGATTTTGTATGTTTTTCTTGTTTTATTTTTATTTCAGAATAGTAGAGGGTATATATGTTTTGTTCACATACTTGTTTTTGTATTTTCCATTACCTACTTTGAGTCAAAGTTATTAAGTGCGCCCTTCACCCAGCTGTCGTACAGCAGGCCAAGGATCTTGTCTTCTTTGGACAAACAGGTGGTATAAGACTCTGTAGGTATCTCTGGCTATAAGGAGGTTCCCCTGTTTCTGGGAAAGAAACTCTGAGGAATGCATTAGTACAACAGAGTTACAAAGTTCTGGTCATTAAATCTTACTGAAAGCTCTCTATTTTTTGCCTACTTTATAACTACAGTTGCTAAGCGACCCATATTGAGATAAAACTCATTGCTATGATACCACCAATTTAAGGCCACTTAGAGCAGCAACCAGCTCTACTCACGATATGAACAGTGAACCCTCATTTGAAATGTGAGGAACCTAAAAACTCTATTAAAAAAACACTTTCTTCCTGATGGAGCTGGTTATAAGGCTTTTTGTTTAAGTGGCTTCTTTCATATAGCCAGGCTTCCACCCCATGGCTCTAACCTGGCCAGTGCACTTGGACTTGGGTATCACCTTGGAGCTGCCTGTGGCCGGCAGCTTGAGAGCTGCTTGAGAGCTGCCATCGCTCCTCCCCTTGCCAAGGAGGAAGTTTGCACCTGAGTGTTTTGTCCCCTCGGCCACTCTTCCCACAGCCTGGGCCCTGTCAGGATGTAAATGCACGTGACCCCGTTTCCAGCTGGCTTGGCAACCTTTGTTTGCCCAGAGCCATCATTTTCAGAATTTATAACACGGTATCCCCCCACTGCTTTAAGTGGAAATCCAGAAGGCTGGAGTGGTTTTCTGTTTGTTTTGGTAACTAATTTGGCAGCCAAATGCAACCGAACTTTAGCAGTGAAACTGCAGTGAATGGCGACTATTCTTTGTTCAGCTCATGGAGTGTAAAGCTGAGTATGTTTTGCGGCGTACATATTAAGACATTTCATTGTGGCGTGAGAGCCTGGATTCCCCAGGGCTGTCATAGTTGATGCTGTAACTGAAACGCATGAACTTTCTAAATGTGAACATTTTTCTGGATGTTCACAGACAGAGGGACTAAGTGGAGGTGCCGCTCTCAGGGTCAGAGGACGTGGCTCAGCTAGAATATGCTGGTGGTGTGCAGCTCCATAGCCTCTAGACCAGCAGTTCTCAACCTGTGGGGCGCGACGCCTTTGTAACAATGAAAATACATCCTGCATATCAGATATTTACATTACGATTCATAACAGTAGCCAAATTACAGTTATGAAGTAGCAACGAAAATAATTTTATGGTTGAGGATCACCACAACAGAAGGAACTGTATTAAAGGGTCGCAGCAGAAGGAGGTATTAGGAAGGTGTGACCCTCTAGACCCTCTGTTTCTTCTTCTGTAAAATGGCAGCCATAACGCTACGTGCGTAGCTCTGTGACCAGGTCCGCCCCAGGCTCCCTTGCCATCTGCATTTCCTATCACATCCTTTTAGGTCCCTTTTCTTGGACTGCTTCTCCTCTACACATCTCCATACCTGGCTCCCACCCTGTGCTCAGAAGCCTCCCTGCCCGGAACTGCCTCCCCAGAGAGGCCTCCTGATCCTACAGATGAGGATTCGACTTTCTGCTCCAGTTCTCCCCCCTTGCTTTTCTGCTGAGCACACGTCTCCCCTGCAGTGATATGATGTGACTGGTTCACTTGTAAATCGTCTGGGTCCCCTGATCTGAACATAGGCTCAATGCTGTCTGGCTGGCATTTAGGGCACCCTTGTTTGTGTTCCACGTGGGGTGGGGTAGGAGGTCCAGCCTTGTAGAGGTGGCCTCATGGAATGGTGAGTGGAGACCAGTGCTGAGGGGCAGCAAGGCCAGGACAGACTCAGCCACCTGCCCACCTTCCTACCTTCTAGGTGGTTCTTCCTAGAATATCTTCCCTTGGAGTTGTCGAGTCCTCTCTTCCCATTCAGAAGGGATTAAGGAGAGAGAAGAGAACTGTATGTGCCTGAGCACGGGGGCCCAGGGGATGGTTCTGGGATAGAAAAATGAAAGATGGTTTGGTTTTCTCTCATCAAATCAAAGGCCAAGCTAATGTGCTATTTCCTTAAACCCCCTTTTAGTGAGGATTTGGGGAAATGACTTGACGGAGTGTTGCTCTGTGCCCTTACTGTGCAATTCTTAAACCCCTGGCGTTGAGTTTTGTTTTCCTTTGACCAGGGAAGGCAGCCACCCCCAGGAACCTCCTACAGGTATAAGGTAGGATCCTGAGGGGAGCCCGGGCTGCTGGACAAAGTGTCTCAGGTCTTCTGAGTGTGGCTCGGTGACAATTACCTGGAAAGCCCTGGATTCTGGGCAAGCGTCCTCAGGCTTCCTGGGGCATGTGACTGAGAAGAGTCACCTTGTGAGGGAAACTGTGTTTTCCCTGGTGCAGTTATAGTACTTGAAGCCTCTCCAGTGATTGAGTAGAAGCTTGCCGAGTGTTCTCGGGGCCGGCTCTGTGTCAAATGATTCTTAAAACAAATGGACCCAAACACTCACCTGGACCAGAGTGGACTGTCCACCATTCTGGGGCGTGGGGTGAGAGCCCAGTGGGTTCTCCAAGATTTCAGGGAAGGGAGGTGAGAACCCCAGGAGTCTTTTTTACAGACTGGCAGGACAGGACTTGGGAAACAAGCCACCCAAGTTTGTTAACTAAAGGGTGATCAAAAATATTGAGCCCAAGGGTCCTGGAGTAAAATTCATGAAATAGTACAGCCTTAAAAATGTAGGCATGGGCTCTGCGCCTGTGGCTCAAGTAGCTAAGGCGCCAGCCAAATACACCTAAGGTTGCAGGTTCAAATCCAGCCCGGGCCTGCCAAACAACAATAATGGCTGCAACCAAAAAATAGCCAGGCATTGTGGCGGGCGCCTGTAGTCCCAGCTACTTGGGAGGCTGAGGCAGGAGACTCGCTTGAGCCCAGGAGTTGGAGGTTGCTGTGAGCTATGATGCCACAGCACTCTACCCAGGGGGACAGCTTGAGACTCTGTCTCAAAAAAAAAAAAATATATGTATATATAGGCATGATGGGGTGGCGCTTGTGGCTCAGTGGTAGGGCACCGGCCCCATATACTGAGGGTGACGGGTTCGAACCCGGCCCTGGCCAAACTCCGACAACAACAAAAAAATAGTGAGGAAAAACAGGCACGATGAGTCAAGCAGACAAGCAGAACAATGAAGGTGACGAGTACCACACACATGCTACCCAGGTTTACAAAATTTTAACATTTTGCCATATTTCTTCAGATTAAAAAAAAAAAGGCGGTATCTGTAGCTCAAAGGAGTAGGGCGCTGGCCCCATATGCCAGAGGTGGCGGGTTCCAACCCAGCCCTGGCCAAAAAAACTGCTAAAAAAAAAACCCCCCAAAATGAAGTGTTATGGACACAACCGAAGTCCCCAGTGTGCCTTTCCCCAATTCTTTCCCTTCCTTCCCTTCCTCTGCACTGGGTTGTTATTCCCAGCCATGTTTTCATATCATTACTACAAATAGTGTCTCCATGAAGAATATTATTTTATGTTTTTAAAGTTTATGCATCATGTATGATATAATATAGAATTTTTATTATATAATAATATACAGGGTGGCCATAAAGTTTGTGCACAACCTAAAATGGTGTGCGCTTTAAAATTGAGCGGGAATTTTATGGCCACCCTGTATAATAATGTACTAGGGCGCCAAAAAATGGATGCACATTTTAAGAAAGGCAGAAACTGTATTAAAATTGTAATATTCGGCTCGGCACCTGTGACTCAGGTAGCTAAGGCACCAGCCACATACACCTGAGCTGGTGGGTTGGAATCCAGTTCGGCCCCATCAAACAACAATGACAGCTGCAACCAAAAAATAGCCAGGCGTTGTGGTGGGTGCCTGTAGTCCCAGCTACTTGGGAGGAGAGGCAGGAGAATTGCTCGAGCCCAGGAGTTGGAGGTTGCTGTGAGCTGTGATGCCACGGCACTCTACCTAGGGTGACAGCTTGAGGTTCTGTCTAAAAAAAAAAAAAATTGTAATACTCAAGTCACTTTTGACTTCTGCAGTTATAAGATATACCAGATATAATATATAAGATAACAAATGTTACTGGTATATGTAGAGTATTACAGCTTTTTTTGTTTTGTTTTGTTTTTTGAGACAGAGTCTCACTATGCCTCAGCCTCCCGAGTAGCTGGACTACAGGCACCTGTCACAACGCCTGGCTATTTTTTCTTGCAGTTGTCATTGTTGTTTAGCTGGCCAGGGCTGGATTCGAACCCACCACCCTTGGTGCATGGGGCCGGCACCGTAACCACTGTGCTACGGGCGCTGCTCCAGAGTATTACAGTTTTAACACAGTTCTTTCCTATCTTAAAATGTGTGTACAGTGTTTTGGCACCTTCTGCATATACATTAGAAACTGTTTTGTCACTCCGTGGGTCTTCTCTGCAAGCTGCTGTGTTTGTTGTCCCATGTCATACTTTGGAGATTTGCCAACATTGAGACAGAGTTGAAGATCGGTCAGTTTAAGCCTGAAGTCTGCAGGACACCCCGCTGGGTTAATACACCACAAATGATCTCTCCATTCTTCTGCTGATGGGCACTTAGGTAGCGCACGTTTGTGCTCTTACAAATGAAACTTCAATTAACATTTTCCACCAGGTGTTGCTGGAGTGCCTCTAGGAGTGGAATTGCCAGGCTAAGGGATGTGCAAATATCCAGCCCTGCTAAGTGTTGCCAAATTGGTCTCCACAGCGATCGATACTGATTTAAACTCTCACTAGCAGTGTGTGACAGTTCCTGTCACCCTGTATCCTCACCAACGCTTTAGCGCTGCCAGAATGTTTAATTTCTTTTCCAATCCGATGGGTGGGAAATGGAAACTCACTGTTCAATACTCTAGGGCCTGAGGGTTAGGAAATGCTTAGGAGGAAAGGCAACAGCTTTGGGGGACTTACTGTGGGCGAGACACTTCAACATCCGCTGCTTGAATTTTCCTAATGAACCCTACTGAGACCACACTAGCATCTTCCTTTTACAGATGGGGAAAGTGGAGCTTGCTCAGGATCCCACTATAGGTAGTGGAGTCAGATTCAAACCCAGCTCTGTCTGTCCCCAAGCCCCACCCTCTTTTCAACCCCGCAATAGTCCAGGGCAAAGCTGAGGCGTGCCTGACTCTGTTCTGTCTCCATCTGCAGCCTCTCTTCTCTCAACCCCCGTCCTGCACCCCACTGCAGATAGGGCACCTTGGGAAAGACTCTGAGATGGGGCCTGGGGTGGGAAAGATTTATTAGAGAAAGCTCTTGGAGTCAACACCCATGGAAGGGAAGAGAATCAATATCAGACTGTGAAGAAGTCTCAACAGAGCCTTCAGCCTCCCCCTGAGGAGTTCTGGAGCTGAGATCCCCATGGGGAGAGGGTGGGCTGCAGGCTGAACGTTGGTGCCCTCCAAAAATGTGTATGTGGAATCCTAGCCCCCAAAGTGATAGATTGAAAGGAAGAGCCTATGGAATGTGATTAGGCCATTCGGGCTCTGCTCTCATGAATGAAAGAGGCCCCAGGGAGCTGGTCCCTCCTCCCTCCAGGTGACAATGCAGCAAGAAGACAGACGGGGTCGTCACCAGACACCGAATCTGTCAGCGCCTGGATCTTGGAGGTTCCAGCCTCCAGAACTGTGAGAAATACATTTCTGTTGTTGATAAGCCACATTGTCTATGGCATTTTGTTGTAGCTGCCTGAAATGGACTGAGAAATGTGCCTGGCACCTTGATATCCACGTGAGAACTGACGGCCAAGGGCACTCTACCAGCCATACTCCCAGGAGATGAGTCCGTCAGTTCTCAAAGGTGAATAGAAGGTACACTCAGCCCTTCCTGTACCCTCTCCTCCTCTCCCCATGAACTTGGCAGCCGTCCCCCCGGGGTTGCCTCACCCAGGGGCCCTTTGCTCTTTGCCTTCCTGCTGGGTTTGGCCTGAGCGAGGCAGACGGGAGATAAGTAGGAGGGAGGAGAACTAGGTCGAGGTGCTCAGTCCTACCCACCCTTCCTGGCAGAGGTGACATTCTCCTTCAGCCCCAGTTCCTGCCAGGTCAGCTCCTCCTCCCTCTGTGGTCCAGGAGTCCAGGTCCTCAACCTCAGGCCAACGATGCTCAGGGCTCGGTGCTCTGCCAGCCTTGGCTCCTCCCACTGGTTGTAAATAGTTACTCTGATCCCTTCCATAAGCCGGTCAGTGGAACCCTTGGAGTGTGCCCTGAATGCTATGCTTTCTGATTATTTTTTATAGCTCCAGTATTTGTGCATGTTCCCCCATAAGAGGGGAAATAACGGGGAACAACCCAGTTGACACAGATTTGGGTCACACCTGTGGGCAGCCAGCTTCACTCCCCAGCCCAGTGACCTTCCCACCCGGATTCAGCTGAATCTCAGCAAAAGGCCAATGATTTCATGTCACAGACCTGCTGCGGGGGCTCCTGCAGGTAACAACCCTGCGAGGTCAATTCTGTGAATTCTAAGGGGTTCCTGTACTACAGGCAGCTACTGAGGAATAGGAGACATAGTGAAGGTCAATGGCAGGGTCCACTGGCCCGTCCAGGCCCTTTGGATCTCTCTCTCTTCAGGTGCTCATGGCAGGCCTGTCCCGGAAGGTCCCCTTGTGCAGTGCACAACCTGTGAGACAGTACGTAGTGCGTTGTTGCCACCCCATGTCCTTACCCACTCGTGAGTATCTAGGGGCGCCCGAGTTCAGGAGACCTGGGCTTCAGCACTGGCCTTTCCTGTACTCCCCACAGCAGGTCCAGGGAGTCACTCAAATTTGCCTTGTGTTCGCATGTTCCAGGAGGGTACCAGCCTCTGCTTCAGGGAGTTGCTTGAACGTTCAATGGAATAAATGATGGTAACGTGTAGACCAGGGACGGGTGCGCAGCCCAGGCTGGGGAGGGCTGTTGTTGTGACGCAGTTGCTGTAAATGTCAGTTATTCTTATTCATCTTGTTACTCCCCCTCCTTCCTTGCAAGCCGGAGCTAGAATTATCACCGTGGGGGTGCCCATTTCAGGGTGGGGGCTATCCTTTGGGGTCCATGCTCTGAAATGATTTTCTGCTCAGGGGACAGGTTTTCCGGGCGGCGCCTGTGGCTCAGTGGGTAGGGTGCCAGCCCCATATACTGAGGGTGGCAGGTTGGAACCCAGCCCTGGCCAAACTGCAACAAAAAAAACAGCCAGGCGTGGTGGCACGCGCCTATAGGCCCAGCTACTTGGGAGGCTGAGGCAAGAGAATCGCTAAGCCTAGGAATTGGAGGTTGCTGTGAGCGGTGACACCACAGCACTCTACTGAGGATGACAAAGTGAGAGTCTGTCTCTAAAAAAAAAAAAAAAAAAGGACAGGTTTTCCCTGCAAAGATCACGGCCGCAGCTCTATTATTTTAGGGTTTTTATGTAGGGCTCTTTCCTCTAGATTGTTCTCCAGTCCCCCTCTCTCCTTTCTGGCGTTTCCTTTTTCCTTCCTCCCTTCTATCTCCCCAACCCCTCCCTCCTCCTTCTTCACCTTCCTCTGTCCTATTCCCCTTATCCCTCTCCTTGTCTCCTAAACAGCCACTGAGCCGCAGAGACCCAGAGCTGCAGGTAGACCTGGCCACCCACACAGAGCACTGAATCCCCCGTGGCCCGAGGCCCCACAAGCTCTGGTTACAGGTCTAGAGGAAGCTGCCTGCAGGGCTGGACAGAGGGTCATGACAAGGAGGCCTGTGTCTAGAGGAGAAGTATCTTCCAGGGCTGTTAGGCCTTCCTGGAATCTTTGCCCTCCTAGGAGGAAGTAGCCACTTGGCCCCCGGATCCAGCCCCTGCCCTTGAGAAGGTTTAGTGGAACACGACAGGTGGTTAGGAGGTGAGAGGGTGCCTTCCCTCCCCCATCGATCTCCTCCTCCCACTCCTCCTGGGTGGGGGCCAGTCTAAAGTCCCCAGAGAAGTGGAGCGCTCTGTGGGGACGCAGAGCTGGCCCCACCTGTCTGCCCCTCCTTGACTGGGCAGCAGGTTTAGCTCCGTGGGACATCTGGGCAAAGTAAAGACCCCAGCCTTGTAAACTTGGGTGTGAACTTGTGTGAGCAAGTAGATGACTTGGTTTCTTGGCAAACACCGGCTCAGAAAGCTCCAAGCCATGTGGGTTTGCTAAGAAAAAAGATGAATGTTTTTGTAAGCAGGCTGTGGGCAGCAGGGGCAAGGGAGGGAAGAGGAGAGGCCCCGGGGGGGCAGCTGTGGTGACAGCTTGAACTGAACTGAGGACACGTTTCTCAACGTTGTTGAGAAAGGAGTTAAGAGGCACGAAATGTACCTTCCTTCTGAGTGGAGAGACAGGTACAGAAAGAGGCCGGCTTGCTCGTGCTGGGGAAATCCCACCCACCTCTCACCACGGCTGTCCTTTTAATAAGCACCCCCCAAGCATCAGACTCCAAGTCCTTCGTCAACATTAACCCATGTAATTTTTACAATCCTGTGAATAGGAACAACTATTAGCTGTGTTTTAAAGAAGAAGAAATAAGGACACAGAGAGGTTAAGACACTTGCCCAAGAACACACAGCCAGTAAGGAAAGAAGCCCCATACGAAGTTGTCAGCTGCAGTCTGTGTTCCTGAGCAGGTTCAGGGGTCCTCTTGGGCTCTGGTTTCTCCAGGCCTCCCACTGTATTTGGGCACTGAAAACAACCCCTCCACCATCTTCCCCGGTCAGCCCTAGAATTACAGCCCTGTGCTCCTTCATCTCCGTCACCTCAATGGGTGCTCTTTGAAGTTGGGAGTACAGGCGCTGTTATCAGCTCCTTTTTCTGGGGGGGAAATGCAGGCTCAGAGAAGGGCAGTGACTGACCCAGTGCTGCACAGCTGGTCCCCCCGCTGTGGGGCTGGTGTGGAAGGTGGGTCTCCCTTGCTCAGTCACCTCCCTGGGGCTGTCTCAGTCGTAACTCCTGGCAGCCACTCCTCCCAGTTCAGATCCTCTGCTCCATCTTGCACATCCTCTCTCTGGGCTATGCTCTCCGCCTTGTCTTCCTGATCGTCACCTCACTCTTGCCCCTAGAGCCCGTTCCTCTCTGAAATAGTTTTCTTTGCAGACATTGTCCCTATCCTTTGGCTCTCCCCCTGCCCCCAAAGTCTGTTCCTGGGCTGCTTCCTGCTTCACAACATCTCCCTTCCCCCTGCCTGGCTGGCAGATGTGTTCTCAGGGCCTCAAGATTTGAGCCCTGAGGGGAAGCTGAGGCAGAACATGAAGGGCTTTCTTCCCTTGCTAGGAGACCCTGGGAAGGTCTGGAGAGCTGTTTCCATCATCTCCCTTCCTATTTCCTAAGTCCTGGGTGTATCAGTTTATACTGATCCTATTCCCAGCTTGGTTGCATCCAAATTCCACCAGCCATGTTTACAGCCATCATAAGTGCAGACCTCACTTATGGGAGGGCGTCTGACAGTCACTGAGCACCTCCCAAGTCCGAAACTCGGTTTGCATGAATGCTGCAATCCCTGTAGCCATTGTGGGTGGTGAGTGGGTGAGTGCTGTTCACGGGCCCATTTAAACGCTGAGACACTGGTGCCCAGCTCAAAAGCACCCAGATGACAGAGGCAAGATTTAAACTCAATCCACCTATTCCACAGCCTGGCTTTTTTTGAGTGAGAAGAATGGACCTCCTTGTCCTTTTTTTTTTGAGACTAAGTCTCACTCTTTTGCCCTGGGCAGAGTACCATGGCATCATCATAGCTCCCAGCAACCTCAAACTATTGGGCTCAAGCGATCCTATTGCCTCAGTTTTTCTGTTTTTAGTAGAGATACGGGGTTTGGCTCTGGCTCAGGCTGGTCTTGAATCCACCTGCCTCGGCCTCCCAGAGTGTTAGGATTACAGGCGCCTCTGCCCCTGGCCGACCTCCTTGTTCTTACATTTCCTCTGAGTGACTTCTGTCACTCAATTCACCTGGCCCTGCAGAGTGGGCAAAGCAGTGACAGCAGAGCCCTGTCTGAGTACTAGGTGCAGATAATCTGGTGACAGTGATACCAGTTCTTCCCGAGCCCCTTGGAAGACTGTGAACCACAGCTGACACTTTGCTTCAGTCAACTGGCCAGGCAGCAAAGAGGACGCTTGGGTTTTGCTGATAAAACCAGGATGCTGGCACCCATCCTGCAGCCTGGGGAGGAGTTATTTTTCTTTGGGGTGTTTGTGTGCTGCTTCTTTGCCAGCACTTGGCCAGGGAAAGACCGCCTCTCGCTTGCAGCACACATGGCAGAGCTAGGAGGGTGTGGGTGGCCCCAGGACTCAGTGACTTGGAATAAGGAGTGGAGAATGCAAATAAGATTTAGACACAGTGAAAATCCCCATCTATAAGGTGGGGAGGGAGAGGGCAGGGGTTAGGCATTTAAAACCCAGAAGTAGATGGAAAATTAATACCGTCTGGATATCTGATGTAACTATGTAAACAGTCACTCTCATTGTGATTGTCACCCTCAGTTCTTGGTGTGTTCTTGACATTTGTGCATTTCCTTAGTGGGAAACCCCCAGCCTGCCCTCCAGAAAGGGAGGGAGGGAGGCACTCTCAGTTTCTGTGTCTGGACGAGTTAGTTATTTTGGGGTGAATCTTGATGCCCTGTATGTATGTCGGGGGGCAGGAAAGGAGAGGCAGGGAAGGGTTCCACATCAATTTTGCCTTCCAGGAATGGAAGGAGGGAGAGATTAGAGCTTTGTGGTTTATTTGGGGACAACCTTTTAGTTTGAGGAGAGCAAAGGGCTCTGGGTGACTTTGTTTTGTGCTACTATAACAGAGTAACAATGGACGGGGTAATTTATAATGAGCAGGACTTTATTTGGCTCACAGTTCTGGAGGCTGGGAAGTCTAAGAGCGTGGTGCGGCACCTGGGGAGGGCCTTCATTCTGCGTCATTTCATGGGAGAAGGGCAACAGAGGGCAAGAGTCAGAACAAGAGAGGGCCAAGCTTGCTTTCCAAAGAAATCCACTGTCATGGTAATGACCCCACTCCCATGACAGCAGCCTTAATTCAATAACCTCTTACCGGTCCCACCATTTAAAACTATGGCCTGGGAAGTTAAGTTTCCAACACACAAAGTCTGGAGGACACATTCAAACCATAGCAATGACCCATCACGACCCAGGGCCCATCCCTTTAATTGCATCTGTTTGTATCATTCGTTCAAGAAGCCTATATTGGCTTTGGTGGCAAAGATGAAAAGGAGGGGACCCTCTTTATCCACCAGAAGGAAAAAGCTATGGCTTTCTCATAGCTGCTGAATTCTCTCCCAAGATTCCTGGAGTCCCCCCATTTGTTGACACGCTCCCTTCAACTCTCCACCTCCTAACCTAGACCCAGACCAGGCTCCAGCTTGAGAATTCCATCTGCCCTGCAGTTCTTTTGAGAAGAGGAAGCTTCTTTCTTTGCATTCCACAACCCAGAGTGGGTGATGTTCCCCCATAGTTCAGTGAAAACTTGAGTTCCCCCGGGCCTCTTCCCCGCTCCTCAGTGCCCAACTTTTGTACACTTGTGTTCCTTTTTTGCTTGTTGACCTCTGGTTACCCCCACATTGATCCCCTGGAACTGCAGGCACCTGGCTCACTGTTTTCTTCTCCTGTCTGTACGCATCACTGCCCAGGCCCAGCTCCCTCTCCTGCTCTCCCAGGGGGTTCTGACATACCTTCTCCTTCCCCCTTACTCTTCTGATGCCTCCTTCCTCTCCTCACTCTCAGCTCAAGATATGGCGTTTTTGTTTGTTCGTTTGTTTTTGTTTTGAGATAGGGTCTCACTCTGTTGCCCAGGCTAGAGTGCAGTGGCACCATTGTAGCTCACAACAACTTCAAATTCCTGAGATCAAGTATTCTTTCTTCCTCAGCCTCCCAACAGGCTGGGACTATAGGCATGGGTTACCATGCCCAGTGACTTTTTTCTATTGTTTTGTATAGATGGGATCTCGCTCTTGCTCAGGCTAGTCCCAAACTCCTGGCCTCAAGTGACCGTCCTGCCTGAGCCTCCCAAAGTGCTAAGAGTACAGGTGTGCGCCACCACACCCGGCATGATATGGCTTTTTATTTCACTGAGAAAATAGATGCCAACATAAAAGATGCTCTGGCCTGCCTGTGCCCACCCAGCTACACTCCCTGCCTTCTATCCGTGACCTCTCCAAACTCTTTCTTGAGCCAGTCCTGCTCACCATTCCCCCACACATGGGCCTCCTCTCTCCTGCCTCACCAATTTCCCTCCATCTCCTGCCTTACTCAGATGTGCTATGATGTCCCCGTCTTTAAAGTACAGCCCTCCTGTGATCTGCAGCAGCCTTCAACTATTGCTCTGTGACTTCACTCTTCTCCTAACAAAACTAGAAGTGACTTTCTGTCACTCACAAACTACTCTTCCTTCCTGTACCATTACCTAGAAACTTCTCTTGTCAAAGGTCCCAGGGACCTCTGCACAGCCAAACCTAAGGTCACTTCTCTGCCCTCATTGTCCCTTCCTCAGCACATCTGAGCTGCCAGATCCACTCAGTTCTGCCCCTTAAATCTCTCTCCCTTCTGTCCCCCTCCTCTCCATCACCAACACCTGTCGCTGGTGCAGACCCTGGCCCTTTCCACCTTCCCTCCTCACCTGTCTCCCTGCTGACCTTTTCTTCTCTGAGGACTCTCTTCTTCCTGATAGCTGCCAGAATGACAGAATGACCCAAATCACCTTCCAGTCTCTTAAATCCCATGTTTGAGAATTTTAAAGCTCTTCCTATTCTTTTTTCCTTTGGACCCACCTACTGACTATTCCTTCCTTGAAACTCTCTCCCAACTTAGATGTGTCACTTCCCTGCTCAAAATTCGTCAGTGATTCTAGCGCCTATGGGACACAGTCCAGTCTTTTTCCATGGCAGACTGGGATTCATTGTGATCTGGTTCCTGACTCCCGCTAAGCCTTGCCTCCCTACCCCGTTTACCCTGGAGTTTCTCCACCAGCCGCTGTGGTTTTCCTGGCTCACAATCTCCTATTGCCTGCAAGATTTCTTCCTAAGATGTTTTTTCCTTCCCCGGCTCCTCTTTGTCGTCTAAGTGTCAGTCACCCCGTTTTCCTTCCATGTGTGTTACCGCGTTCCTCTGTCTTCTAGACTCTGGGGCAGCTCCGGAGAATCCCAGGCTTCCTGAGTCTCTATTGTAATCTCCGTGCTCTCTGGACCAGTTACTTCCCAGGAATTTTCGTATTGGATCATTGTTTGTTTTTCTTTCTTCCCACTAACCATAGCTTTTCATCTGTGTGTGCCAGAGTCAAGTCTGTGCTTGGCCCATGGTAGGTAATGATTAGTATTTGTGCCCCACAGGGACATTGTTAAGAGGACGGATGATTGAATGGCTTATGACGGAGGCCAGCCAGTAATCAGGACTCTGGCATCTGCACCATTTTCTCCCAGTTTTTCCAAAAGGCCCGTGGCTGGAGTAATATGTGGAGTCCTGGGAGCTTCTTTGAGGATTTTGATCAGGCTCCCCCCAAATCAAAAAGGATGCTATTGGAGATTGGTGTCTTTTCTACCAGAACCCCAGCTCTCTGCTCTTAGGCTGTCAGCCTTCACTGAGGGACAGAGCCTGGCCTCCTGTGGGGCAAGGGTAGGAGGTGAGATTGGATTTTAGGATCCATCTGATCAGTTTCCTCCACGAAGATTGAGGGAAGGGGTGGAAGAGGAAGCTTTAGGGCAGAGCCTGTGCCCTGGCATTTATTCTCCAGAATCCCACTGAATTAGTGATGTGTAGTATGTCCCCCAATACAGAAAGTTTGTTCAATAAATTATGGCGCATCAGTTACCTGCTACAGGTCTTTTAATACAGTACAAGGGATGGGAGAATGGCTGGGAAATAGTTTCTTTTCCTTCCTGGCTCCCTCCTTCCCTCTCTCCCTTTCTTCCTCCCTCCTTTCTTTCCTTCCTTCCTTCC
>NW_003852464.1:7053473-7055771 GCF_000181295.1 Otolemur garnettii
TCCTTCCTTCCTTCCTTCCTTCCTTCCTTCCTTCCTTATTTCCTTCTTTTCCCCTCCCCTTCCTTTTCCTCTTCTTTAAAAAACATAAATGGAACCATTGGGTGAGGGAGACAAAAGTCAGGGGAACATACAAATATCCACCATTTTGCAGCTTACTTTTTACTTGGGTAAAGTAAAAATAAAAAAGTTATCACATCTAATAGGGCAAGAGAGACCAAGACAGAGGATGGGGCCGGACTGGGTCTTGTCACTCGCTACAGGACTAAGAATAGATTTTGAAACAAGAACACCCTTCCCCCATTTTTTAAATCCTGAAGGGAGGGAATTTATTTATCCATGAAGGACAAACTTACCCTAAAGAACTATGTGATTTCCTTATGGGTAAGGAAGAGAAGGGGAAACCTCTTTACATTGTCTTAACCCAAAATACAAGTGCTCAAATTCCTTAAACAGTCATGGCTCATCATTTTGGGAAGCCTTGTACGGAAGGAAATGGGAGAAGGGGTCACAGGTAGGAGACACCCAGTTTGTCTGTGTTGACCTGGACTGGTTGAATGGAAAGGTTTTAGGTCATTTTAAGAGGCCCATGGCCTGAAGGGGTCCCTAGAGGGGTGCCCTGGTGTGAGGCAGCCACTTGTCTGTGTTAACACCTTGTCTCATTCATCAAGTGATTAGGCCCTTCTGTGCCCCACAGGGATGTTGAACCGGGCTCTAGGACCCAAGGAAGTAAAACACAGTCTCTGTCCTCCAGAACTGGAGACATGGCTTGTTCCTGGGCCTCACTCAACTCTGCCTCCCACTTCTTTTTTGGGGGGGGCCAATGACTATTAATTTAGTTTAAAATCTGAACCCCCATTTCTTCTGGAAGTCTTTAAATATTTTAATTCAATTTTAAAAAATGCATTTATAGTAATATAAAGCACAGCACTTCTAAGTAGGGCTGCCCTACTTTTCTGCCATCATTAACAGAGAGGATTTAATAAAGGGAATGGTTATGTAAATGATGAAAGAGCTAAGAAGCCAAACGGGATGGCAAAGGCATCCAGCGTTTAGCAATAGCAGGGGGAGGGGTGTGTGTGTGGCCAATACCCACCCTCAGTGGAGAAAGAAGGGCAAACTGGGAGGCAGGTGGTTGGAGGCCAAGCCCACGACAGAGCTCATAGGGTGGACACATGGGAGCAAAGCAGAGTGGACCAGGAGGGGTGGCCAAGAGGAGAGGTGTCTTGAGAGGTGAAATTAGTTCGATGGAAAAGGAGTGGACAGATTGGGAGATAGTGGGGGGAGCCAGAAGAACATTCCCGAAATAGGAACCAGCATAGGCAAAAGCCTGGTCACATGTGTCCATCCTTCCTTAGCCCAATAGCACTCTGGACGTGGAGGTTTGGACGTACATGTGACGGATGGACGAACAATCAGTTTGACCGGAGTTGATGAATGACCATCTGGGCAAGATCACTTCTGCCCTTTGAGTTTCTCTGCAGTTGGTGTTGTTAGAATGGGCTGCGTGTTGGCTTGGCTGGCCCAGAGAGGCTGGATGTTGGCTCTAGAGTAGGAAGGGCTGTACTTCCTCAGTTGAATATTAATATTAATTGACATCTGAACGTTGGAGGCAAAATTTCTGCAAAACCTGTGTCAGGTGTTTCCTGAAGCCCAGCGTGGGGTGGGTGAGTTGGGTGAGGTACTGCTGAGCTGCGGCCTTTGACTGTAGGTCACCAGTGGAAGACAAGAGCAGTCACTGTCAGCTCGGCCTCCTGATGAACCTCTAAGCTTATTTTTCTTCCGACGTGGCTGGGAACCAGGTTGCCTGTTTTCTTAGGGGTTTCCCTCCCTCTTTGTCTCTCTCCTTGTACTTACCTCATTGAATTGTCACAACAACCCCAAGAAATAAGTACAAGAGGCAGGAAGCTTGGTTTTGGACAGGTGATGGGACTGCCCAAGGCCACTCAGCTGGTGAATGACAGAGCCAGATTTCAAGCCTGAGTCCTTTTCTTTTCCGTCTATCCTCTTAGCCACTCAGTCCATTTAGCTGCCATAACAAAACGCCACAGACTGGGTGGTTGATACATACAAGACATTTATCCCTGACACTTGGGAGGCTGAGAAGTCCAAGATCAAGGGAGCAGGTTTTGTGTCTAATGAGGGGCCATTTCCTGGAGTATAGACTGCTGTCTTTTTGCCATGCCCTCATGGCAGAGGGGGCAAAGGGGCTCTCTGGGGTCTCTTTTATAAGGATACTAATCCCGTTCTTGTGGACTCTACCTACATTACCTAGTCACCTGCCAAAGTCCCCACCTAAAT
>NW_003852464.1:7055937-7057911 GCF_000181295.1 Otolemur garnettii
TTTGCTAGCTTATTGGCTTCCATCCCTTTGGGAACACGGTGTTCCTGAGGGCTGGGACCTTGTTGATTCCCATGTCCCCAGGGCCTAGTGCTGGGGAGCTGGCACACAGAGCATCTTTAGTGAGCCTTGGCTGAAGCACAGTTGCATGAGGGCAGGGATTTTTCCCTATTTTGTTTTCCTGACATACCCTTAGTGCTCGGAATGGTGCCTGGCACACACGTGTAGGCACATAATAAATAGTTGTCAAATGAATCAATGAATTGAATGAACTAATGTTAGGCTTTGGGGATGAAAAGGTAAACGTGCGTGGTCTGCACCCAGAGGGCTGTTATACCTACCGATCACCTTGATTCAGAACCATGTGGACTTATTCCACTGTTAGTCAACAAATGAGAAGCTGGAGCCTCAGCCCCCGTGTTAAACACCTTGATATCCACTTCTCCCAGCTCCCTGGTGGACTCTGAGGACACACTTTTGGCATAGGTAAGGAGGTCAGACACCGTTTTTTTCTTGCTCGACATACGAAATTCTTCGGTCACTATCTTGTTCATCATTATCACTGACCATAGTCCCAGGCAGAGGTTGTGCCAGGCACACAGCTGTGTCTTCAGTCACTGTGCTTCCAGCATTGGCGACCGTGTCTATGGCATCTCTAAGGCCAAACTATTCTCAATCTTACACACCCACACTCATGTCTCTGCCTCTTGCGTGCTACTCAAGGAAGTATTCTTGTATTTACTCCTTGTTGATCTAAGAATACCCTGGTTACATGGCTGAGTTAATGAAGTCACATTTGGGGGAAATACGTGGCATAGACACTATTTTGGTGGAAATTGCAGCTGGAGGATGAGCAGAACAGTCGTCGAGGAATAACAAAATCTTGCTGAGGTCATCCAGCTTCTGCTGCCGTGAGCACAGGCCATTTGCAGAAAATATTTGTGAAACCATTCGGAAAAGACATCCTTGGGGATCTGTCTTTTTGTTGGCATAGTAGTGGACTGGCAAGACACTCAGTCCTTGAAAACCGAGAGAACAAAAGCTTTTGCCCCTCGTGGCAGAAGGGACTACTCTCTCTAATGGATTTAAATCCCGTGGAAATTGATAAGCGAAAGGATGAACTCACTAGAAAAAAAATGGGCAAACGTAAGTTTAAGTAAAGAAGTAAGTAAGCATAGGGTGGTGCCTGTGGCTCAAAGGAATAGGACGCCAGCCCCATATCCTGGAGGTGGTGGGTTCAAATCTGGCCCTGGCCAAAAACTGCAAAAGAAAAAAAAGACAAAGAAATAAGTAAGCATAATTTAAAGCAAAGGAAATACAGATGGTTCTTAAATCTATAGAAAGATGCTCCACCTTACTCAGAAATAAGAAAACTAAATTAAAATGTCATCAAGCTATCATTTTTATCTCTCAGACTGGCAAGGTGTCATAAGTTTGGTAACACGTTTCGCTGGTGAGGTTGGGGGAGACAGACACTCTCATACATTATTGTTGGGAAGGTTACACTGGTTCTGTCCCCACAGGGGTCCCCGTGGGACTATAATGCTCTCATTCAATTCACCACTTGTATTTCTGGCAATTTATCTGCAGCTATTTGTATATATGTAGAGTGATATATACACAAGGTCATTCACGGTGGCCCTGTTTAAGCTTCAAGAGATCGGAAACAACAAAATTATCAGTTGGCATCTGGTTAAATAAATGATGATTTATTCATACAATTAATACAATCTGGCTGGAAAGAAATGAGGATGGGTGGCACCTGTGGCTCAAAGGAGTAGGGTACCGACCCCGTATACTGGAGGTGGAGGGTTCAAACCTGGCCCCAGCCAAACACTGCAAAAAAAAAGAAGAATGAGGATGGTCTCTATGTAATAATATGGAAAAAATTCTAAAATATATTGTTAGGTGAAAAAACAAGGTATAGAAGAGCGCTTTGGAAAATGTTACTTCTTGTGTAAAGAAATGGGAGAAATA
>NW_003852464.1:7057931-7058347 GCF_000181295.1 Otolemur garnettii
GAAAAAATTCTAAAATATATTGTTAGGTGAAAAAACAAGGTATAGAAGAGCGCTTTGGAAAATGTTACTTCTTGTGTAAAGAAATGGGAGAAATAAGTATATATTTATATCTCGTTGTGTATGTGTGTGTATCTATCTGTCTATACACAAAGGGTAGCCATAAAGTTCATGTGCAGTTTAGAATAGTTTAACATAGTAAGTTGCACATGAACTTTGTGTCCACCCTATATATAATATACACACACACACATATATATAAAATTCTAAACATGTACATAGAAATGATTAACACTGGCTTCCTGGAGGTGCAGAGGGCAGAAGGCTGAGTAAGGTAGACGAGGATAATCAGACTTGTTGTTTATCTTTACATACAATTTAACCACATGCATACATTCCCTGCATTAGGGCTGCCATGA
>NW_003852464.1:7058692-7060128 GCF_000181295.1 Otolemur garnettii
AAAAAAAAAAAAAGACTACCATGAACTCTGTGCCTTAAAACAACTGAAATCTATTCTTTGGTAGTTTTAGAGGCCAGGTGCTGGGAGGGGTGAGTTGCCCCCAGGGCTCTAGAGGAGACTGCTTCCCTGCCTCCTCTGGGTTCTCATAGCTCCTGGTGTTCCTTGGTTGATAGAGGCATCACCCCAACCTCTGACTCTGTCTTCATATTGTCTTCTCTTCTGTGTTCCTGTGTCCCCTTGTTTTAGAAGGGCATTAGCTGCTGCATTTGGAGCCCACCTTAAATCCAAGATGATTTCATCTCAAGATTCTTAGCTAATTACCTTCACAAAGACCCTATTTCCAACTAAGGTCACTTTCTGGGGTTCTGGGTGGACGTGAACTTGGTGGGACGGGGGACACTCTTCAACACACAACACTTTTTAAAAATAAGCATTTTTTTAAAGAAAAAAATCGTACCTTTTGTGAAATAAAACAAAGTCTACACTTTCAAATAATAATACTAAATATCATTATAGTTAGTGTTTCTAGCTTAGGCAGGCAATAAAGCTGGAATACTAGAGTGACCTTTCCTATAAATCAGAGGGACAGAGTAACTGAAGCCATCATGCTCTAAACATATTTACTCATCTCAGAGGAAGAAAATAGCAGAAAGTAAATAAAAATATATTCAACATCCATTGAGTAAGGGGGTGGAAGGGGCTCACATTCTGTTAACCAAAGGACCAGACTTCTGCTTAGCTTGTGTCAAGTACAATATGACGTTTCTCTGCAGTGCTTCTAAGATGTCTCAGAAGGTCTTTCCTGTACATGTGGGCAGCTCATACATCAGGCCTGGGGACATGGCTTTTGAAGAGGAATGATGGAGAACATATGAATGTTGTCTTACTTTGCTTGGCCTGCTATAACAAGGTGTTTAAGAATTGTATAAACATTCAGACAAGGGTGTTTAAACCATAGGAATTTATTTCTCACAATTCTGGAGGCCGCAAAGTCCAAGATCAAGGCATCTGCTGATTCAGTTCTGGTGAGGGCTCTCTTTCTGGCTTAGAGACAGTTACCTTCTTGCTGTACCCTCACACGGCAGAGAGAAAATGAGCTTTCTGGTATCCCTGTTTAGAAGCATATTATTCCTATAGGATCAGGGGCTTCATCCTTATGACTTTATTTAGTCTTAATTACTCCTTACTCTAGATACAGCCACACTGGGGATTAAGGTTTTAACAGCTGAACTTTACAGGAGACACAATTCAGTCCATAGGAGGAATTTTAAATCAACCTGAGCATATTTAACATTTTATTATTATTATTATTATTTTTTGTAGAGACAGAGTGTTACTTTCTCACCCTCAGTAGAGTGCTGTAGCATCACAGCTCACAGCAACCTCCAACTCCTGGGCTTAGGTGATTCTCTTGCCTCAGCCTCCCAAGTAGCTGG
>NW_003852464.1:7060208-7062230 GCF_000181295.1 Otolemur garnettii
TCTATTTTTTGTTGTTGCAGTTTGGCCAGGGCTGGGTTTGAACCTGCCACCCTCGGTATATGGGGCCAGCGCCCTACCCACTGAACTACAGGTGCTGCCTCATATTTAACATTTTAAAAGTTAAGAAACACGATCTATTTTGAGAGTCAAGCATGGATTATGAATTGGGCAGAATTTAAGATATTTTAGAGGTGATCACAGGGAACCCTAGTCTATTATATAAAAAACTTTGTCCTGGCTTTGGTGCTGGGGATGAATGAAAAGTTATTCATTCATATGAATAGGAAGCACTTCCTTTCAAAGTATTGGGGGTTCAAAAGAAAAAGCATCCTTTCAAGATAGGCACTTACAACTTAAAGTGGGGTAGGGTCAGAGGGGCCTGGCTTCTCATCCCAGCACTTACCAGCTGTGGATCTTTGGGCAAGTTGCCTCACCTCTCTATGTAGGATGGCAGTGTAACAGCCCTCCTTGGGTCGTTACGGAATTAAACGTGGTCTGTGATGCTGTCAGCACAGAGACTTTGTGTAGTAAGTGTGCATTAAAGCAGATTGTTATTGTTATTATCAGTAACGAGAAACACAGACATGGAGAAGATTTTGTCAAATGGTCAATGAAACTCTAGAAAGGATTATTCGAATAGTTTTATTGGGTCATGGTGTTTTAGAAAGGAAAGTGGTGATTACCTGAAGGACAGCTGCCTGTTTGGGGAACCATAACAGGCTGGCTTAGGCCAAGCATGGAATGCAATAATTTCCCACTTAACCTGGGCCATTTATATTATAGAAATAGAATATAGAGAAATGTATATCCATTTAAAAAACTAATGCCTTTGGGGCAGCACCTGTGGCTCAAAGGAGTAGGGCGCCGGCCCCATATACCAGAGGTGTGGGTTTAAACCCAGCCCTGGGCAAAAACTGAAAAAAATAAAAAACCAAAATCAAAACAAACAAACAAACAAAAACCTACTGCCTGTGGACTTTGGGTGCTGATGTGTCAATGTTGGTTCATTAATTAAAAGAAATCTACCACTCTGGTGGGGGGTGTTGATAACGGGTAAGAGATACCCGTGTGGGGTGGGGGGTAGGCAGGAAATATCTGTACTTCCTACTCAATTTTGCTGTGAAACTAAAATGTCTCTAGGAAAATAAATTCTGTTAAAATATTAGAAAAAAGTAATATCTATATTTTTCACGGTAATGAAAATGAAACACCACCTTGACTGGGAATTTGCCTACAACTTGTTCACCCGACACTCGCCCCAAGTATCCCCAACCCCCACTCCACCGTGGAGGGAATGCACTTTAGCTCTGGGGCTCAGAAGTAGCTGGTTTAACTTTGTACACACGTGGGAAGTCTTTCCACCACGGGGCCTCTTTAGAAGCACTTTTGCACATTTTCCTGTAATAAAAATGTGACTGATGTTTCACTTAGTGGACTAATTAAGGAATCCTTTGGGGGGGAATAAACAAGGGGAACGAGAAGCAGCTAGAACATCTGTATTTTTAGCCTCCTCCTAGAGTCAGAGAGAATGACCTTTAAGATGTATTTCTTCACAAGTAGGACACATAATACCAAATTTTGGTTCAGAGTGTCCTTGTATGGTGACGAAATAATAGCCTTGCCACTTAATGTGTATATATTTTTAAGCTCCCTGTCTTCGCTTCACATTTTCTCCTAGAACATATTAATGGGATTAACCAGGGGCTAAGTGGGAGCTGACATTGGAAAGGTTGGTTGGGAAACAAGCTGTTGGAAGAACTTAAAGGCCAGAAGGAGGAGTTTCTCCTGAATTCTGTGCCCGAGGGGAAAGCATGGAACTTTCTGAGGAGGAGGCAGCACCTATTGCAGCGGGTGGAGTCTGAGATCTCGCTAGCTGTGTGGCTTTTGATATAGCACCAGACCTTTGCAGGTGGGCTAATATTGGGAACACAGGGAAGTCCTGGGGGCTGGCGCACTTTGTCAACTGCAAAACTGTGACACTCTCACCTGTCAGAGCTTCCTTTTGCAAAGATCAACCAGGTG
>NW_003852464.1:7062875-7063974 GCF_000181295.1 Otolemur garnettii
GGGTTGTGGTGGGCTCCTGTAGTCCTAGCTACTCAGGAGGCTGAGGCAGGAGGATCACTTGAACCCAGGAGTTTGAGGTTGCCATGAGCTATAATGCCATGGTGCTCTACCCAGGGCAACAGAGGGAGAATCCGTCTCAAAAAATAAATAAAAAGTAAATAAAAATCAGGATGGAAAACAGAATCTACTTTGTTGGGTTGGTATGGACAGTAAGACGAAATGGTATGTATGAAACTCTTAGAATGGTGCCTGGTTGGGCGCACAGTAAGCACCCAATAAATAGCTGTTCTTAGGATTGGAAGGTGAATCGCAAGGACTCGTCTGTTCAGGGGCTCACAGTAGCTTTCTGCGCATGCTTCATTTATTTAGTTGGCTTGCTGTTACTCTGCGTATCATTTATAGCCAAATGCCACAGAGTCTCCTGTACAA
The DNA here is from genome assembly GCF_000181295.1 of Otolemur garnettii. Taxonomy (NCBI): domain Eukaryota; kingdom Metazoa; phylum Chordata; class Mammalia; order Primates; family Galagidae; genus Otolemur; species Otolemur garnettii. The sequence goes on from NW_003852464.1 coordinate 7,063,305, forward strand.
TAGTATCCGAGAAAGTAAATCAGTATTCGAATGCATGAAAGCTTCTTTATGCTCACGTAATGAAAGACAGCCATTCACTGACTTACGATCTCTGGAATTAATGACACGTTTCAGTACATGAAAGTGTTGCCCAAGTCCCAGTTCCTGCTTTGAAATGCAAGATCCGTGAAACCGAGAAGTGCCAAGGAAAATGCAGATGCCGCCAACGTTTTCATTTACCTGTGACTCACGGCTTTAATCAAGATTGATTACCGCACTTGTAAAGACACACAAACAATTGGTTTTGTCTGGGGCCAGATGAACCAGTCGTGATGAATGAATCTGGCCACAGCTCCTCCTCTCTGCGGATGCCTTCCATGAGAGCTCTGATCTTTCTCAATTGCACAAGAACAGAAAAGAATTGTCAGACATTGAGATGTATGTGTGCATTAAAATACCACCATTCATCAGACCTCAGCAAAATGGCTGAGCCTCTGACAGCCTTCTATCTCCGCTTATTGCTCTGATGACAACATTAACTTGCAGTCTTTTCATACCTACTAAGTATTTATAAGTTAATAATGCTAATGTTTTTCTTTTCAGAGACAAATATTCCAGAGACGGGCATTCAAATGAATAATCCATGTACAAGAGCTACTTCGACATCCTTAGGGAATGCCCTTAATACTTC
>NW_003852464.1:7064244-7065373 GCF_000181295.1 Otolemur garnettii
TCTTTCCCAGAAAGGACAGAATCTTCTACGTGAATCACCAAATGGTTCTGGTTTGCCTCCGACTTTTTCTGTCTTATAACTGAAAGCCCCACATCCCGGAGCCTCTTCAGCGAGGCAGCCATATTCCTCCAGCTGATAAGGCTTTGACCGTGATCTTGAGACCTAATCATCCAAGGGTTTCTCATCACAGCTACTTCCCGTGGGTAGGGTTCCCACCATTGCTACTGAAGGCAACTGATTCCAGTGTACACCTTGCAATAGGCTTCTTCTCCTGTTCTTTGGTTTCTTTTTAAGGCCAGTCTAATTGAACTATTCTGGTTCCTTTGAAATTTTCTTATCATTGTTATTCAGAGCCATGTTTGGGATTCTTCTGTGATTTGCGGTTCCTGCCTCTTTACGATGTCTTTGTTTAAGCAGAGCCAGCATGTGTGTGATTCAACAAGTACCTCAGGATCTCCAGTGTGAGCTCTGCCATTTATGTAGCCATGAATATCTTATTCTGTCTGGATCCTAACTGGAAAATAGTAAGTCCCTTTACTATTTTACAGGGTTAATATGACGATGAGAAGAAATCACGTATGTGAGCTCCAGAGTTGTTAATGTTAATAATTAATTGATATAGTCACAACCTGCTATATCTCTAAGACCTTCCAGAAAGTCGTAACCCCAGAAGGAAGAGAGACATGCATGCGGTTATTATATAACCGACCCCGGGATGATGTCTTTAATGCTATAATAGTTATCTGAACAAGGTTCTAGGACCCCTTAGAGGCTAGTTAATTCCTCTTGGGGCACTCTGGAAGACTTCTGAGAGGAGGAGATGTTTATATTGGATCCTAAAGGGTGACAGAGGAAATGGCAAGAACAGAGACAGGGAGATGGGAGGTCTGGGGCCATGTCAGAGGGAGAGGAAATATGTCATTACCACCGTAACCCTGCACTTTTGGAGTGAGCAGGACAGGGCCAGCGCTGAAGGATTGTAAGTGCCAAGCTGAAAAACATGACTTTTTCTAGGATTTGACATAATCATATCCCTCTGGCTGAGGTTCAGAGGTTTAAGAGGGATAATGTGGGTCAGACACCGTGGCTCACACCTGTAATCCTAGCACTCTAGGAGATGGAGGTGGGA
>NW_003852464.1:7065688-7082801 GCF_000181295.1 Otolemur garnettii
AAGAAAGAAAGAAAGAAAAAAGCAGGATATGAGAGACCAGTTACTAAGGTATATTGGGCACATTCAGGAAATACCAGGAAAGCATAAATAAGGATATGGCAAGTGGAAGAGAGAGGAGAAAAGAGGTTACAACTTTATTACCAAGACTATACTTTCAGGGATCATTTTTATAGTTTAGTTTGTTACTAGGAAAGTTCCTCTGAATGTGTAGAGCACCAAAAAACAAACAAAACATGCACAAAAAACCCCCAAAACCCAAAACTCAAGTCATCATCAGTAACGCCACATTATTGGAGAAATAGTCACATCTTCCCCATCGCTTACCCCCACATGACTTTCCTTACTAAACTTGCCCTATTTTTCTCCTTAGCATGATCACCATCTATCATACTATATATTTACTTTTTTTTTTTCTTTATGAGACAGGATGTTGCTCTGCTGCCCAAGCCAGACTGGTCATACACTGTAACCTTGAACTTGTGGGTTTAAGCAATCCTCTAGCCTCAGCCTCACAAAGTGCTGAGCTCGCAGATGTGAGTCACCGAGACCAGCCTACTTTTCGTGTGTTTATTATCTAATTTCTTCACTAGAAAGGACATTCCATGATAATGACAGTTTTTTTTAATCTATTACTTGCTATACTATTGGTGGCAGGACAGTGCCTTATATATAGTAAGTATTCAATAAATATTTACTAATTAAAAATAAAATAAGTTTAAGGTCCTTTCCGTTGACTTCTGTAAATCAACTAGTCAATAGGGTCAATCAGATCCTGTTTTCACTTATGGGTAAAACTTACTTTATTCTAGAAAACACTGAGATGCCTCCAAAAATATATTCACTACAGAGTAATTTAAAAGAGCAAAATTAAGTCAAGTATAAAGGGAAAAAGAGAATTGAACAGGAATATAAAGTACAGAGAATCAGCACACAGATGCAGATACCACAAGGGTCACACTAAGATTTTCAAGGGGGGGTGCAAATTCATTTTTGAGCTTCCTATAAGCCAAGGCAAAAAGAGAAACATGTCCAATCATGAGACTCACTGTTTTCATTAGACAAAGACATGATGTTTTCTCAAAAGAAGCCCAATTTCTTTGCCTTGGGCAAAGATGACACCAAAACCATCTGTTTTAGTTTTCATGCTGTTTGGTGGGGTGACAACTTGATGATTCCTTAGCTAGTTTGGAGGGAGTTCAGCCTCACTTATCCACTGTGATCAGACATTTATCCAAACTAGAACCACCCATATAGTGTGGAAAGCTACAGACAGATGAAACGATGCTTGTGTAAGGGAAGAATTGAGTGGAGAGAGAGGTAAACACTTGGTTCCAGTCCTTCTGTCCCCTCCAGAACTTTATTGATCTCTCAGAGAATTATCTCAACTGATAAGGAGGAAAGTTACACAGAAACCTGGCAAAGGCCACTGAAATCTGGGTCCCCTGTTTGCCTCTCTCTTTCTGACTTATCAAAGTTCCTTTAAAGGACCACTTAAGTGAGGGGTTGGGTTTAGCTGATGGATTATTTTTAAGAGAATGAAATAAGATGAGAAGGGTAGAGTAGTTTGCTTTGCCAAATAATTACAAGGTGGATTTGACTCTAGTAAAGGATTTTCTTCTTTAAAAGATGTTTAAAAAGATTTCTGAAAAAGGAATACATCCACATGATAAAACAAAATTCAAACGGGGCAAAAAGAGCCATTCAATATTATCACATTTTTGTTGACATATATAAATGCTTTTTTGGTTAAATCAATGAGAATTTATGATATAACATCTTCTCTTGTTTTTTTTTTTTACTTAATAAATCTTAAAATCTATTTCCACTATCTCCCCCTACCCTTGGTTGTTTGGACCAGTTTCTTAGCATGTTTTGCAATTTTTATATTAATTGCATGTATAAAAAATAATGTGGAGCCTCTAAATTGTGTTTCTTCCTCTAGAGAGAGTTATTTTTTTCTTAACTAGTCAAGTAGAGTAAGGACTGGTCATCGTAAGACGGTTAGAGACTGAGGCCAGGCACGGTGGCTCACGCCTATAATCCTAGCACTGTAGGAAGCAGAGGTGGGAAGATCACTTGAACTCAGGAGTTTGAGACCAGTCTGAGCAAGAGGAAGACTCTGTCTCTACTAAAAATAGAAAAACTAGGGGTGGCACCTGGACTCAAAGGAGTAGGGCACTGGCCCCATATGCTGGAGGTGGCGGGTTCAAACCCAGCCCCGGCCAAAAACTGCAAAAATATTAAAAAAAGAAAATAGAAAAACTAGTCAGGTGTCATGGTAGGGGTCTATAGTTCCATCCTCTTGCCTCCCTCCACCTCAGGAGGCTGAGGCAAGAGGATCTTTTGAGCCCAAGAGATTGAGGTTGCTATGAGTTATGATGAGGCCATGATACTCTACCCAGGGTGACAGAGTGAGACTGTCTCAAAAATAAAAAAAATTTAAAAAAGACAGATTGAGGCAAGTCTAGGCTGGGTTGCAGTTTGGGGAAAGCTATGTCTAGCTCTATTCCTTGTCCCCCTCAAAGGTAGATCCCTCCAGAAGTTCCAACTGAGAAGCTGAGGTGTTATGCATGGCTCTTCCCTTGTAGTAGGCCTTCAACATTGAGACTTGTGTCCTCACCACTGTGAGACTATCCAAACACTGCTTTTACTTTCTGGGGTTTCCTATTTCGGTTTTATTCCTTTCTTGGGGAACCCCAGTTTAATATGTTTTCAATCTTATCAACCAAGAAACGGCCAATGAAAATACATTGGCCAATCAAAAAGCATTAAAAGCAAACAAGCAAAAAAAGAGAGAAATGTTCAAGTACACAAAAGGGTACTTTCTGCTGTGGGATGGGCTGAGATCATTCACAATGGCAAATAAACCTGTTTTTTTTTTTTTAATAAACCAGTTTTCCTTAAATAATATCTAAGCTCACTGTCATCACAATGAACTAAACAATGCAATTTTTCACCATACTCTAAAGATTCTAAAAGTTCATCTGGAAGTGAACATGCAGACAACTTCTAGGAAATTAGTGATATAAAGAATAACTCAGTGATTACGGCACTGGCCACATCCACCAGGGCTGGCAGGTTCGAACCCGGGCCGGGACCTGCTAAACAACAAGGACAACTGCAACAACAACAACAACAAAATAGTTGGGCATTCTGGCAAGTTCCTATAGTCCTAACTACTTGGGAGGCTGAGGCAAGAGAATCACTTGAGCCCAGGAGTTTGAAGTTGCTGTGAGCTGTGACACAACAGCACTCTACTGAGGGGGACATAGTGACACTTTGTCTCAAAAATCAAAAAAAGAATAATGAGGGTGGAAAAAGCGTACTGAGGGGTGGAGAGTTTGTCCCAGAGATGTCAAAACCTTCTCCAAAGTTGTTGTAAGTCTAACACTGTGGTATTGTTATAGAGATGATGAAATAGAGCCATTGGGGCTAGAAAGAGCAGAGATAGACCTAGGCGTGTTCACAGAGTTACGTGCTTAAAAGTATAAAGTAAGTCAGTGGGAAATGGCTGGGCCATTCAACTAAGGCTATTGGGACAACTTGTATTTGGAAAAAATAAAGTCAGATCACTACTTCATAACATACTCCCAAATGAAAGAATCTGCATACACATGCGATTAAAAAGCATTTCAAGAAAACATAGGAGAATATTTTCATAACATGGGTTCGAGAAATCTATTTTAAAGCAAGACACAAAACTCCAAAACCATGAAGGTAGAACTTCTGTGTGACAATTGAACAGACAAACCAAATGTAAAGATAAGATGGATGAGGAGAAAGTATTTGGAGGGCATTTTGGACCCTTGAGAATGACATTAACACTGAATGAAATCCCACGTGGTACCCTTCCACCCCTCGGCCATCTCATGTCATCTTCAAGTCAGACCTCTAGGTGGCAGTGATTGCCCCATGGTGGAGATGAAGAGACTGAGACCTGGGAATCCTAAGCGTTTTGCCCAAGCTCATGGCTCAGTGAGGTGGGGTTCTAACATGAACCTCACCTGAGTCCCACACCCTTCCCCATTTCTCTCTCCAGGAAGCAGCATGATTCCTCATCTCCTAGAGTCATGATTTTGATGATGTTTGCTTCTGGACAGATTGCCTGAAAGAGCTTTTTCAGGAGAGGACTCTTGAAGTTGAATATGGAAAACGGGTCATGATTTCATCCCATGGCTTCTCAGGAGCTTCTGGAGAGTGAGTTTCTTCTTTGGCTTTTGGGCTTCCCAAGGTGACCTTGTTTTTCAGCCAGTGGAAAACTGGGCTTGGTTACCTCACTGCTGAGTCCTGACGTGCCCACCCTCTCCCCTTTCTCATCTGCTTGTAATGGGGAAGAGCAGAGTTGGGGTGAGCCCTCCTCAACTTACCTGGTCCTGCTGAGGGTGGCCTGGCTGGGCGCAGCTTGTTGGCAGGCCTTGCTCCTCTTTCCTGCTCTTCCCATCCCTCCTTGGCCTCACTTTTCTGACTGATGGAGGGACGCTGTCACACGCTGCTGCTAGAGGAGTAGTGACTGTTATTTAGGATGTTCTGGAAAGGGTGACTGCTTGTTAGTAAGCCTCCCTCTTGGCCCCTTGAGGGGGTTAGCAAGCCCTGTTGTCTTCTCTGCCATGAGCCTTTTCTTCCCCGCCAACCCTCCTGTGCTCAGCTACTCCAAGTCACCACAACTCCAAGGTCAAGTTCAACTTCCTGAAACACAGATTTTTATCACATTTCTCTTTTGCTTAAGAACCTGTTACAGTCCTCCACTGAATTTTCAAAATAGCATTCACAGATGTTATATTAGGGACCAAGAAGGAAATGCCACTTATTAGACATTCTGTTTATATTTATTCTTCATCTCGATATTAAGAAAGAAACTCAGCTTTAGGTTTCTTGTCACTGCTCCCTCTACTTGGTCCATCTGTTAGACAGTTTCCCGAATCAGGACGTTTTATGTCAGAAATATCCTTATGTGGGCCTAAGAGAGGAGGCCACACTCATCCACTAACTTTTAGTGTATTGCCAAGTATCATAATTTCTGAGAGTCTGGTTATGTGGATTTATAAACTCCCCCCTACACCACTCCCCAAAGGGTGTGGCTGAGAAAAAATTCTTGAAAATGAATCAATCAAGCATGATTTTCATTGGGTAAAATAGTAAAAGTTCCTTAAGTATCTTGTGGGGATTTTCCTTATCTTGTATGGAAATGAGGGTATGAAATTTCTGGAAATTCTTGCTAATGAAAGGTCTTATGGTCTTTTTCAGTCATGTTTCTATCTTCGGCCCTCTGGGCTGGGAAGGGGATAGTGGTGGCCCACTTCTCTCTCTGTAAGCCTCCCCGCCCTTGGGTTGGAAGCAGGAGGCAGGAGGAGGGGTAGGGGTCCCACATTCTCACTTGGTTGGTAGTTGAATAACCTGACCTCACGTTCCCCAGGCCGACCGGAGAGATTGGTGAAGCTGGATCTCTCCTGTGGACACTTCTGTGGGTTCTCTGGAGACTCCCCACTATTAGGCCTGGACCCTGGCCTCCAGTGGTTCACACCACAGCCTTTTATCACTGGGGTCCTCTCTGCCTGTAGGATGCCATCTTGGGAGGATCCTTTCTAAAATGACCCAAGCCTACATTATTATTCCAAGTTCATGTCTGGTTCTAGTGATAGAGGGAAGTCCAGTCACTTTTGACCCACCATTGGACAATGAGAGTGCAGAGACTTCCCAAATACTCAGCCGTAGGGGATTGGGCTGGCCCACAGAGGCCCTGAGCTCTGTGCAAGGCCCTGTAGAAGTCCTCCTGCTGGGCTGCGGTTAGGAGGGTACCACTCTTCAACTCTTTCCCTAGGTGCTCCGAGTGCTCTAGGCCACATTGTCACTGTATATGATGGGCGTGCCCCACTGATCCTGCTGCCTGGGCTCCCCTCAGTAGTAAGTGCAGACATGTGCACATTATTGAAGGTCCCCGTCCTCATTGTAAAATGGGGGAATATTAATGCTTGCCTAGTGGGGCTTAATATACTGTATTTCTAATTCTTGGAAAAATACCTGACACTATCGATACTGTTTAAAGATTAACTATTATTTTAACAAAAACAAGACTTTTAGGGGAATTTTTATCATAATTTATAATGAGATGGTAGTCTGTCTGCAAGGGATCCTGGTTTTCCATTGATAGCTGGAACACAGTATTTATTCCAAAAATTCATTAAGTTTTGAAAAGTGAGTTGACTTAAACAAAAATATGCCTTAGACTCCAGTAATTAAAAAGGTGGTGAGAATTGCAATGGTGGCTCACACAGGTTTGGTCTTTGGAAGGCTCAGGTCTAGTAGCTCCTGAGCTCTGGACTTCTAAGACTTTGAAGAGCCTGATCACTGTCCAGCCTCCCTTAGCAGCTTCCATGGTACGGAAGTAGTTTAATTTTTATCTGAACTTACCAACCAAAGCTCTCCAAGCTTTAAAAAAATTTTAATTGAATAACTTCTTACGAAACAAACCAAAAACCAAACCAAAACCAAACAACAACAACAACAACAACAACAACAACAACAAAAATACTTGAGCACACAATCCCAAGAAATGTTTGTCTAAAATTTGGAAATTCCATAAAAAAAGATGGGGACTTCACATCTTCTATGTTTACCTGGATGGAGCTGGAACATATTCTTCTCAGTAAAGTATCCCAAGAATGGAGAAAAAGAATCCAACGTACTCAATACTACTATCAAATCAATCTATAACCACCTACACATTCATATGAATGGCAAAATGTAACTATAGTCCAGAAAATAGAAGGGAAGAGGAGAGAGACAGGAAGGGAGGGGAGACATGGGAAGAGGGAGGGTATTTGGGGGGAACTTACCTAATGTGCATGATGCAATAAAGAAATGAGTGTAATTGTGATGGATGTGTTAGTTCAATGTAAACATTTCACATTGTATATCGAAGCAGTACCCTGAACCCCATAAATGCATCAATGTACAAAGTTATGATTTAATAAAAAATAATTAAAAAAATGAAATTTGTAAATTATAGACAGAATATTGCAGCGGTTGTGAATGTAAATTCTGTAGCCAGACTGGGGGATTCAAATCCAAGCTCTCCTGCCTGTCAACTATGTGATCTTGGAGGAATCTCTTGAGCTTTCTGTGCCTATAAAGTAGAAATAATCGTACCTACCTCATAGTGTGACTGTGGGGGTTAAATGAAGTGCTACACGCCAGCTCTGAGAATATTCGCCGGCTTGGAATACAAACTCATTAAGATTGCCTATTATTCTGACTATTGTGCCATACAATAGGTACATTATAAAATAGGAATCTTAAAGCAAGATAGAAGCAAATAAAGAAGAAATAAATAAACAGAAACAGAGGTCCTGACACGTCCCTTCGCCCTGCTGGATTGCCTTGTGAACTCTAAAGCACACTCACTCCCACTTCGGAAACCACTAGTTTCAGCAGCGATAGGAACGTACCTCATGCCTGGGTGTTCTGATTCTTGGGATACGTGTGACGCTCAGGGGGCTGTGGGTGGATTTCTCTACGCCCGGATCATGTGCATTCTCATTCCCACACAAATCTCTTGCCTTCTCTGATTGTAAAAAGTAATCAGGTCAGGCTGAGTGTGTGCCCAGTAAGTCCCGAGCGTCATGGGTACTCCTGCCCAGTCATTACTCGGGAGGACAGGCTCTGTTCCCTGCTGTGTGGTGCCTTCCTGGGCTTGAGTAACTCCCACCTAGCTTAAGGCCAGGGAGACAGTGGCCGGCGGGGACAGCTGCATGTCGGACTGTGCTGTGAAACCAGCCATCATTTTAACCAGATGTGATCACAGCAGATTAAAGCAGAGCTGCCTAAAGATAGGTTTGTAGGACAGTCACACCAGCGGGTCCCTGGCTGCCAGCAGCTGCTCTTCTTGACAAGGGGCCAACCCAGAGACTCCAGGGCGTCTCCGCAGACGCTGCAGTAGCCAGAGAGATGATGGCCTTGGATGTGCTGAGAGCAGCTGGACTGGTCCAATGTCTGGCATGCTGGGGGAAGCAGTTAAGTCTCTGAGTAGATGTCAGTAGATCTACAGAAATGGCCCCCAAATTCCAGCTGCTTTAGGTCAGATAATTTTAAGAGTTGGAAAAGACCCTAGCAACCACCTAAAGGATCCCAAACCTAGTTGCTTACAGCATCAATGGGGAGCTTAAAGCCTGGACTGTGAATTAGTCTGGACTGTGAATTAGTTAGACGTGTAACGTGGTGTAGGGCTGACCTTACCACATCATCGTACATTTCACCCAGTTTAAGAAACTGAGCTTTCCTGGCGTAGCTGAAGTCCCTGGTGCCGCTCCCCAGCCCCAACCCAAAGGTAATTCTTTCCTGAATTTGGTGATTATCATTCCAATTAGGTAAAATTGAAAATTTAAATCATTGTTCCATTTCTGGAGGTTTTCGATCAGGACATCTGGGGCAGAGCCTAGGAATCTGTATGCTAAAAAAAAAAAAAAATTCTCCACATGCTCCTAGGATTGGAGAATGCCTCTAATCACTGAGGCTCTTGGCACCAGAGTTCTGGCACTGGAGTTCAAAGACCAGAGGTCCAACCCTGGTAGTCCACCTTCCACCTTTGTGACCACAGGCAGGGACATCGTGCCTCTGAGCCTCAGTTTCCTCATCTGTTAAAGGGGGATAACGGGAGTAAACTCCCTTTTGAGTTTATACCTGTATACAAACCTATAAAATACCGCACAAAGAGGACTGATGGATTCATGCCAAGGGGTCAGACAGCCTGGGTTGGTCACCTTTAGTGATGGAGCACTCATTCCCTTCAGAGACAGCCCCCTCCTTTTATGCTAAAGTGAAGGATTGTCATAACTGTGAAAATGTTCCCACCTTAAGGCCTGTTGTTTGCAAGCCCCCAATCCTCTTCCCAGTCCCTCATGTGGGTGCCTGCCCCTCTTCCTTGGTCACAGAAGCCATGGCTGGGCATGTTCTATGCAGCTCTCAGTGCAACCCCAATCCTACCTTCCCTTGGCTGCACCACAGTCAGGGCTTGGGCCTGGCACCCCAGGGCCTATGGCGTTTTCTTAAAAAATCCCCCCTGTTTCTTAGAAATGGCCTCAGGGCATCCTCCCAAGAGCAAGTTAGCATCCTGGTGATGGTTTGCCAAACTTGGTCTTGCCCTGGCAGGTGCTGGACTTCTGCCGGGGCTGTGTTGTGAAAAGGCACAAAGCATGAGGAAAGACGGACTTCAATCTTTCATTCAATGTGTGAATTTGGCATCTACTGTCAGGTGAGGAGGGTACGTTGATGAATGAGCTGACACAGGCCCGTCTCGTGGTGCTCATGGCCCGTCAGGGGAGGAAAACGATAAACAGAATAGAGAAATTTGACAATGTGAGTTAAGCATATAGATAAAGTACATGATGAGCTAACTTAATAGAGTCATGGAGAAACCAGGGAAGACTTCCTGGAGGAAGGGATGTTTAATCTGAAAGAGTTTACTCAGTTGGCTCAACTGTCGCCAGCCACATACACCAGAACTGGTGGGTTCGAATCCAGCCGGGGCCTGCCAAACAACAATGACAACTACAACCAAAAAGTAGCCAGGTGTTGTGGTGGGCGCCTGTGGTCCCAGCTACTTGGGAGGCTGAGGCAAGAGAATCGGGTAAGCCTAGGAGTTGAAGGTTGCTGTGAGCTGTGATGCCACAGCACTCTACCCAGGGTGACAGCTTGAGGCTGTGTCTCCAAAAAAAAAAAGGAATTTATTCAGTGAGGGGAGTGAGAAGGTGGGAGTGAATTTTTGTAGCTGCTTTGGGTCTGACTTTGGATTATAAATTGGATGCACGTCCCTGAGAGCTAAAAGGCATTTCCATGATGCCATGTGTACTATTCAATTGCTGGGTTTTTTTTCAATATGTTCCATTTTGTCCAGGCACCTGCTTCCTGGGAGTTAACAAGGAAGGCAAGGTGGAGGCTGGTGCAGTAGCTCACACCTGTAATCCTAGCACTCTGGGAGGCCGGGATGGAGTATCACTTGAAGTCAGCAGTCCAGCCCGAACAGCAGTGAGACCCCATCTCTACTAAAAATAGAAAAATTAGCCTGGCATTGTGGTGGACACCTAGAGTCCTAGTTATTCAGAAAGCTGAGGTAGGAGGATGGCTTGAGCCCAGGACTTTGAGGTTGCTGTGAGCTAGGCTGATGCCACCACACTATAGCCTGGGATGACAGAGTGAGACTGTCTCAAAAACAAAAAAAAATGCATCCATATTGACAAAACTTTTTCATCCTTTCTAAAGGACCAACTTGACTTTGGACAAGAGCATATCAGTTTCAAAACTGTCCAAGTTAAGTAAATTTACCAACTGTTTGAATCTATTCAAAAGTAGACTGCATAGCCAGGCATGGTGGTGCATGCCTGTAGTTCCAGCTACTTGGGAAGATCACTTAAACTTGGGAATTTGAGATTCCAGTGAGCTCTAAAGACACCATTATACTCTAGCCCTGGCAACAGAACAAAACCCGTCTCAAAAATAAATAAGGTGGCACCTGTGGCTCAATGCCCGCCTAGGAGTAGGGCACTGGCCCCATATACTGGGGGTGGCGGGTTCAAGACTGGCCCTGGCCAAAACTGCAAAAAAGAAAAAGAAATAAAATAAAAATAAAAATAAAAATAAATAAATAAATATAAATAGTTGGGTGCCATGGCTCACACCTGTAATCCTAGCACTTTGGGAGGCTGAGGGAGGTGGATAGCTTGAGCTCAGAATTTCAAGATCAGCCTGAGCAAGAACCTTAAAAAAAAAATCTATACATGTATATATAGATAGATAAATATGAATAAATAAACCAATGAGAAACATATTGCATTAATTGAAAAGCAACTCAAATTTATTAGTGACAGCAAAGTATCCTTCACATTTTTGTCTTTGTAGCTGATTTTCATAACATTTGTTCATTTTCATTAAAATAATTTGCCTATTTATTTCTGTTAGAAAAAAATGTAAAGTCATTATTACTGATTTGTGCTTTAAGTTTCCGTTTCAACACAAATTTAAGGTCTAGCTAGGTCACAGATAAGCTTCTCCTTACCTTGGAGTTTCATGTTTAGTTCATTTATATGCAGTGTGATTTTGATGCCCAAATATAAATTGATTATTGAATATTTGGCAAGCACTCCCTTTGTTTTGAGAAAATTTGGGAGTTAAAAATACAGTAAGTCGGGCGGCACCTGTGGTTCAATGGGTAGGGCACCAGCCCCATATACTGAGGGTGGTGGTTTGAACCCAGCCCTGGCCAAACTGCAACAAAAAATAGCCGGGCCTTGTGGTGGGTGCCTATAGTCCCAGCTACTCAGGAGGCTGAGGCAAGACAATTGCCTAAGCCGAGGAGCTCGAGGTTGCTGTGAGCTGTGATGCCACAGCACTCTACTAAAGGAGATGAAGTGAAACTCTGTCTCTAAAAAAAAAAAATAATAATAAGTAATCTTTAGGGTGGTGACTGTAGCTCAGTGGGTAAGGTTCCAGCCACATATACCCAAGCTGGAGCGTTCGAATCCCGCCCAGGCCAGCTAAAACAACAATGACAACTGCAAGAAAAAAGTAGCCGGGCATTATGGCAGGCACCTGTAGTACCAGCTACTTAGGAGGCTGAGGCAAGAGACTCGCTTATGCCCAAGAGTTTGAGGTTGCTGTGAGCTGCGACACCACAGCACTCTGCCAAGGGTGATATGATGAGACTTTGTCTCAAAAAAACCCAAAACAGAACACAGTAAGTCTTTGTAAAACTCCTCCTTTACTCCAATAAAGAGCATTGGCAATGAACCCAAGGTCATTCTGTTGGTTAGAAGTGAAATTCCTAGCTCAGAGAATAAGTGTGGATTTAACTTTACAAAATAGTAGAAATAGTCTTCAAAAGTGCTTGGATCAATTGACACCCAACCAATTACCTATGAGAGTTCTCATTGCTCTACATCCTCAAGGATAGATACTTTGAATCCTCTCATTTTTCCCATTTATGGTCAGGGATGCTAAATAATCCACCCAAGACAACATAGCTGGTAAGAAACAGATCTCCAGCGAAATCCAGGATCACTGCTTCCCACGCCATGTTGCCAATGAGGATACTACAGAAGTCATATAGACCATGCGTATTGACCGAATTCCGAGAAAGATGATCACAGTGTTAGGCTTCTCAGTGGAGACGGAACTTGAACTTGGTTTTGCTCTTCATAGAGAAGGGCAGAGGAAGGCTGAGAGTGCATTGGGAAGAAGGGAAGATGGCTAAAGGCAGGGATAGGAGAATGTATTTCGGGTGTGTGTGATGTGAGGTTGACGCTCTCAGTATATCAGCCTCCTTTTGTTGGCGAGAAAGCTGAAACTTACCTGAGCCCACTTAACCTGACCTTCCCTTTTACTCCCAGTTATTGACGGGGACGCTACAACTTAGAAACCATAGAGCGGGTGGTTTGAACAGCAGACATTCGTTCCCCTGTCCCAAAGGCTGGGAAGTCCAAGATCAAGGTGTCAGCTGATTTGGTTCTTGGTGAGGGCTCTCCTCCTGGTCTGCAGAAGGATGTCTTCTTGCTGTATCCTCATGTGATGGGTGAGAGAGAGATAGATAGACAGACAGACAGACAGACTACTCCCTTCATCTCCTTACAAAGACTAATCCCATCATGGGGGCTCCACCCTCTTCATCTCATCTAGTGTTACTTACTTCCCAAGGCCCCACCTCCACATACCATCACGCTGGGGAGTAGGACTTCAACAGATGAATTTTAGGGGGGACACAAATGCACACTCATTGTCTTTTCTGTTCCGTGGAACATTATTTTATTCACCTTTAGGCTCCTTTTCGGGGAAGCAAGTCTAGTCTTTCCAATAAGACTATAATCCCTCTATTACAATCCCTCTAAGGCAGTGGTTCTCAACCTTCCTAATGCTACAGCCCTTAATACAGTTCCTGTGGGTCGTGACCCACAGGTTGAGAACTGCTGCTCTAAGGGCAGAGGTTGTTCCCCTTCCTCTTTTGTCTATCTGACAGGCCCTAGTGCTTTTCTGGACCCAGAGGCAATAGGGACTCAGTGTCCACCTGTGTGGCTCACAGGCTGATGGAGTCACACCCGCTTTCAGCTGTCCCATGAGGTCTGGTTGCTTTCCTTGTAAGTCTCATGTTACCGCTAGCTGGTGGCTATTAAAGTCCGTGTGATGAGAAACTTGTCAACTGTTTGGACTCTCGTGATGCATTAATGTAGGTATAATAAATGTTTCTTTTCTTCATTATTATTTTTCCTGGTTCAGGATAGCTGGGCAGACTCATAAAACACATTCTAATTAGTTGTAAGCCAGAAATCACGTCTGAGAGAAGGGGAGTAAAAACTGCCTGCAATTTCCTCTCAACTCCTAATTCCTAAATTCTACTCCGTGCATTGATTACCTCCGGCCCTGTTTCCAGCCCTGAACTTCCATTTAAAATTAATCACAACTCGGCTTCCTTCCTGTGTGCTCCGTGTGTAGTTGTGGCTTGTCTATTTTATGATTAAAGATCTTCCAAAACTGCTGGGAGCTGCTGCTTCGAGTTCTTCTGCTCCCAATGTTCCACGTCATCTCCTGGAATCGATTTCCTCCGGTTTCTTCCCAGCTGCACTATTTCACCAGACTCCTGTTGGTGCGTGGAGCCATTTCACCTGGACTGAGTTAATTGCACTCATATTCCCCTCCCTTCTTGCCAGAGTTTCCAATTCCAAACATACTTGCTGGTGCCCTCTTTCTTTGTACTTTTGAATGGGTTCAGACCATGGCTTTAAAAAAGCTAATAGACTTGATTTATTTAGCACAGTTTTAGATCTACAGACTAATGGAGCAGAGAATACATAGAGTTCAACCTACCCACCCCACCTCGATCCTCCACATGCACCATTTACAGTAGGGTTTGCGTTCCTATGAGAATCTAACGCTGGCCCTGGGAGGAGGAGGAGCTCAGATGGTGATGGGAGCCATGGGGAGTGGCTGTAAACACACAGGAACCTGCACTGGCTCACTCACTGTCACCTCCTGCTGTGTGGCCTGGTTCCTAACCTGGTGCCTGTCCATGGCCCAGGGGTGGGAGGCTGCAGATTTAGAATGTATAAAAACGTGTCTGGATCTCTACCTATCTGAAAAGAACAGCTGGCTTTGATCAAGGTAAAAGCCTCGGTCATATTTACAACTATGCCATGCTTAGGGGTTCAGCAGCTCTGGGGAGATTTCCAGCAGACTCATGTGATATCCAGGACTTTATTCCTTAGACTAGTATTTCTCAAGATTGTAAAAAAAAAAAAATTATTATTCCCCTAAAAACCCTTAATATTTTTCGCAAATATGAAATTCAGGAAAACCCCAATTATGAAATTTTAACACCACAGATTATATACTTCCTGTCTGTTTATGGATTACATGCATATATGTAGTTTATACATGAAGAGAATGAAATGTTTTTTGCCCCTTGGGGTGTGGTGTCGTCCTCTTTGAGGGGGGCAAACTCCATATTCTTCTCAATGACTTGGGACTCAGGGCAGGGAAGGCGTGCTGATGACACTCACAGATGAAACAATATGGAGAAGGTTGGCAGACACAACATGTCAGAATCCGGATTCAAATTGTTTGGGATCATCAGATTTCACCAATGGGGTTTTAAGGTAAACTCTTGTGCCTGGGTTCAAAAATTCAACAGCCTGGATAGGCGTAGGAAAACCAGTTTGACTGGCTACAATAATGGAATAAGAGTTTCTCTTTCTTGGGAAATGGTGGATTTGTTTTTACCCGTACTGGACATGCTGCCCATGGAGACTGAGATTTAAAGAGGGATTCTATGCAGGTTGAGGATGCCCAGAGGGCCAGGGCCTCAGACTCTGAGCCGTCTCTTGGTTATAGCCACGTGGGAAGGTGAGACTAACAAGGGAGGTAATGGCTGTGCCCACGAGCTCCAGGTACTGAGGTTTTATGCAGAACGGTGAGTTCTTTGGCATAATTCCATAGGGCACGTTATGGGTCAAATTATGTCTCCCAGTAAAATGTTGATGCACAGCTGGGTGGAATGGCTCATGCCTTCGTAATCTGAGTACTTTGGGAGGATAAGGAAAGAGGATCGCTTGAGGCCAGGAGTTTGAGACCAGCCTCAGTAACAGAGTGAGATCCCATCTCTAAAAAATAAAAATACAAAAATTAGCCGGGCATGGTAGTGCCTTGTAATCTTAGATACTCAGAACGCTGAGGGAGGGAGATTGCCTGAGTCCAGGAATTAGAGCTATGATAACTTCACTAGTTGACAGATATCCCTTAAAAAAATAATAAGTTTCAGTCCCAACCCCCTGCTACCTGTATATGGGCTCTTATTTGGAAATAGGTTTTTTGTAGATGATTAAGTGGAGGTCAGGAGAGAATCCTAATCCAGTATTACTAGTGTCTTCATAAAAAGGGGAGGTTTGGACACCAAGACTGACGAGACAGACAAGATAGAAGGAAGATGCAATGAAGCCACGGGGGGATGTCGCCTGAAGGAAAGCCCCTGCCTCGCAGAAGCTGGAGAGAGGCCTGGAACAGAGAGTCTCTCTCACAGCCTCAGAAGGAACCATCCCTGGGGATACCCGGATCTTGCTTGGACTTCCAGCCTCCGGAACAATGAGACAATACATTTCTGTTATTTCAGACACCCAGTCTGTGGTCCTATGTTACAACAGCCCTAGCAAAGTAACATAGGACATAAGTAGCGTCAAATAGCAGGGATTCCAGGAAAGCAGCTTTTAGTTTAAAAAGACTTGGCGTTGGGCAGTGCCTGTGGCTCAAAGGAGTAGGGAGCCGGCCCCACATGCCGGAGGTGGCAGGTTCAAACTCAGCCCTGGCCAAAAACTGCAAAAAAATAAGACTCGGAGCGGGGCCGGCCCAGGGCTCTTCAGCCAGGGCTCCCAGAACCAGGTGTTTTCTGCCATCTTCACCTTACTCATTAGGAAATAATGTCTCAAAGAGAGAAAGCCCCTTGCTCAAGATCATGTCTCTAGTAAATGGCAGAGTCAGGCTTCAAACTTATAGTGGTCCCTGCCCCAGGGAATGATTGCCCACCTTTCTGAATCGAGTCAGCAAATTTCTGATTCTCATCTCCCCACTATTCTGCCTTTTCTGGTTTGGTCCAGCAGGGGCACCTGGGTCCCTGGTCCTCCTAGGCACAGGACTACACCATGATAGTTAAGCCCGAAGTCAGCTCTGCCTTCATAAACTGTGTGTCCTGGGACAAGTTGCTTAACCTCTCTGTCTCCCTCAGGATACGGATTATGAGGCTAATACCCACCCATCGGAGTTCTCCAATGTGAAGTATCTGTAGTAGCAGGAGCTGTTACTACCAGTATTATTCCTTTTGAGCGTACCTTACACACCACCGTTGGAGCTAACTTGGGTTCAGTTCATGGGGCTGGTTTTCCCACCATAACAATAATACAGACAAACTAAAGACAAGACAAAAAAAATGCAAAAAATCTTATTAGAGGAGACAGGCACTTTAAGAGCCAGCAGCCACAGAAAATAAAATAACTCGTGTTTATTCTCTCTCTGGGGAGTGTTTTGTCTGGGGCTCTCATGAGGCACCTGTGATAATTTGTAGCCCCAGTTGGTGGCAAATCGTGAAAGGACTATTGTCTCATGTCTGCTGGTTCCCAGAAGACACAAATAAAGAAAATATCCCCCAGGAAGACAGAACCCTTTGTGCCTTTTATTCGAGTCTCTCCTTTGGCTGGGTCGCAGGCAGGCTGAGTCAGTAGGTAATATTTAATGTGATAGGAGGACCCGGAAGGACCTTAATACTTAGAGGATTATTCCAAATGGTCCTAGCAGGAGGAATGAATGATCACAGAAGCGCTCCTCGGAGGCTCAGGAAGCAGCTGTTGTGATTCTGAAGCTCACTCCGGCTGTAATGTTTTTTCTCACTCTGGATGTGTCTGGGTATCTGCTCCCCACCCCTCTCTGGCTTTCCCTCCCTCCCAGGCATGTTTCTCCCAGTGACTCCAGCCCTAAGTCAGCCTCCTCTGGTCTCCTGCAACATGTAATGTCCACAGTCCACACGGTGAGCGCTCTGCTGCGTGTGACATGAGCACCAAACTCTGTGCCCCGGTTTTATCATCTGAAAAAG
>NW_003852464.1:7083093-7084600 GCF_000181295.1 Otolemur garnettii
TTTTTTTTTTCAATACAACCCTGTCTTCAAACAAAATCTTGCATATAGGCCCAGCATGGAGACAGAGAGTAGCAGAGCTTCCTTTCATGATTCGGAGAGGGGAATCTAGAACCCGCCGTGTGCTCCAACCTTCCCCTGGTCCCTATGCTTTCCAGCAATCTCAAGGAATCCACAGAACACAGTTGAAAAAGAGTTATTAAAACAATATGATCACTTATTAGGTTCTTTCTGGTGGGAAAACTATGTCTCTTTCTTTTTTTTTTTTGTGGCTGGGGCCAGGTTTGAACTTGCCACCTCCAGTATATGGGGCCGGTGCCCTACTCCTTTGAGCCACCGGCACCCCTCGGGAAAGCTGTCTCTTATCCCAGGACCTGGTGCTTCTCTATCTGCCCTTAGGAACCTAAAATTTCACCACTAGAAGTTTGTCTTTCTGTGTTACCTTTGTCTTCATCCTCATGTAAGCAAAGTTAGAAGGAAAAGCAGTTGTAAGCCTCTGACACTTTAAGAGGAATCAGTACGTTCTATAGTTTGTTTTTGTTTTTATTTTGTTACAGTCCTGTTTTGGATTTGAGAACATTCACCTGCAAGTGCCCACTCTGTGCCAGGTAGACTTGGGGTTTAGTGGTTAATGGAGGCCTCTCCCTTCACACTTGGGGAAAGGAAGCAAAGCTGGGAGTCCCAGTGAGATGTCTGTGTCCCGGGGCTTCGGGGTGTGATTAGGAAGAGGCCGCCTCGCAGACTCTGGAAGAAGGAGAGTTTCTTGATAAGGGACGGTTTCTAGGAAGAAGGGACACCTGAGTTGGGTCTGCAGGTATCGGCAGGAACTAACCAGGTAAAGAAAGGGAAGGAGAAAGTAGCTTCAGGCCCAGGGACCATCTCATGTAAAGAGAGAGATCAAGGGTCCTCAAAGCCCAAAATGCCCTTTTGCTGATACCAGTGGTACCATTCCCATATTAGAAGCCCTGTCTGGCTAGGCATGGTGGCTCATGCTTGTAATCCTAGCACTCTGGAAGGCCGACGTGGGTAGATTGCTTGAGCTCAGAATTTAAGAGCAGCCTGTACAAAAGGGAGACCCTGTCTCTAAAAAAGTAGAAAAACTAGCTGAGCATCATGGTGGGCACCTGTAGTCCTAGCTACTCAGGAGGCTGAGGCAAGAGGATCTTTTGAGCCCAAGACATTGAGGTTGCTGTGAGCTCTGTCACCACAGCACTCTACCCAGGGTTTATAGAGTGAGACTCTCTCTTTTTTTTTTGCAGTTTTTGGCTGGGGCTGGGTTTGAACCCACCACCTCTAGCATGTGGAGCTGGTGCCATACTCCTTCCAGCCACAGGCGCCGCCTGAGATTCTGTCTTTAAAATAAAAAAAAAAAGCCCAATCTTTTTTTCTGGGGTTAGGAGAAGAATGAGGATGGAGATGGTGATGATGAAGGAGATGGTTTATTATTACTATTATTATTATTATTTTGGTAAGCCCATCATGTATTTTTTTATTTTTTATTTATTTATTT
>NW_003852464.1:7084883-7086280 GCF_000181295.1 Otolemur garnettii
GAGCCCATGTATTTTTTTTAAAGGCAGTGTGTATATGTATCTATACCTTTATACTTGTGTGGCCTCTTCCAAACCCTTTAATAATCCCACAAGACTTCTCATTTGACAGATGATCGAGCTGGTCAGGGTCTCAGGCAGAACCCACTCCTTTTGAATGGTATCTTTCTGATTTATGTCTGTTCTCTCTTGAGGACAGAGGGAAATAGGAGAGAGAAAAGAGAAGCATCCAGGAAGAGGAAAGGTTGCGTGAGGGTCTGGAGAAAGGCTAAGAGGAGATGGGACCTGCACTCTGCCAGGATCCTACTGGGCTCTGCCCCCAGCTACCCTTGAGCTCTGGCCTCAGCTCTGGTAGGGGGATCTATGTAATCCTCCCATGTTGTCCTGCAGAGCTGGCCCCCCATCTGCAACCAGAGACTGGCTCTGGTTTGCTTTTTCAGATTTTCCTGGCACTCAATCAATATCATTGCTGAGACTGAGCAGTCATGGTGGCACAGGACTCTCATGAAGGCTGTGGTCATAACACAAAAGGCACGAACTTAAATGCTAGAGAAGTGCTTCTTGGCACCAAATTCATTTGGGCAGGGGAGCAGACTGCCTGGAGACCAAGGTCCCTTACTCATTTCATGGGGATCCTTTTAGGCAACCTCTCTCTGCCTGTCGGTCTTCTTACCTATAAAAGCAAGATCTCCACTATTCGTAGAGCACCTCCCGGGTCTGGCTCATTGACTCTATACATCACTCCTGCCTAATTCAACCAGGTGAGTGGATTTCATTGTGTGCAGGTTCTGCTGCAGACTTCTGTTTGGGAGAGTCACAAACAGGCTCAGACAGGGTGAGGTCAGGGTAATGAACATCTGGGGCAAACAGCTACATATCAGGACTTACTGAGAGTTAATTATCACTGAACTCACTCAACTTGTTGAGTTCAGTGATAATGCGTTATATAATTGGTTATCTTTAAATTTCCATTGCCTTGATGGAAAAAAGGGGGCCTCCCTTGGCACAGTCAACTGAATTGCACCTCCGGTATCACCAGTTGAGTTTCCCCCGTTTGGATCATTTACAATTAGTTATGTTTATTGCCTGTTAGTTTAACTTCACATCAGATAAGTCCTCTAAGTGCCTGCCACGTTGGAGAAAGGGTAGGGATGCAAGTCCCTGAGGTCACATGTCTGAACCTTCACCTGTGTATCACTTTTCACAGGTACAAGTACATATGTAATGTAGACCCAAAAGTCTGTGTGTGGGGGGGCATGTCAGGCTATCAGGTGGAAATTAATTATAACTTAATAGCTTATTTTGATTATTTATTGACAAAAGGGTGTGATGATTAACATAGGTGTGGGAGGCACGTTCATCAGATTGACATCCTGATTCTGCGGCCTCTCAGCTGTGTG
>NW_003852464.1:7086819-7087645 GCF_000181295.1 Otolemur garnettii
CAGGTAATCTCCTTTCTGACTTCTGACACACGTGAGCTTTTTCTGTTATGAGCTTCACACAAGTGGAAGCATAGCAGTGGTGTTCTGATAAATGTTTGACAACCAGCTCCCTCAATTTCTTTTCTTTCTTTTTTTTTTTAAAGAAGAAGAAAGCCCTGAGTTTTATACCTTTGTCAATTTCCCTGGGAGTCACTACTACTGTTTTTTTTTTTTTTTTTGTTGTTGTTGTTTTAAACAGAGTTTCACTCTATCACTCTGAGTAGAGGGCTGTGGCAACATAGCTCATAGCAACCTCAATCTCTTGGGCTTAAGTGATCCTCTTGCCTCAGCCTCCTAAGTAGCTGGGACTACAGGCACCCACCACAACACCCAGCTAGTTTTTTTCTATTTTTAAATTAGAGACAGGGTCTAGGTCTTGCTCAGGTTGGTCTCAAACTCCTGAGCTCAAGCAATCCCTCTCCATGACCTCTCAGGGTACTAGGATTACAGCTGTGAGCTACTGCACCCAGCCTACCACCACTGATTTGAAGCTGTCAAGGTGAGGTTCTTGAACATGAAATTAGAAATTGATGTACAGTAGGACACAGCTATATAATATTTCTACCAAACAGATACAATGCATATGAATAACCTTAATCACATAAGTAAGAGTAAGAATGTCATAAAATAATTAGAAAGTAAAAGGGTTTCTAGTATTTACTACTTTGTTATACATATAATTTATTTACTTGTAAGTTCATATAATTTAATTTCTAATAAAACTTGTATTTAACAATTGGCTTGCAAAATTCCTACAATGTATGCAACAATTTGTTCTTATGAGGAA
>NW_003852464.1:7087893-7089477 GCF_000181295.1 Otolemur garnettii
TGTCTGTAGGAGATAAGGCCAAATGGTTTTCCCAAGGGAGTGGAGCAGTTTCTCCTTCTGTCTGCAATGTTTGAGCATTCTATTGCTCTATTTCCTTGATACCATTCTAAAACTTAGCCATTCTGGTGAATCCTTAGTGATTATCTCAGAACAATTTCAATGTGTATTTCCCTGATAAGTAATGATCTAGGGAACAAATGTGAACCTGAAAGAGCCAATCCTTCAAGACTGAGTGACCACTTGGCTCAGATTTCATATAGAGTCAAGTGGCCACTTTCTGACTATAGCTCACACATGTACTTTGA
The DNA here is from genome assembly GCF_000181295.1 of Otolemur garnettii. Lineage (NCBI taxonomy): Eukaryota > Metazoa > Chordata > Mammalia > Primates > Galagidae > Otolemur > Otolemur garnettii. Next base: position 7,088,199 of record NW_003852464.1, read on the forward strand.
GCTCTTCCAAAACGCAGGCCTTTTTAGCTTTGGGGATATTCATATGTCATCTGAACCAACCAATCAGAGCTAACCTGCCTCAACCAAAAAAGGCTCAGTTATACTGAATAATCAGAACTAAGCAAGTTTGAATCTTTATTTGCATAAGTAAACCTGATTAGGAGGCTGAGTTCTGAGAACTTTTGCTATAAAACCAGACTCCTCTCCTTATTTTGTGGAAAACGTCTTCCTTTACATTAAAGGCTGTGTGTGTTCACTGGGATAAAGTTTCTCCCCCCAAATTCCTTAGGCATAAGTGGATTTGTTGAAATTATTAGTTGGTGGATCTGATTCAGCTTTGCCTTAGGCATCGGATGCTATTCTGGGATTTAGTTTACTTACAAGGAAAATGGGCATTTGATGCGAGTTATCTGCTTGTCTGTCACCAAAGGATTGTTTGTGACCAGAGTGATGATCCTTAAGGCTGGGATGGCTCCTGGGCCAATGAAACCCTTTGGGACACGTCTCTGAAAGGAGTCCCCAGGCAGCAGAATGCTTCACTGGGGGGAAGGAGGGAAGGAGGATAAGAAGGAGGGGGAAGGAGGATAAGAAAACTTGAAGTTCAGGTTCTACTTCTCCCCTTTTTTAGCAATGGGTCCTTGGGAACTCACAGAACCTTTGGCTCCTCAGTTTGCTTATGTTAAATGCTGTAAGGGTGATGGAGGGGCACCAATCACAAAGAAACCCAGGGACAAGCTCTGTAAAAAAGTCCCAAAGTCACTTCTGTGGGGTCAGCAGAGACAGGCAGGGATCTCCTTGGGAATGCTGCAGCAGGCTCTCAGGGCTTCCCCAGGGAACAAGCAAACCCCGGGAGCACCTTCACTAGGTTCTGTGTAAGGGGCCCTCTCCTCTTGTTCTAAGCTCTCATGGAAAACACCAAAGCAGGCTGTGAGTGATGGCTCACACCTATAATCCTAGCACTCTGGGAGGCTGAAGCCTTGAGCTCAGGAGGTTGACACTATCCTGAGCAAAGTGAGACCTCCATCTCTACTAAAAATAGAAAAACTACCTGGGCATAGTTGCAGGCACCTGCTGTCCCAGCTATTCGAGATGCTGAGGCAAGAGGATCACTTAAGCCCAAGAGTTTGAGGTTGCTGTGAGCTATGAGGCCATGACACTCTACCCAGGGTAAAAGAGTGAGTCTCTGTCTCAAAAAATAAAAAGAAAATACCAAGCCAAGAAAGAAGCTAACTTCAGTGGTCACTACTGGAAACCACAAGCCTCTAGCCAAGTGAAGTCA
>NW_003852464.1:7090610-7099698 GCF_000181295.1 Otolemur garnettii
ACACTGTACCCTACAGAAAGATCAACTCTTCTGAACTGCCTTTTTTTCAGCTCCATATTTTTTTTAATTCTAGAAATCATGAATGCTAATTAAAGGAAATTTTGGAAACAGGATAAAGTACAAAAAAGAAGAAAAAATCATCCATGATCCCATCTTTCAAAAGCAATTTTTATTAATAATGTCTATACACACTTATTCCCCCCTTAACAATATAACATGCCGTTTATAACTCTTTAATATCATGTTTTTAATTGCACGATGGAATTGCATTCCACTCTGGGGATACAACAAAATTTATTTGATCACCAAATAGCCTTCTTTCTCTCCCCACCACTTAGTAATTTCTGTGGATGTTTTAAAATTTACAAATCTTGCACAGACCTGTTGCACCACAGGAAGAAGGTGCCAGAACTTGCCTCATTGTCATTTTTTGAGCACTAATTCTCTGACCACCACCAAGACTGGCTGGAAGCTATTTATGGAAAAAGTGAGTGAAAGTAGGCAGGGAAAGAAACAAAAGTCAAAGGTCCCTAATGAGACTTAACATCTCTAACATATATAATAACGTTAACTGCGAAATTCCTTTATCATGCACTTAATTATTACTTATCTACTCACCATTCATAATATGTTTTAGAGGCAGACGGACATATCTGGGCTCTTGACTCAGCCCTGTCACTTATCAGCTGAAGGATTGATTGTCATACACAGGATTATTTATGTCAGTGACCTTTCTCTAGACTCAGTTTTTCCATCTATAAAATGAGTGATAACTCCTCTCAAGGTCATTACAAGTATCAAACCCAGTACGTCCACAGAGCACCTTTGGCCCCTGACCCTTGACTCTCCTTTCTTGTATTGGGCAAGTGCCTTAGCAGGATCTAAAGAGTTATCCAGGTAGTGGCCTGAAGTCAGTTTTACTAGTGGGTGGCGGACGACACAGAAAATGCTGGAAAGTAGGATTGCTCCTGAGATCAGAGGTAGAGCCAGAAGAAGGATACGTCATTGTGGCTTCCGGTGATCTAAAGTACCTTTGGAAGGTGTGTTGTCCAGGGCAGTTCAGAAGCCCGTCCGAGCATCTCTGACTCCTTACCACGCCCTTGAGTGAATTTCAGAGCTGCATTTAGGAAAATGACAAATGTGATTCATAATACACGCCCCCGCCCCATAACTTCTAGTGTTTCCTGAGTTAAGATTTCATCTTATCTGGCTGTGGCTCTTTGAGTCTTCTCAGCACTTTTCTCTGAGTCTAAGATTGAAGAAGCCCTTTGGAGGTCTCCAACACTAACATGTCACCTCAGTGACTTCCATGGGCCATTAGGCAGCCAGTCAGCAGCTTTTATGTCCTTGCTACCAGCAGGATATAGAATATGGGGGAGGAGAAGTCATTTCTCTCCTGCTGATCTGACATTCATTAACGTGTTAGAAGCATAGGCCGCATTGTTAACTGCAGCTCCCATCTGATAGGCAGACTTCCTAGAAAGATGAATGTTCTCTTGAATACGAAAAAATGAAGCAAAACAGAAGAGAACCCAAACACCAGGCCTTCCAGGGAAGGAGGCAAGGCAAGGGTTATCTGTGGTGCCCTCACAGCCCTCATGCCCCTGTTTCAGCTACTCTATTTAAGGAAGGGTTTCTAAGGCTGGGTGCGATGGCTCACACCTATAATCCCAACAAACTGGGAGGCCGAGGTGGATGGATCGCCTGAGCTCACAGGTTTGAGACCAGCCTGAGCAAGAGTGAGACCCTGTCTCTAAAAATAGCTGGGCATTTTGGCCGGTGTCTGCAGTCCCAGCTACTTGGGAGGCTGAGGCATTAGGATCACTTGAGCCCAAGAATTGGAGGTTGCCGTGAGCTGTGACACCACAGCACTTTACCCAGGGTGAAAAAGTGAGACTCTGTCTCAAAAAAAATTAAAATTAAAATTAAAGAAGGATGTCTCCATTTCTACCATGAATGATGTTCTATTGTCCAGCACAGTGCAGCGACTGGATTTCCATTGTTCAGGGACCCTTTTGACAACCTGTATGTACTTGGGAAATTGACACCAGCTGATCCCCACCATCTGCTCCACACTGGAGTCACGATGGCTGGCTGCTGCATTCACTGTGCTTCGTATAGAAACCAGAGTTGCTGCTTTTTGGCTGGTAAACTTGTGCCCAAATGCTGCTCGGATGCACACAGTTCCCTGAGGGGGCCAGGCTGTCTCTTCCCTCCTGGACTTTGCACTTCCTGTGCTTGCTTGATTTCTCTGAAGGTGACCTTGATGGCCTAGTAGAAGGCTAGAGTTCTTCCTCTGAGTTTCCAGAGCCTGTGTCTCACACTGCAACTGATTCTTTTTCTGCTGCTGCTGCCAACAGACCTTAAGTTCCACCTGGGTAAGGGTCCTGCACAAATACAGACACAGAATAAGCATCCTTCCTTGGGCTGGGATTATTTCGATGTGATGTACCTTTTTTTTTTTTCTTTTTAGACAGAGTCTTACTCTGTCACCCTGGATAGAGTGCTATGGTGTCATCATAGCTCAAACAACCTCAAACTCTTGGGCCTAAGCAATCTTCTTCCCTTTCCCTCATGAGTAGCTGGGACTACAGATGCCCACCACAAGGCAAGGCTAATTTTTCTATTTTTATTATTTTATTTTATTTTTTGAGACAGAGCCTCAAGCTGTTGCCCTGGGTAGAGTGCCATAGCATCACAGCTCACAGCAACCTCCAACTCCTGGGCTTAAGTGATTCTCTTGCCTCAGCCTCTCAAGTAGCTGGGACTATAGGCACCCACCACAGTGCCCAGCTGTTTTTTGGTTGTAGTTGTCATTGCTGTTTGGCAGGCCCAGGCTGGATTTGAACCCACAAGCTCTGGTGTATGTGGCTGGTGCCTTAGCCCCTTGAGCTGCAGGTGCTGAGTCAATTTTTCTACTTTTAGTAGTGATGAGGTCTTGCTCTTGCTCAGGCTGGTCTGGATCTCCTGAGCTCAGGCGATCTACCTGCCTTGGCCTCCCAGAGCACTAAAATCACAGGCATGAGCCACTACACCTGGTCTGATGTGATATACCCTCACGTCAAAATAAATAGCATTTATTTGAAAAGCCATAAATCTGGTCCATCAGGAACTAATGGGGACAAATGGTGGAATGTCTCCATCAAAGCCAGCCACAGACAACCTAAGGTGAAATAAAGGTCTCAGGGAAAGGGAAAAGTTTCCTCCCAAGATTATCTGGGGAGGCCTTGTCTTTCATTCTTTAGTGCCTCTGTCAGAAAAATCAATTGTTAAATTATTCACCGAGTCCAACCACGTCATTTTGAAAGCAGTCTTCATAGTCAGCAAAGCTTTAGCAACGCTGACATTATTCTTGATATCTGAACAGATTAGTTTTCTAATTTGATACCTAATCTTTCCAGAAAACACAATGATAAAAAAGAGGTTACTCCAACCTGGGTGTTGAGGAAATCAAAAGCTTTCCTGATCGTTTGGTTCTCTCTTCACCTTTTCGCGGGACTAAAACTTGGAAGGAATGAAGAGAGCCTCATGAAACCACGCTCGTTTTGGTTTATCGTTCAAATCTCTCGATTATCAGCAGCTTAAATGTTTCTCCTGATTTCTCTTTGAGTTCACACGGAATGACAGGGTGTACTCACTGATTTAGAGTCAGCACAAGGGACCTTTGAGGTTATTCATAAGTCAGACCAGGTGGATTAAAGGTCACCAAAGTGAAGCTGGCACACCTGGGTTCTGGAGGCACATCTTGAGTTTGTGGCCTTGGAGGGCCCCCCAACTTTGTTTTCTTCCATGGTAAAATAGGGGTGTCAGTGCCCACTTTGCAGGGGTGCTGGGAGAATCGAATGATGAATAAATGGCCCCCCAAAACCAAGAGGCTCCTCCTTCCCCACAAAAACCTGATCCACTGTGCTTTCTCCTCTCCTACTCGGATTCATCCTCCTCTGTTCAACTTTTATCCCAGTAGAACATCGCATTTCTCCTTTTAATTACATCCCTTAATTAGAATTTGAGTCTTCCTCAGAAAATCTTGAAGGTGGTAACTGTATACTTATCCCAGTAAGATTAGAGAGATTTGGGTGTTTAATAAAAACCACGAGCCTGGCTCAAAGGGTAAGATTTTCTTCACTGAGACTTTCAAGTGACTTTGGAATTTTGGAAGAAATTTGGCTTTGCTTTTTACAAAGACCCCGATTCTATTTACAAAGAGAGCCTGACGCCACAATTCACCAAGCCTGAAATCTCTCTATTAGCATCTGTGGTTGGCTAGGATCCTCTCATAAATTGCCTTGTCCCCGAGGCCAGAGGGGATGGTCGTGCCCTGTGGGTTAGCGCAATAGGAGCACAGGGACCATGTCTGCCTCTGTATGGCTGTGTCTCTTAGCAGAGTGCGTGACACCGCGTAAGCCCTCAGATATATTACTGCCCACGGAATGAACGAATATATCTCACCATTCATAAAATTGTAGCATTGAAATCGACTTGCTACCTGGGAGGACAAGATCAGTAGTTGTATATCGCCTACCGTCTGTGTAACCCAAAGAATTTTCCATGTGTTAGTCTGATGACGGCTGGTAAAACATCTGGATTTGGGGAGCCAGCTACCTCCAGAACTCAGATCACGTTTGGTTTGCTGTATTTCACTGCTCACCCTTGATTAGACGCTTAGAGGAGTTTCAGGAAAATTTGTTCAGGGAGAAAGCCAATTAAAGCCCCAATGGAGAGAAATTAATGGCCTGCAGTAATTCTGTGATCTGAGGGCAAAATCTCAAGCCCCTCTCTTCTTGAAGCCAATGTTCTTTTTTTCCAACCTTCCCAATGCTTTTGTAATGGCTTTTTGTTGTCGTTGCTAATGTTGAAATTCCAAGTGAAATATTGGCTGTTGGGATAACTGTTTACAGCACTTACTTTAAGCAAATGAGAAAATCTGAGAAACATCCCTCTTTGTGTTAATTTTACCAGATTTATAACTTGGCAAGTCACTGGGTGGAATTGGGTTAGTTGAGGAATCAAATATATAGTGGCTGGAATGGTGTTATCATTATTACCAGTTTTAAATCACTGTTTTCAGTTGAAATACTACAGGGAAATCTCAATTAAGTGGACATTAGCCTTCTAGAAAGTTCAAGTGATTTGACAAAACACAACACCATACAACGTAACACAATAATAACATTTATCTGGGTGGTGCCTGTGGCTCAGTGGGTAGGGCACTGGCCCCATATACCGAGGGTGGCAGGTTCGAACCTGGTCCCAGTCAAACTGCAACCAAAAAATTGCCAGGTGTTGTGGTGGGCACCTGTAGTCCCAGCTACTCAGGAGGCTGAGGAAAGAAAATCGCCTAAGCCCAGGAGTTGGAGGTTGCTGTGAGTAGTGATGCCATAGAATTCTACTAAGGGCAATAGTGTGAGACTCTGTCTCTAAAATAAAATAAAATAAAACATCAGTGACAACTGCAACAAAAAATAGCCAGGAGTTGTGGTGGGCACCTGTAGTCCCAGCTACTCAGGAGGCTGAGGCAAGAGAATCGCCTAAGCCGAAGAGCTGGAGGTTGTGTGAGCTGTGACACCACAGCACTCTACAGAGGGTGATAAAGTGAGACTGTTTCAAAATAATAACACTTAACCAAATTCCCGTAGGGCTCTATTATTATGTCTATATTCACTGCACATTCATCCTGAATTTTGCATATTACTATTGTTGATATCTACTTAAACTATTAAAAATGAGAAATGATCTGAGCGAGGATGTCTTGAAGCTCTATGACTGCCCAGCAGAACTTTCTGTCTTGCTGGAAATGTTCTAAAACTGCACTGTCCAATATGGTAGCTCTGGGGCCCTGGAGATGTTGCCAGAGAAACTGAGAAACTGAAATTTGATTGTAATTTTAATGTAAGTTTGTTTTAATCATGAGACATACCAGGTCTATAATATTTGGGGCCAATAATACATTTTTATTATGAAATATGTTAAACATTCAGAAATGTACCCAGGTGTGATAAACCACCATCTGGAACAAACCCATTGTTGACATTTCGTTGTCTTTGCTTCAGAGGCTTTTGGAGAAATAAAACATCAACGATATCGTTGAACCCCTCCTTCCCTCTCTTTCCCCATTCCAGAAATCTGTATCTCCTTCCTGTCTATGTTTTTATAGTTTATTTATAAACAATATATAGCATTGAGTTTTTAAACAATTTGAACAATGGCATTATACTATATGTCATTCTGCAATTATTTTTTTTCACTTACCATTATACTAGGTCTGACATTAAGCAGGTGAACTCATCCCCCCCAAAAGTGCTACATACCTCATTGCTGACTATCACTAGGGTCACCTTTGAAGTACTCCCCTTGGAAAACTATGCTCTGATACCAGCAACTAGTTCACCCTTCAGAGCAATTTTGGAGCTCTTTTTCGGGAATGGCCATCAGAGCTGTTGTCATTTTATCCTTGATGTCTTGAATGTCATCAAAATGTCTTCCTTTCAGTGTTTTCTTTATCCTTGGGTAAAGAAAAAAGTCCTTGGGGGCCAGATCAAGTGAGTAAGGAGGGTATTCCAAGACAGTTGTTTACTGGGTAGAATCTCCTTCATAGAGCGTGCTGTGTGAGCTGGTGCATTGTTGTGATGCAAGAGTCATGAGTTGCTGACCTGACCAAGATTTGTCAGTTAATAGTTTCCTGTTTCTCTGTAGATGCTTACTTACTCTGCTATGCTTCTCACAGTAAGTGGGTGATTTTGGTGCACAATTCGTGGCCTGGAGTAGTTCTGTGGTCTGAAGGCAAAATCCCAAATCTGTTTGTTTCTGGCCATCCTGACTTCTCTTCATCAGTGACAATTTTTCTCCCTTCAGAAAAACATTTAATCTATTTTAACACTGCTGCTTTCTTTGTGACATTTTCCCCATAAATGTGGAACAACATGTCCCTGATTTCTCTTCCACTCTCACTAAATTTAACAAGAAATTTACAAATATTTGTTTGTTGCTCTAATTCAAGCTCTGACATTCTTGTGACAGCACACAAAAACACACAACAATAATGAATGCCACTCAGCAAGACACCACCATACATTGACACTAACACAGCTGTGAGACACTGATCTACCAAGGTTATGAAACCTTACTGAGCTCTTTGCACAGCACTGTACCGCTGCCAATGTAAGTACATGGTGGCAAGTTCACAAACTTAATTGTCAGACCTCATAATTTTGGGCCCCATCCATGTTGATATAAAAATGAATTTCGGGGGTGGTGCCTGTGGCTCAGTGAGTAGGGCGCCAGCCCCATATATCGAGGGCAGTGGGTTTGAATCTGACCCCGGCTAAACTCCAACAACAAAAAAATAGCCAGGTGTTATGATGGGTGCCAGTAGTCTCACCTACTCAGGAGACTGAGGCAAGAGAATCGCCTAAGCCTAAGAACAGGAGGTTGCTGTGAGCTGTGACACTGCGGCACTCTACCAAGAGTGACAAAGTGAGACTCTGTCTCTAAAACTAACTAACTAAATAAATAAATAAGAATTTCATATATAAACCAATTTCATTCACTATTGTTAATTCCTCTAGAGGGTTCCAAATTATAAACGTGCCACAATGTTCTTATGAAATCCCCCAAGGATGGTAAATTTGAGTTGTTTTCAATTTTTTTCTCTTCTAAAAACAATGTTAGGACAGATATCCTGGTACACTTTTTCTTGAGAATATGTGTGAGAGTTTCTCTATCTTTGTTCTTATTTCTTATCATTATTGTTATATCTGGGCTTATTTTTACTTATTTAGCTTATTTTACTTTTTTATATTTACCATCCTTTTTCTTCACTTCTTCACCTACCCTTTTCCCCTTTCTCTGTTTAGAAAGTTAAACATTCAATTTCTAGTCATTTGGTGATTACTTATTGCACTCATGATTAAAGGTCTATTGATTTATATCTAATCAATATCTATATTGTTTTCTCAAGCAATATAAGGAACTTAGAATGTTTTTACTCTTAAAACTCTCTTTCATCTTCTGTGTTTTTAGGGTAATACAGAGTATTTTAGTTCTACCTTAAAAAAAATACCAGTGGGCGGCACCTGTGGGTCAAAGGAGTAGAGCGCTGGCCCCATATGCCAGAGGTGGCTGGTTCAAAGCCAGCCCTGGCCAAAAACTGCAAAAACAAACAAACAAACAAAACCCCAGTTATTCACTATTATTGTTATTGTTATCATAATCTTATAGTCAATATTGTTAGATTTGCCAACTTCTTCATCAATTCTTGGTTCACCATTTGTTTTTTGCATCATGTACTTTCCTTCTGGGGTTGGTTTCTTTCTTACTGAGTCACCTTTGATATTTCTTTTAAGAAGGGAATGTTAGCAGTTAAATTTCTCTGAATTCTGTGTCTAAAAATTTTTTCTATTCATTGCTGCATAATGATTTGGCCTGGCCTCCCAATAATATCTCTCTCCTATTGTCTCTCTCCCTCCTCTGAGATTCCTATTAAATATATGCTGAATCTGTTCATTCCCTATTAGATGTCTCTAAATTATTTTTCATATTTCATCCTTTAGCTCTCTGAGCTACATTTTGAGTCATTTCCTCATGTCTACCAGTTAGTTCATTGATTCTCCTTAGATTAGTGCATTGTATAATGTGTCTATTAAAGTTTTAATTTTAATGACTCTAATATTTTATTTCTAAAAGCTCAGCTGCATTTTTTATTTTATTTTATGAGACAGAGGCTCACTCTCTTGCTCCAGGCATCATAGCTTACAGCAAGCTTAAACTCCTGGGCTCAAGCAATCCTCCTGCCTCAGCCTCCAGAGTAGCTGGGACTATAGGCATCCACCCCAATGCCTGTCTACTTTTTCTGCTCTTGGTAGAGACGAGATCTCAGTCTTGCTCAGGCTGGTTTAAGAACACGTGAACTCAGGCAATCCACCTCTGCCTAGGCCTCCCAGCATGCTAGGACTATAGGCATGAGCTACTGTGCCTGGCCCATGATTTCTACTTCTAAAGCCTGTCATTCTAAATCAGACTTAATGACTAATTAAATTGATTTAAAATTTAAATTGATTTAAAAAGGGAACTGTGTTGGCTTGGCGCCTGT
>NW_003852464.1:7099898-7101026 GCF_000181295.1 Otolemur garnettii
GCCAAACAACAATGACAACTACAACCAAAAAATAGGTGGGCATTGTGGTGGGTGCTTGTAATCCCAGCTACTTGGGAGGTTGAGGCCAAGAGGATCGCTTAAGCCTAAGAGTGGGAGGTTGCTGTGAGCTGTGATGCCACGGCACTCTACCCAGGGCTACAGCTTGAGACTCTGTCTCAAAAAATAAAAAATAAATAAAAAGGGAAGTGTGGGTGGGGCTCAGTGGCTCACACCTGTAATTCTATCACTCTGAAGCTGAGGTGGGTGGATTGCCTGAGCTCAGGAGTTCTAGACCAGCCTGAGTAAGAGCGACACCCTGTCTCTAAAAGTAGCTGGGCATAGTGAGGGGCTCCTGTAGTCCCAGCTACTCGGGAGGCTGAGACAAGAGAATCACTTGAGTCCAAGAGATTGAGGTTGCTGTGAGCTATGATGCCACAGCACTCTACTGAGGGCCACAAAATGAAACTCTGTCACACACACAAAAAAAGGGAAGTGTGTGGCAGCGCCTGTGTCTCAAAGGAGTAGGGCACCGGCCCCATATGCCAGAGGTGGCGGGTTCAAACCCAGTCCCAGCCAAAAAAAAAAAAAAAAAAAAAGAAGAAAAGAAAAGAAAAGGGAAGTGTGGAGACAAAACACTGATCATCCCAGAGTTCAGTTAAAATTATTTTTGAATTACTTACATGCCTGTTCTTTTGCTAATGTGTGTGAATGAAGAAAATAGAAATGGCTGGGTGCAAGCAGCATGTGATATGATATTAAGTAAGGAAAGTAAAGAACACAAATGCATCTTATAAATAGGCTGTCAGTTTCAATTATAATTAGAGGAATTCAAACTAAAGCTACAGGAAGATGCCATTTTGCTCTTACCATAGGGGAAAGGACTAAAGAGTCCGATAATACCAGGTGCTGGGAAGGGTGTGGAGTAGCTGTGATTCCTGTACTTTATACAGGAGGGAGTGTTAATTAGTGCAACCATTTTAGGTGAAAGTTTGACATTATGTGGCAAAGTAGAAGTATCTATGCCTTTCTATGGAAGTACTTACACATGTACACCTGAAACTTGACAACATGGTCACCCCAACATGGATCAAAACAGCCCCAAAGAGGGATCAAGTCAACTGTCCAAAA
>NW_003852464.1:7101363-7115632 GCF_000181295.1 Otolemur garnettii
GGTCCCCCCAAATACCCTCCTTCTTCCCACATCTCCCTTCCTCTCCCCCCTCTCTCCCTTCCCTTCTACCTTCTGGACTATAGTTATGTTTCGACATTCATATGAGTGTGTAGGTGGTTATATATTAATTTCATAGTAGTATGAGTACATTGGATACTTTTTGGAAAATAAATTTTATACTATTCCTGCAATGGCATTCCATTCTGCGGTAGTAACAGACATAATTTACAGTTGCACACAATGACATGGGTAAATCCTGGAATCAGAACATGAGTAGGAGCAAGTCACAAAAGGACATGTAAAGAATACATCCTTTATGGAAAGTGGAAAAACAGGTACAGTGGAACCAAACGGTACGCACAGTCAGCTCTGTGTTCCTCTCTCCTCTGTGCCTCTCTCCTGCTACCTTGACATGACCTCTTAAGCTCTTAATTTTCTAGTGCAGCCCTTCTTCTGAGTGGCGTTTATATGTGCTCTTGCGGCTTCATTTGTTCATACATTTATTCAAGCACACCGTACCAATTCTGCTCAAGGCGCTGATCTCAGTGCTGACAGGCAAACAGACAAAAAGGCAATCATCTTGCTTTCATCCTGGAGCTAACATTTTGCGGAAGTAAGAATTGGGAGTAAGGGGAAAACAGTAAAAGAGAAATGGGCCATTTATACCATACAATAGAAAGTGATAAGGACTGTGGGGAAATGTAAAGCCAGGACAGGTTGTAATTTTATTTTATTTTATTGATTGACTGACTGATTGATTGATTGTTTGTTTGTTTGTTTTTGTTTTGTTTTTTGAGACAGAGTCTCACTTTGTCACCCTCATTAGAGTACAATGGTGTCATAGCTCACAGCAACCTCAAACTCTTGGGCTTTAATCATTCTTTTGCCTCAGCTTCCCAAGTTGCTGGGCCTACAGGTGTCCCCCACCACACCAGCTATTTTTAGAGACAAGGTCTCACTCTTGCTCAGACTGGTCACCAACTTGTGAGCTCAAGCAGTCCACCCACCTCAGCCTCCTAAAGTGCTGGTATTACAGGCGTGAGCCATCTCACCCGGCCTGATTGAAAGATTGAAACAGAGTCTCACTTTGTAGCCCTTGGTAGAGTGCTGTTGCATGATAGCTCACAGCAATCTGTCAAACTCCTGGGCTCAAGAGATCCTCTTGCCTCAGCCTCCCATGTAGCTGTGACTACAGGCACCTGCCACAATGCCCAGGCGCGTAATAGTTTTTCTTATTTTTAGTAGAGACAGTGTCTTGTTCTTGCTAAGGCTGGTCTCATGGTCCTGAGCTCAAGTGATTCACCTGCCTTGGCCTCCCAGAGTGCTAGGATGACAGGCATGACCCACTGTACCTGGCTGAGGTTGTAATTTTAAATGGGGTGATTAGTTCATGAAGAACTCTTCATGATGGCAACATGTAAGCAAAGACCTAAGAAGAAGGGAAGAGGAGGCTAGTTATGCTGGTGTCTGGGAGAAGTGCAGCAAGAACAGCAAGTGCAAAGGCCCTGGGGCACATCCTTATCAGTCATTATTACAGAGTCTTATGAACATCCATTCCCCAACTCTCCAAATTTCCTTTCACTGCTAGTGATTCTTGCCACAAATATGAGACTCATGCTGTTTTTACAACCAAGGAGAAACTGCCTATAATTTGTGAGCCAGGATATACGTGAAGCAGGGATCTTGGGGTAAAGAAATACTTAACGTCACATTTTGTTATTGCATTAATTTAGATCACATCATGTGGGCTGGCCTGGGTTTCTGTACAGAGCACAGACATGGACATTTGAATTTCAGCTCTGCCACTCTGGACTTGAGCAATGCCCTTGATCCTACCGGTGTCAACAGATAAAACAATACCCACTTTGAAGGATGGCGGTGAGGACTGGGAGAAAATACAGGTTCCAGTCTTTTGTGACAGTAAGATTTAAAAATGTTCCTTGCATACATCTTGCACATTTCTTAAGTTATTCATATCCTAGGTGTGCTGTTTTTTGTTGTTGTAAAGGAAAGTTCTAAAAGCTTCCAAAGAGAATCAGCAGATTTCTCAGTAAGGAGACTGGAGTTAAGAGTGTGGGAGTGGTGTGATAGCCCCACAATATAGTCAGAATCAGAACGTCCTGGCCCCACCTTTCCTCCTGTGGTCCCTACCGCCTGGCTCTTGTCCAACTGCTTATCGCCTCACCTAGCGGGCCTGTCACCTTCAGCCTCAGGTCCGGGGTCCAGTAAGGAAGAAGGTGGGTAGGGTGCTCATGAACTCTCTATGTCCTTCTTTTTATTATCGGTCTATTGTCCCTTTAATTAGGTCACACTCAATACAAGTCTTGGTCCTTTGCTTAATGCATAGGCCCTCAAGGGCGTCTTATCTCCTTTATTCATTAGTTCATTAACTCAGTGTGTGTGTGTGTGTGTTTCTTTTTTAGACAGAGTCTCACACTGTTACCCGGGCTATAGGACTAGAGGGCAGTGGCCCCAGTCTCTCTCACTGCAACCTCAAACTCCTAAGTTCAAACTCCTCCTGCCTCAGCTTCTCAAGTAGCTAGGACTACAGACAAGTGCCATAATGCCAGCTAATTTTTCTATTTTTAGCAGACATGGGGTTCTCCCTCTTGTTCAGGCTGGTTTCAAACTCCGGAGCTCAAGCAATCCACCCGGCTCCCAGAGTGCTAGCATTGCAGGCATGAGCCACTGTGCCCAGCCATTAGTCTTAGTCTTTAATGGCTATAGGAGAGTCCCCAGAATACACAAACCATAATTTTATTTTTTTTGAGATAGCATCAGATACTCTCTTGCCTGGTCTAGAGTGTAGTGGTGTAATCACAAATCGAGGTAACTTCAAACTCCTGAACGCAAATGATCCTCCTGTATCAGCCTCCCACAGTGCTAGAATTAAAGGTGTGAGCCATGGTGCCTGGCCTTGAAATGTTCTTCTATATCATTTAAAACCTATTTGTGGGGCAGTGCCGGTAACTCAATGGGTAGGGAGCCAGCTACGTACACCAAGGCTGGTGGGTTCAAACCCAACCTGGGCTAGCTAAAACAATGGCAACTGCAACAACAACAAAAAAATAGCCGGGCGTTTTGGTGGGTGCCCGAAGTCCCAGCTACTTGGAAGACTGAGGCAAGAGAATCGCTTAAGCCCAAGAGTTTGAGGTTGCAATGAGCTAGGATGCCACAGCACTCAACCCAGGGTGACAGCTTGAGACTATCTCAAAAAAATCCACAAAACCTATCTTTAAATAGATGTTCCCAAATCTTTGTGTGTGTGTGTTTATATGTATATATAGTGTGTATATGACATGTACATATATACCATAATATACATATATTATCAATATATAATTACATAACGATATATATATTATTGTACATAGTTGTCCTTTAGTATCGGTGAGGGTGTTGGTTCCAGCACCTCCCTCAGATACCAAAATCCATCCATACATACTTGAGTCCCTGATGTGACATGGCTTCATATTTGCATATAACCCGCATGCATCCTCCCCCATACTTTAAATCATCTCTAGACTACTGACGACACACGACACAATGCTATGTGAACAGTAGCGTACTGTATTGTTCAGGGAATAGTGACATGTTCGGGACAGATACATAACCATCCATTTTTTTCTGAATATTTTTAATCCACAGTTGGTTAAATCTGCAGATGTGAAAGCACAGAGACAGAGGGCCAACTGTATATACCAACGACGCTGCAGTGGACGTCCGTGAGGTACAATCTTTCCACACTTGCCGAGTCATTTTCTTAGGAGAGAGTCCTCGGAGCAGTTTCTCGGAGACAGATCACCTGTGCATCTCTGAGACTTCTGGTACATGGTGTATTTTGCCAAATCGCTCTAGTAAAAGTGGGGATTTGTACTCCCAGCGTTGCATGGGGGCCCACACCATACCGTGTCCCTCTGTCCCCTCAGGAGTTGTTGTCAACATGATTTATTAAATTGATATGATCTATTTATTTGTTTAATGAGTGAAAAGTAATATTTTATTGTTTAATTTTAATTATTAGTTAGGTTGAACAATTTTTACATCTTTTTGTTCAATTTTTCATGTTTATAAAAGGCTTGTAAGATAGTTTCTAAGACTTACTTTTTTTTCTTTTGAGATGGAATCTCACTCTGTCATCCTGGGTAGAACGCTATAGCATCATAGCTCACAGCAACCTCAAACTCTTGAGCTCGAACTCTCCTCTTGCCTCAGCCTCCCAAGTAGCTGGGACTATAAGTGCCTGCACAATGCCTGGCTAAGTTTTAGAGATGGGTCTCGCTTTTGCTCAGGCTGATCTTGAACTCCTGATCTTGGGCAGTCCACCTGCCTTGGCCTCCCAGAGTGCTATGATTACAGGTGAGAGCCACTGCACCCGGCATTTCCCATTTATTTATTTATTTGAGACAGAGCTTCAAGCTGTCCCCCTGGGTAGAGTGTCATGGCATCACGGCTCACAGCAACCCTAACTCCTGGGCTCAAGTGATTCTCCTGCCTACACCTCCCAAGTAGCTGGGACTATAGGCACCCGCTGCAATGCCTGGCTATTTTTTGGTTGCAGCCCTCATTGTTGTTTGGCGGGCCGGGCTGGATTCAAATCTGCCAGCTCAGGTGTGGGTGGCTGGCCCCTTAGCTGCTTGAGCCACAGGTGCTAAGCCTATTTTTAATTTTTTATTATTTCAGATTACTATGAGAGCATAGACAATTATGTTACACTATTTCCATTTGTTAGGCAGAGTCCAAGTTGTAGCTATACCCCTCCCCCGGAGGTCTGCCATATACCCTTGCATTACGCCTGTTGGGTGAGAGCACACCAATTCCCCACCCACACTTGAGTTAATTGTGTTTTCCTAAGACATACTTTTATTCTTCCAGTTCCAATAAATCATATGAGAAAAAGAATTAATATATTCTACAAGGGCCTGGCTTGGTGGCTCATGCCTGTAATCCCAGCACTGAGTGGGAGGCCAAGGCAGGAGGACTGGTTGAGGCCAGGAGTTCAAGACCACCCTGGAATGAGTATCTATATTTTCTAACTGCTGATATCCATTCTTTACAGTGCTGTGCTGCAATTTAACTTATCTGTGTTACAGTCTTTAGACATCTCACACTCTATGTTTATTCCTGTCTTTGGTTAACGCCTGGGTCATTTTAGTGTATTAAGATTAGGTTAATCTCAGTAATAAAAATAGTAATAATAATAATAGTATACTAAGGCCGTATGTTTTATGCTTACATAGTTTGTTTGCTGAGAGAACAAAGTACTATGATAATATTATTTTAATGAATCATCTCTGCTCACCTGCCTGTTATTTTATTGAATGGATGTACATATTTATACTAAAAAAATTCTTTGTGTATCTGAAATTCAAATTTAACAGGGACGGAGCCCCCTCCTGGCTCCTAGTACTGGTCCTTGTGTTTGGACTTTAAAGGTCTGACTCAGGAGGTGGCAAGTCTGAGGGTCCTGCTGTTGTCCCCGAGGCTGAGCGGGCATAGCCGTCATTTCTTGGAAGTTCTCTTATTCCATCCACAAAGATTCCACCTGTAGAGGCAGAAAGAGTTTTGGGGGGGTGTGGTCTTGGGTTCAAATCCCATCCCTTCCTCTCACTAGTGTCACAATTTATGGCAAGTCACTAAGTCCTTCCAGCTTCTATTTCCTCATTTGTAACACAGGGGAGAAACATACTGCAATTCACAAGGTGGCCACAAGGTTTGTAGGAGATGATAGATCGCAGATTCTTTTCGACTGTGCAGAAACCAGAACATGAGAGTGCGACTCAGGCAAGCAGAGATCAGCGCGGGGAATGACTCTGGGGATTCACTGCAGATTCCCGGAAGAAGTGACACCAGTGACAAAACCCGGGAATTCTGGTTTTTGGTGGCACAAGCCCTTTAAAGGAAAATGATTTCTGTTTTCTTCTGCCTGTGCTTTCCTATGGGAATGAAATGAAATCTGGGCAGGTGGTGTCAAATACGAGTTTGAAAACTCCAGCGCCGGCAGCCACAAGTGGGGGCAGCGTCTGCGTAAGCTCCCAGCCCATCCTGTTCCCCCAGACAGCCCCAGACAGCCTCTGAGCTGGCTGAGACATCCACGTGCTTTTCTTCAAGATAAAACAAAAGCCTACAGTAGTGTTTCTCAACCTCTTTTTAATCTCACGGCGCACTTGAACCTGCGTAGCTCATCGTCCATGGCACACTTCAATTATGTTGATCAAAAAAAAGGGAGGGGGGTGAGAAAAGACTATCCTTACTGTGCTTTGAAATTCTTCCAAAAATAATTTAATTCATGATCTTTAAAAATTTCCAGGGCACACCTAAGATCCGCCTGTGGTACACTAGTGTGCCATGGTGCACCGGTTGAAAGTCACTGGCCTAGAGCAAAGCTGCTATGGACCTGCCAGCACCTCAGCGATTCCTATGATTCCAGATCTTGAAATGCTGAAGTTACCTATTGCTAAATATTTCTAGGGCAGGTGTAGCCAGCCCCGACTACCCCTTCCCTCTGTCTCCAAGAACTCCACCCAGCAGCTCTGGAGGTCTTGCCAATTTCCTGAAGAAGGGGCTTCTTACCAGTTAAGTGGGTAGTGATCTTAAAGGGTCAGGGCAGCAATTAGGGCTTCAGGCGGCCATGACTCCTATCATTAGTGGGACAGGTGGTGTCTCCTCCCTTCAACCCTCACCCAGGTCATTATCATCTGCTCCCTGACTGGTGGGGCACCCTCCAGCTCCCTTGGTCAGGACGGGGACAGCACACTGTTGGCCTCATCCTGAGGTCATGGCCTTGACTGGGAAACAGCCTGAGCTGGAAAAGACGGGCTGGTGTCAGGGAGGGAATAGATCGTGTGCTAGCTGACCTCCTTCTTGCCTGCTGGGCCAGACAGAAGTGGACAAATGTAGGACCGTAGAAAGTTAGCACTGAAAAGCAGGTCCCATTTGGGCTGTTTGGGGTCTAGTTTAGTGTTTTCTTTTTTTTGCAGTTTTTGGCTGGGGCTGGGTTGGAACCCACCACCTCCAGCATATGGGGCCGGCACCCGACTCCTTGAGCCACAGGCGCTGCCCTAGCTTAGTATTTTCTTACATTTAGGCATTAACATTCCACCTTTGTGATTTTTGCTGAAGCTCTTTAATACCTATATTATTATTAACCTCCTCTTTTTTTTTTAATTGACTACTTTTTTACTTAAATGCCACCTTCATCTTCAACTCAGGAAATAACAACAGTGAAATTATGGACAAAGTGCAATATATGGTTTCTCTCCCATATGCTTTTATTTTTATAAATGCACCTCTCTGCATCTAAAAACGCTTATCCATGTGCTCTTTAAAAATCATCTTGTGTAATAATAGCTAAGAGTGACTGAGTGTTGTAGGGCAGGAACTACTCCAAGTGCTTCACGCGTATGAATTTTGACTCCTCTGTGAGAGGAGGGGAGGGGGGAGAACAGTGGCACTGACCTCCACCACTGCTGGTCCACGTATGCACCGTGCTTAGAACTGCGCCTGACAGCGAGGGGACACATATGTGTGTTAGTGTGGTTATCATCACTAGTGACATTAACAGCTGGCACAGGGATGTTGACTTGCCTAAGGACCCTCGATGGTGGAATCAAACCCAGACCCTGTCAGGAGCCCAGACTGTGATCTAAGATGCTGTTCACCTTCCAAGCTTCTGAAGCCCCAGCGTAGAGTCCAGGTCCTGCCCCACTCAGCGGAGGTGCAGGCTGTTTGCACCTGGATGCAGAGAAGTGGGGTGTGGCACCCGCTTCCCTGGCCAATGAAAGGGGAGTGGTGTTTGTAAAGAAATCAAGAATGGAGGAGCCGGATGTCCACTGGGAGATGCCAGGGGCCCACCTGCTAAGCTGCCCCTGTGAGGCTGGTGAGGGACATTCAAGGAGGACACTGCACCTTTGTCCATTCAGGACATAGTCTCTAGAGGAAGGGGATCCTGTTTCCCTTTACTGCTCCTGGTGCAACTGTTCCAGTTTTGAACAAAGGCATCGGGCCATGAGCTATCTGCTTGAATAGTCTACGCAGCTAGCTCTGAAGCAGGGGGGCTGGGCCTCTTGAATCCAGCGTGTGGCAGAAGTGTATAATGCTTAGAGGCCCAAGAGGTTGCAAAGGAAGTTTTTGATCATTCTGAGAGTAATGTGTTTTTGACCACCCCAGAGGCTTCCATTTATATATCAACATGTTGATTTGGTAAATACAATAGTCCCATCTCGTCCTCATAGCACACGGATCCTTGAAGGATTGCAACCTGACACGAGGGGCCCAGTTTGAGTTCAGTTTGGGACCCACAGGTGCTTCCCTGCCTGCTTCAGAGAATCAAGATTTGACCTTTCCATTCATTGCGATTTCGAGACAACTCAGACAATGCACGGCCTGTGCTACGTGTCGTTTTTAGGATTTCAGAAAATGCTTTTGCTTTAGAAGCTTCTACCTCTTCTCCCTTGCCTTTCCGAGAGAGAATATCATCTGTCAAACTTCACTTAGAACAGGTTTTAATGCATATTCGTCCCAACTTGTTGACAGAATCATATTGCTGCCTGTCTCCTAGCACAGCTGTGATGATGTGAAGTTTGCCGGGGACCCCCTGCTCCTCCACACCCACCAGCTGGTCTATACATCCTGTGTCTTCCTGGGGAGCTAATAGGAGTAGCCTCCTCCATGCCAGGGACATCAGAGGAACTAGTCTCATTCCTACCAGAGAGCCTGTAATGAGGGTACTGTCCTCCCCTTGCACAGATAGTGAACTGAGGGCCCCTATCAGCCAGCTAAGTGAGAGGCTGAGCTCAGATGGGAGCGCTCCCAGCCGAGAAGCTTTAGTTTCGCTTCTGCCTTAAGGTCGTTCAGCCCATCACCATGAGAGTTGGTGAAGGGGACTTTGAGAATCCATGAGAAGCCCCCCATCCCTGGACTCAGAGCCCCATTTCTGCACTGATCTCACCAGTTTATCTGCTGCACGACTTTGGGCAAGTCCCTGCATCCTAGTACAAGTGTGAACACTCCTCCAAAGCCTTCCTGATGGCAGGTTGTCATTTCTGTGTCTAATTACTTTTCTTTGCATTATTTTTTTTTCATAGAGATGGGGTCTGACTATGCTGTCCAGGCTGGTCTTAAATTCCTGGTTCTTAAGTGATTCTCCCACCTCAGCCTCCCAAGTAGCTGGGATTTGTGTGTTTAATTTGAAAATGTGACCCATGGTGAGACTTGGAGCTCAGGTATGAGGGCAGGGTGGCCTAAAAGGAGGCTGGTGGGATAGAAGTTTGTGGCGTGTGGGCCACAGGAGGGGGGTTTCTTCTAGTCTCGCTGCCTGGGTAGGTGCTGACTTTCCTGATGCCCAGAAACCAACATCTCCACACACGTTTCCACTTAGGGGCCACATCCCAGGTCTACAAAGCCTTCCTACAAGTGCCACCCTTGGACAGTTAGCTCTGCTCCTGGCTTGGGCACCTCTGATTTTGTCCCCAAATGCTTTTTGCCTCCCCCTACCTACCTACCTTTGTCTGTTTGCATTTGTCTCAGCTTTCTTCCCTGCTTGGGGTAACAGACAAATCCCTGGGCAGAAGACCCTCTTCAAGCCAATTGGAAGAATATGTACACGATGCTTAAAAGTAATTGTGTGTTTTTTTGAAGCCGGGTTTACCGAGGTGTAATTTGGGGAATGTTCAGTTCTAGAGTTTGGAGAGATATAGACAGCCATGTCAGTATCACCACAATTAAGACTCTTTCCGTCACCCCCAAAGGAGCCCTTTGTAATCTACCGCCTCCCCACCTTCCATCTCTGACAGCCACCATCCTGATTTTTGTGTTTGTCTTCGAGGACCTTTTGCTTTGAAATGGCAAGCTAGCTGTGATTTTGACTTTTGTTGTTTTTAATCACACATCACTGTCCCTTCTAGAAAGGTCTGGAAAGCAGCTGTGATCTTAAAGTGTACACGCCACACTCTTTAGTCCACAAAGAACAGAAGGCGTTAATAAACTCACAGAGTGAGGAAAAAAAAAAACACCACAAGGGATTCGAGGCAGAGGAGACTGGTTTAAGGACCCCTCTCCCTCCAACTCAAACAAAAAGTTCAAACTTCAAATAAATTGCTAGAATAGGACGACGAACACCTTTATGCCCTTCCCTAAGATTTCCCAGCTGTTAACATTTTTGCCACATTCACACTCTCTGCTTCCGTATGCATACATGCTTTATTTATGTTTGGTTTAGCAAAACCAGGGATCATGATAACATGTCCCTAAATATTATACTTCAGCATGCCTCTCCCCAACAACAAAAGCTTTCTGCTTCAGAACCAGAATACAATCGGCACTCTTAGTGACCTTAACCTTGGTAGGATGCTATCATCTAACATATAGTCTATAATTACTTTTCCTAAATGTCTCAATAGTGTTCTTTAGATGTTTTTCTTTACTTCATCCAGGACCCAGTGAAGGTTCAGGAATTGCGTTTTGTTGCTATG
Source organism: Otolemur garnettii (assembly GCF_000181295.1). NCBI lineage: Eukaryota > Metazoa > Chordata > Mammalia > Primates > Galagidae > Otolemur > Otolemur garnettii. The sequence goes on from NW_003852464.1 coordinate 7,111,836, forward strand.
TCTTTATAAGCTCATTTTTTCTCGACCAGTTCCCCCAGCCTATATTTTGTTATGACGTCAATATTGATGAAGAGTCCAGGCCAGTTGTGGCGTACAGAGTCCCTCAGTTTGGATTTGTCTGGTTGAAGGCCCAAGGTTGGACTCAGAATACACATGCATGCAGGTGAATCCAGAAGAGAGGTCGTGTCCTTCCCGGTACATGGCATCAGGAGTCACCTGCGAGGCATTCTGAAAGTCTCCTTTTGCAAAATGAAAACAAGCCCAAGTTTCTCCACTTAGCTTTGCACGTCTCCTTAGGTGCTACCCTGGGTAAATCTCTTTAGCAAGGTGTTCTAGGTAGGGAAGGATTAGGACGTATTGTGCAGATCTTAGTTAAACACTGTCTCTCAGCTTTAAACATAGGTTTCTATCTTCCCTGCATCAACTATCATTTCTTTTTTATTACCCTTTGGATCATTTTTCTCCCTCTTGGGGAATATATATCTTGTTATCATGTAAGTCGGTGAGAAAGTCGGATCTGATTTATAAAATGGGAGTCATCTAGCTTATTAGGGTGTCCAAAAAAGGAAAAAAAGAATATTTTTTTAAAAAGTATATAAAATGTGAGTTGGCTGGGCGCAGCGGCTCACGCCTGTGATCCTAGCACTGTGGGAGGCGGAGGCGGGTGGATTGCTTGCATTCATGGGTTCAAGACCAGCCTGAGCAAAAGGAAGACCCCACCTCTGCTGAAAGTAGAAAAATGGAGATAAGAGGATCGCTTGAGCCCAAGAGTTGGAGGTTGCTGTGAGCTATGATGCCATAGAACTCTACCCAGGGTGACAACTTGAGACTCTTTCTCAAAAAAAATAAAATAAAACGTGAGTCACACACCCACTTTTGGTAAGCCTACGTTGGTTTTATCCCCTGGTGTGCACAAAGCCAATCCTCTTATAGCCTCCAAGTTGTTTTTTTTTTTTTTTTCTGAGTTTCACTCTGTCACAAAAATAAAACCCTCCAAGCTCAGCACCTGTGGCTCAAGCGGCAAAGGCACCAGCCACATACACCTGAGCTGGCAGGTTTGAATCCAGCCTGGGCCCACCAAACAACAACGATGGCTGCGACCAAAAAATAGCCGGGTGTTGTAGTGGATGCCTGTGTTCCCAGCTACTTGGGAGGCGGAGGCAGGAGAATCGCTTGAGCGCAGGAGTTGGGGATTGCTGTGAGTTGTGATGCCACAGCACTCTACCCAGAGCTTGAGGCTCTGTCACAAAACAAAACAAAACAAAAACTCTCCAACATCCTGTATAACTTAGAGTACATTTATTATTGTTGATCTCTGAGTGATGGTATCTGATCCCCAGGGGGGCAGGGATTTCTGATGGTTATATCCACTGTTACAGCCCATCCTGGAGAACAGTGCCTGACACGTGTATCAGGATTAAGTGAACGAGCAGGTGAACGGCTTTCTGTCCAGTGAGCAATTGTTTCATGTTTCGAATGAGAGAATCACGAAAACTATTGATCTCGTAATTGTTAAGAATACCCAAGAGCTTGGGTTAGGGTTGTCTTTTGACTCACCTTCCAGTGGAGACTTGTGCAGAATTTCATGATTAAGTGGCAATGAAGTGTGGTGCTGAGAGGCCCAGGATCCCTGATCTGGTGTCCTGGCTGCACTGGGTCACAACCCTGGAGCCTCAACAGACTCTGTCAAACTGGAGCTCTGTCCCCTTGAGTTAGACGCTTCTTTGAGTCCTTCATTTCGAGGAGATGTCCTAAGAGCCAGAGAACAGGTTCCCTTGCCTTTTATTCCCTTTCCTGCCCAAATAGCCCCTTCAGTGTTCCCATCCTCCTGCTGAAGTACCTTTCACCTGGCGTGACTCCTTAATGTCTGGGGTGATGACTGGGGGGCTTTGCCTTCAACCCAGTGGGCTTTCACCATGCACAGGTTTTGACCCCCTTTATTGCTGCTTATGGGGCAGAAATTGTGGAGGGGCCATGCAGTCACAATTTTCTCTCATCTCACTTGGACATTGAGGAAAAAGGTTGTCTTCTTTTCGCAATTTTTGGCCAGGGCTGGGTTTGAACCTGCCACCTCCAGCATATGGGGCTGGTACCCTACTCCTTTGAGCCACAGGCACCTCCCTTTTTTTTTTTTTTTTTTTTAAAGACAGAGTCTCACTCTAGTAGAGTGCTGTGGCCTCGTAGCTCACAGCAACCTTAACCTCTTGGGCTTAAGCGATCCTCCTGTCTCAGCCTCCCAGGTAGCTGAGACTTCAGGCACCTACCATGACACCTGGCTAATTTTTCTACTTTTACTAGCGATAGGGTCTCACTCTGCTCAGGCTGAACAAAGGTCTTCTTATTCTTTAGTTAAAATAAACAAATCAAGCTAGAGTGGTTTCTGAACAAAGAAAGAGTCCTCCTGTGAAGCATGCAGACAAATTATGTCCTTTGCTGCCTCCTCTACTTAGGGACACATGGAGTTCTCCACGTACCTTGTCTGAAGAAAAAAGGGACATTCAAACCCCTCATACTCTGATTTGATCTCAGCAGAATAAACAGCTCATGCTGCAGATGTGTCAACCTCTTTGCTCCTGTGAACTAACCCCAGGGCCTTTGCACAGCTGCCTGCACACTCTTCCCATAGAAATTACCGTGGCTTGTCCTCTCATTTCATTCATGTTCTGCTCAAAGATCTTCTTATTGGAAAGGCCAATAAGAAGAGTACTTTGAGTACTTTGAGTACTCTATTTAAAAAGCACCCCTGGGGCGGTGCCTGTGGCTCAAAAGGGTAAAGCACTGGACCCATATGCCAGAGGTGGCGGGTTCAAACCCAGTCCAGGCCAAAAAAAATAAAATAAAATAATGAAAAGCACCCCTGTCCTCCTTTAGCGCAGCACCCTAGCTCTGGCTTTATCTTTCTTCATAACAGTTAGCCCCACCTCATATATTATAAACACTCATTACTACTCTGGTGCTCCTCACCAGAATGTGAGCTCCACAAAGACAGGGGCTGTATTTGGGCCTTTGTTTGTTCCTGGTGCCCAGTGTGGCATTATCTCAGTAAATATCTGTTCAATGAATACTTGAAGAGGCAAAGGAACTGATTCAGCTTTTCAAAGGCATCACAGCAAACAGGCAGGGCCAGTTTCTCAGACGCCATCCATCGTAGGGTTGCTTGGGTGCTCACCCCTCATTTCTGCCTCTCAGCCTAGCTTCTGAAATAAGATGGCAACAACGCCTTTGGACGACCACAGCTTTTTCTCAAAAGGTGTTGACCGTGAGCTTGGTTTTGGATGTCCCTGAGACATCTCTGCTCTCTGACAGCTCACAGGCCATTCTGGGTGACTGTTCACAAGGCAACTGCTCACTTAGCAGTTAGTGTTTCCTCCCCTAAAACTACTCCTCCCTTGGTAGTGCCTGTGGCTAAGTGGGTAGAGTGCCAGCCCCATATACCAAGGGTGGTGGGTTCGAACCCGGCCCTGGCCAAACTGCAACAAAAAATAGCCGGGAGTTGTGGTGGGCACCTGTAGTCCCAGCTACCTGGGAGGCTGAGGCAAGAGAATCACCTAAGCCCAGGAGCTGGAGGTTGCTGTGAGCTGTGATGCCACAGCACTCTACGGAGGGTGACAAAGTGAGACTCTGCCTCTAAAAAAAAAAGCTAAAAAAACAGCAGTGACTACTGCAACAAAAAATACCCAGGCATTGTGGCGGGTACCTTTGGTCCTAGCTACTCGAAAGGCTGAGGCAAGAGAATCACTTAAGCTCAAGAGTTTGAGATTGCTGTGAGCCGTGACACTGCGGCACTCTACCCAGGG
>NW_003852464.1:7115669-7118413 GCF_000181295.1 Otolemur garnettii
AAAAAAGCAGATCAGGTGGTGGGTCTTTCCTGTAACCCTAGCACTGTGGGAAGCCAAGGCAAGAGGATCCCTTGTGCTCAGGCGTTCTAGACCAATCTGAGCATAAGGGAAACCCTGTCTCTACTAAGAATAGAAAAAATTGCCGGGCATTGTGGTGGGCATCTGTAGTCCCAGCTACTTGAGAGGCTGAGGCAGGAGGATCTTTTGAGCCTAGGAAGTTTGAGGTTGCTGTGAGCTAGGCTGATGCCACGGCACTCTACCCAGGGTAATAAAATGAGACTGTCTTAAACAAACAAAAAAAAGCCAAGAAAAATTTTCTCTATCAAAACAGAAAAAGAGGATGATGATTTAGTCAAGGAACGTGGTTTGGTGACCTCCGTATTATGAAGATACTCATCTCATGATCCATGTCACAGAGTCCCAGAAACGGGAGGTCTGAGGGGTACAGGGGGCTCTGGAGCTTATTCCAAAGCCCCCCTACAGATACTGTGTCCCAAAGGGGGCATCCTAGTTCCACTCAAAGACTTTTAGGCTGGCCCATTCATTGTCATCTCGGCCAGCACTTTTTCTTTTTCTTTTTTTTGGCCAGGGCTGGGTTTGAACCCACCACCTTCAGCATATGGGGCCAGCGCCCTACTTGAACCATAGGCGCCACCCTCAGCGCTTTTGTTTTTGATCAGTTTAGCTTTTTCTAAGGTTTGTCTCCAATTCTTCTTGCGTCTAACTTCCACTGGCCTCTCGCAAAGCACATTTCCCCATCTCTTCCCTCTGTAATTGGGCTGGGATTGGATTCTAATGGCTAGCTACTGAGCAGAGCACTTTATAGTCTCTGATAATAGCCCCTTGTTCAGGCAAATCAATACTAGCCACAGTTAAAGTTAAAAAGAAAAAAACTCACAAGGCCCCTATCTCTGTCCATGGTGGTTTAGCAGCACGGCATCTGTAATTCCCCCCCCAGTCTGCAGCGCAGAAGGGTGGAGGTGGTGTTGGATGCTGGTACTGATAACGGTGGCAATACATTGCCCGGTTAAGATACACTTCTTGGCATTGCATATCAAGTCCAGGTCACTTCATCAGCATTACCGAGCGTGTCACCAGGCTGTGAGGGGCACTAAATCTAACTGCAGCCTGCAAGTTGCTTTTCTGTTTCAGCTCCTGTTATCATTGTTTAGAATCACGTTCAAGGTTGGGCATGGTGCCTTGTGCCTATAATCCTAGCATTTTTGGAGGCTGAGGTAGGAGGATCATCTGAGGTCAGGAGTTTAAGACCAGCCTGAGCAAGAGTAAGAGCAAGACTCCATCTCTACAAAAAATAGCAAAGTCAGAAAAATTAGCGGGTGCGTGCCTGTAATCCCAGCGACTCAGCAGGCTGAGGCAGGGGGATTGCTTGAGCCCAGGAATTTGAGGTTGTAGTGAGCTATTATGATGTCACGGCACACCAGCCTGGGTGACGGAGTAAGACTTTGTCTCAAAAAAGAAAAAAAAAATGATTGATACTTTTAACAAAGCCATGGATGGAATAGGTGAGGGGAGGCAGCTTAAATGTGTGCTGGAAAATGTGGCCAGGATAAGGACAGGGAGAGTGAGCCACTTGGGACCCAAAGTCCAAGGAGGCTGTCACTGTTAGGACCCTGTACACGTAGTCTGTGTGTATCTTCATGACCTCTGCTACCTCTGGCATTTTGTGGCTTAGTGTCCACAAATGCGGCCCCGGTATGGGGTCTTCAGAGCCAAAACCCTGGAAAGCTTTACCATCAAATGTTTCTGCTGTTCACACTTGAGCAGCTGTTCCTGAGACTCTTCCTCAGAGCCTACAGTACATTTTTATTTCAGTATATTTTGGGGGATAGCAAATATTCTTTCTTTTTTCTTTGAGACAAGAGTTTCACTCTGCGCCCTGGTTAGAATGCAATAGTGTCAGCCTAGCTCACTACAACCTCAAACTTCCCGGGCTCAAAAGATCCTCCTGTCTCAGCCTGCCAAGTAGCTTGGACTATAGGCGCCCACCACAACACCCACTAATTTTTGTACTTTTAGTAGACACAGGGTCTCACTCAGGTTGGTCTGGAAGTCCCGAGCTCAAGTGATCCTCTGCCTTGGCCTCCCAGAGTGCTGAGGTTACAGGTATGAACCACCGTGCCCAGTCTTCAAAAGTAGATTTTAACTTATGTCCTATGCCTTGGCCTTGAAGTCAATTTAAAAAATATCGTTTTAAAGGATGCCGCCATAGTTTATTCTTCCTTTCTGCTTCATTCTCCTTCTTTCTTTTTCTTTCTTTTATTTTCTCCCTTTAAAAAAATTTCGGAATATTACAGGGCACCAATGTTTTGGTTACCTGATTGCTTTTGTACAGTTTTAGTCAAAGTTATTAGTGAGCCCCTCACCTGGATATTGAAGTCAGTCTTGATAGCGGGGTTGTAGAATGTATTTGAGCTACAGCAACACTTTGCAAATTGGAACATATTCGTTGATGGCAACCACTCTGCAGCTGTTACTTACTCTATTGTGAAAGTTTTGGAGTGTTTATTCTGCAATTCACCTTGATGACTTTCTAGTTCAACCTTTTATTATTGAGTTCTACTAAATAGAAACCAGGGAGCTTATCTCTAAGCCTTTTTCTTAAAGGTTGGAAGCCAGAAGAAATTACCTAAGAATAACAGATTACAACATACAGGTATATTTGCTTTATAATTCCCAGAGTTGACTGAAGAGGCACTGAACGGAACCAAGACATCTTGAGCCCT
>NW_003852464.1:7118995-7140033 GCF_000181295.1 Otolemur garnettii
AAAAAAAAAAAAAAGAAAAGTTTTAGTTGGAAAGAATTGAAGAATGAAGGCCTTGCGTTCCAACCAGTAACCCCCTTAAGACAGTTCTAAGAATTCAGACTTGTTGACTTCTATTTGTGGTCGTGTACTGGGGCCAACTGTTGAAAAGTAGAATCCTGAGTTCCATTCTTCAAGACTGCCCTGATGTTATACTGTGTTTTTAATCTCTCCAGATTTCCATTTGCCCATTTACGAGTCTTTATCCCTCCAACTGTGTAGGGAGCTTTCATCCTGGTGAGAAACCAGAAGCTTCAGGTGTCAACCACTGAAATCCAGTCTCAGCTTTCTCAGGCCCAGTCCTGTTGGCCTCATCCTGTTGATACGGCCTCCAGGTAGCTATGGCCTCCAGCTGCGCTTCCCAGCCACTTAGGTTTCCAGTAAACCATTCTGTACCAGCTTTCAAAGAACTGTAGGTTTCTAAACTCTTTACTGGTCTGTAAATTGGAGCCTGGAACACCTATTTCCACTCCCTGGAAATTAATTGTTGATAGCAGAGTTATTACTAATTGTTTTATGGTTTTGCAACTCTGCCTGCTGGCTTAGAATTGGTTCTCAGCCAAGATCAAAGAATTATGGGTCTTCAGGGTATTCTTAGACAAGGAATTATCCTTGAATGGAGGGAGCCATAGAGGGGAGGTCCAAAGATTTGTGCCTGAAAGGGAGAGGAAGGGAGCAAACACCCTTTGAACACCTACTGTGTGCAATGATGGTCTACATTATTCTATTCGATCCACTGCTCTAAAAGGTTAGAGCTGTCCGCTCTTTTTTATCAGATAGCTTTAACCCAGAGTCCCACTGAGCCTGGCAATTGGGGAAGAGGTTGGGAAGGAGAAGATCTGGGTGGTGAAGGTGGACAGAACGTGGAAACAGGTGGTACCCGTAGATGAATGGGTAGAGCGCCAGGGCTGGAGGGTTCGAACCCAGCCGGGGCCTGCCAAACAACAATGACAATTACAACAAAAAACATTGCCAGGGGTTGTGGTGGGCACCTGTAGTCCCAGCTACTTGGGAGGCTGAGGCAAGAGAATCACTTAAGCCCAGGAGTTGGAGGGTGCTGTGAGCTGTGACTTCACAGCACTCTACTGAGGGTGACATAGTGAGACTCTGTCTCAAAAAAAACAAAAAGGAAAGTGGAAATAAGGAACTTCTGCTGAGGTAGGAAGTGTCTTGGGAGGTACTTGGGAGAGGACTGGAAGGAAGAAGGTGGAAGGTGAGTAAGGTAGGGCCCCAGAAGACTCTTGTGCAGTCATTACTTCATTCAACAAACACTGGCAATTCACAAGATAAACTGGCAGCAGCAGTCCAGAGCTGACTACTGTGCAGGTCCTCAGAGCACACTTACCAGGGTGGTGTCAGGAGGCCCAGCTGTGCTGAGAGGCAGGATACCCAGAGGGACCCGGGAGATGCAGGTCCTGACCTCTCACCCTTGACCTCTAGCAGCAGAGTGGCAAAATCCATATCTCAGCTTCCTCACTTCCTAGTGGGGTGACTTTGGATAAGTTCCTGGACCTCTCTGGCTGGCTGTTCTTTTCCTCCTCTCCCAAAGGGGGTCATTAATGATAGCACCCTCCTGGCACACAGAGAGCCCTTACTTACTGGCATGTGTTGAATTCTGTGCCCTGTGGCCTACGATGGCTTCTGGTCCACCTTGCCCTCACTCAGCTGCAGTGGGAACTTCAGACGTTTGAAATGCAGACACGGCCTGCCTCTCTCTCACCCCTGTGACAGGAAGGAAGCAGGCGTGTGCTGGCTGTGCCCAAAGCAATGCGGAGCAGAAGCTGAATTTTCTCTCCCACTCGTCCGCACAAAGCCCAGATCTGTGTCTCCCATTCTGGGCTGGCAAGATGTGTGACACTAACCCCCTGAGATACATCAGGAATGCTAGAGGCAAGACTGCTAGGGAAATGTGTCATTATCCCCCATTAGGGGGCCCTGGCCCCTGGGGGGCTTTCTCCAGGGTGGGCAGCAGGTGTAGCCCGGAGTCAGTGGGCCACAGCCTCTGCTCTCGCTGCCACTGCTGGACGCCTGGGGCCTTGCTAGTGGGCTGCTCTGGGCTTCCTTTGATTCCTGACCAAAGATTCCTAGGGCTTGGGATGGAAATTTAGATCCACTCTGAGGAGGACCCAGACTGGATTAGGGCTCCATTTAGGATTAAGAAGTCTCTGAGTCAGAGGGGACTTGGGAGTGTGTGTCATGATGTCTCCCACTGGGGCACCCCTGGGCCCTGCGTGCTGTGTCTCCTTCCCCAGTTGCTCAGGCCCTCTGCCCGGCCTGGCCTTGGCTTGCTCGTGTGGCTTCCTCTGGCTCTGGTGCCTTTCTGCCTCCTCCTCACTCCCCCACCTCTTCAGTTTCAGCTAAGGTGCCACTTCCTCCAGGAAGCCCTCCATGACTTCCTTACCGCAGGACCTTGTTGCCTGCTCCCTGGTTCCCTCCACTTATAATTTTCTCTTAGCCCACATCCCGTCATAATGTACTTGCTCGTGTGATTGTCTATAGGACATAATGTCCTTCCAGAATGTGACCCTGGACGGCAGGGAAGGGGTCTGTCTGATTTGTTCCTGCGGCCCCAGGCACACAGTAAGCACCAGATGAGCCAACAATGTGGGGGCAGTGGGGACCTCTCACAGTATGGATGGTGGCCTAGAACAGCGTGGATCTCCGGGGGGAAGAAAAACAAGGAGAAAGCACCCCTGACTTGTCAGGACACCCACCTGCTGTGATGCTCCCTCTGCCCCCTCTGGTGGTGTCTGTTTCTTAGCAGGGAGAAATTTGAGAGTGATGGGCTGGGAGACTAGTTTGCTATTGGGGTTCCCAAGTGGCAGCCAGTGCAAGTCAGCTTTGTCAGGGTTGGAGTGGGGCAGAGCTGGTGACAAGGAACAAGGATTTCCCTAGTGTTCCCCTGGTCTCGGGGCTATGTGGGTAGTGATAATGGGTCAGAATCTCATGGAAAGCTAGCAGCTGTGTGCAAGAGGGCGCAGACTCCCAGAAAGCAGAGAGACAGGGTTTCTCTAACTGGGATAGCGCCAGGCCCCTCCTGCATCCAGAAATTCACACACCATTGATGCAGTGGGGCTCTCTGCTCATCTGCCATCTCCTTGTGCCTGATGGGATGAGGGGAGATCTTTCCCAAGAGAGCCATGGACTTGGTCCTGCTCATTGCGTGAAGCTGGACACAGTCAGAAGCCTCAGGTCAGCCAACAGGGTGACTGTTCTGAGAGCAGGGTCCCTTCTTGGTCTAGTTAGTTGTGATTAGCAGGGGACACGAGGAAGCAAACAGGGCCATAAGCCACCAAATGTAGTCCCCAAGCAAACAGGAGCTGGGGTGGGTGAGCCCAGGACACCTGCCTGGTGTGGTCCGGGAGACCTCTCCTCCTCGTATCCCCAGCCAGGGCTCCTCTCAGAGACTAACACTGACACGACCCTCGGCCTTGTATCCTAAACAGCAGAATGTAGTACGTATTGCCCTTCTACAGACTGGGGGTTCAGATGAAAAATAAATATTTCTAAATCTCACACAAGGGCTTTGGAGAGCAATGAATTAATTTATATGAGATAGTTGGGGCTTTGGGGCTCCCTGGGAGACAAAGTGTGGCCTAAATTTGGGCTTTTTCACTGGATGGACCCTCAGCTGGTAACTCCCCTCAGTTAATGAAAAATTCGCTTGGCTATGTAGATGGGAGAACTGGCAGGCTGCTGAGTTTGGAACGGAATATTTTGACCCAGTGTGGACTTGGTCTGACTCTTATGCAGACCGCTGCTTCAAGGCTTTTTCTGTCACAGGGAGGATAGACTCCTGTCCCTTCTCCATTTCCGATTCCTGAGGTCCTCTGTGGCCAGGGTGCAGACTTTCCCTGCACGTTCATCCTGGGTGACTCTGTTCCCTTCTTTCCGTGCCATTTGAGTCTTTGGCCCACTGCTGGGTCAGTGGTTTCGCCCCTTGTGGTCAGATTTGCTCTGCCCCTCACACCTTCCCACTAGGGACCCGGCCCCCATCCCCGGGGATACCTGCTGGGAAGGCACATGACCCTTCTAGCCTTCCAACTGCCGGGGCTACACACAGACTACCCTGTACAAACAGGATGTCACGGTCAAACTTCACCCCGGCAGTCTGAGCTTAATCCTCCAGCCTGCAAACTCTGGTTTGGCTTTTAATCTTATTGCAAAGTGTTTGACTTCTTTGGAGAGTCACAGAGATCACAAAGATCACATGAAAAAGCAGGATGTCAGCGAGAGACGAAGCCACCATCATCACCTGACTCAGATATTCTTTTTTTTCCTAAGACTCCCAGTGGCACCATCATAGCTCACTGCAGCCTTGAACATGGCGGTTCCAATCCTTAGTTTCCCAGACAATGTGGATGATCCAGAGACGGTCATATCTTATGCAGTTCTTAGAGTTTTCCAGACTTTCCTCCTCTCCATCTCTCTTTCCCTACCTGCCTTTCCCCTTCTGACACTTTCGCTGGTGTAGGAAATGTTTGTGTGATCCAGGGTTCTCCATCCCCACCCCCATTCAGGCTTGGGTCAAGTCCTGGCTGTGCCACATACCTGCTCTGAGACTTTGAGCAAGGTGCCTCGAAACACCAGGACCCAAAGAGGGAGACAGACATCATAGCACCTGCTCCAGAGGGTGTGAAGGTTCAGTGAGACCACCATCACCCGTCACGAAGCCCGAATCCAGTGTCTGTGTCATTGCTATTGATGTGATTGTCAGTATTGTTGATGAAATTATTGAACTTTCCTTTGAGAGATTAGCAGGCAGAGAGAAGGACAGCCTCCTGCAGTCCCATAAGGGTGGGTTAGAGCATTTTAACAGAATCAAACTTGCTTCTGGTTGGGAAAACACCCAGACCCAGGCGAGAGCAGCTTATGTTTCATTTATTTTATGAGATCCTTAATGTGGCGTCATTGTTCATATCCACGTATCTTCTTTTCTTTCTTCCTACCTGGAGACTGAAACCCACAATTGTCTTTTGATTGATAACTTCATTGGGAAGTATTTTATTTTACTGTATTACTTTTGTGAGACAGAGTCTTACTCTGTCACCCTGGGTAGAGTGCTGTGACATCATCATAGCTCTCACAGCAACTTCAATCTCTTGGGCTTAGGCGATCCTCTTGCCTCAGACTCCTGGGTAACTGGGACTACAGGTACCCTCCATGAGACCTGGCTAGTTTTTCTGTTTTTTGTAGAGATGAGGTCCTGCTCTTGCTCAGACTGGTCTCCAATTCCTGAGCTCAAAAAATATGTTGTCAGGTGGTGCCCATGGCTCAGCGGGCAGGGCGCAGGCCCCATACACCGAGGGTGGTGGGTTTAAACCCGGCCCCAGCCAAAGTACAAAAAAAAAAATAGCCGGGTATTGTGGTGGGCACTTGTAGTCCCAGCTACTTGGGAGGCTGAGGCAAGATAATCGCCTAAGCCCAAGAGCTGGAGGTTGCTGTGAGCTGTGACACCATAGCACTCTACTGTGGGTGATAAAGTGAAACTATGTCTCTACAAAAAAAAAAAAAAGAAAGAAAGAAATACGCTGTCTTAGTCTCCCAGAGTGCTAGGATAACAGGTTTAAGCCACCACATCTGGCCTATGTTATTTTTTTGAGGCAGGGTCTCGCTCCATCTCCCAGGCTAGAGTGCATTGGCATCACTGTAGCTCACTGCAGATCCAGCTGTCTTATAGTCCACTGTACCATGAGTTTTGAGCTATCCAGAGAGACGGGGATTCATGGTGCATAAATACATAATGGGCCAGTTCCCGTGCTAAGCATTTTACATTCATGCAGTGCTGTGATTGTCCCCATGTTACAAATGGGGACATGGAGGCTTGGGGAGATCAGGAGGGTGGTTATGAAGTAGACGATCCACAGACCACCTTTGGGGAAATAGTAACCTAAAATGGATGGGCACAGCTTTAAAGAAACTTTGAACTTGGCAGGCTCAGTGGCTCACACCTGTAATCCTAGCACTGAGGCTGAGGAGGTAGATTGCCTGAGCTCAGGAGTTCAAGACCAGCCTGAGCAAGAGTGAGACCCCATCTCTAAAAAAAAGCTGGGCATTGTAGTGGGCACTTGTAGTCCCAGCTACGTGGGAGGCTGAGGTAAGAGGATCACTTGAGCCCGTGAGTTTGAGGTTGCTGTGAGCTATGACGCCACAGCACTTGGCCAAGGGTGACAAAGTAAGACTGTCTCAAAAAAAACTTTGAAATTGTTTGTGGCTATCAGGGCCCCTTGACACTGGGTTGTCCGCCTCCAGGTCACAGCAGGGGCTTCCTGCTCCTACTGTGGTGGGTAGATGAGTTCCTCCCTTGTGCTGGCTTGGTGCCCAGGTGGGCAGAGGGTGTGGAGCAGGGCCTACATAGGGGACAGCATCTGCTGAGAAACAGCTCCTCCCTCTGGTTTGGGGAGCTGCAGTAGGAAGCTCTGATTCTTCCACACACCAGCCCAAGCCTTTGTGTCCTAATCTGCACAATGGGTCAACATGTATTTTTAGTTTAGAGGGTCGTTGAGAAGATTCCACAACAAAGAGTCTGTGGACATGTCAGGCACTGCACCAAACAGCATGGCAAAGGGGGCTCTACGTGACAATGGCAAACACATTAGTGTCCAGCGTAGGTCTCCACATTACACATGGCTAACCTCAAGCAGTCCTTTCAGCACGCCTAGGAGCCAGCTGCTACTATTTTCCATGGCTCACTGTCCAGGAAACAGCACAGAGATGCGAAGCAACTTGCCCAAGATCACACAGCATAGAGCCAGGTCATCTGGCCCTAAGTTTGTGTTTCTGACCTGTATACTGTCCTGACCTGGAGGGAGCTCTTTTTAGTTCCTTTTTTATTCCTGTCCCCAAACTGTGGCTTGCAAACATTTGTAAGCCACTAAAACCTTTTCTTCAAGTGAGATTTTGTAAGGAAATCTACCGCAAAACAAGTCCCCAGGAGCGGTTTGGGTCAGGGGTGCTGCGTCACTGTCCCTGGCTGGGGCATCTGGAACTCGCAGGGCTAAACAGGGCACTGGTTGAAAAACAACAGCAGCACCACCTGAGTGGTAACTGATTTGAGTTTTGGCTTAACAAATTCTTGGGATTTGGGGCAAAAACACGTGGTTTCTTCAAGACCTCAGGCTGGGATCTTATCTATCCACCCCGGTAATGAAAACAACTTCCTTTTTTAAATCCCTAATCCCTCCTCCCTGCCCTCCATCCTCACCCCAGCTCTGCCCCCACTGGGTTTTGCCCCTCTCTGGTCAGTCAGGGCCCACGTGGCTGACAGCAGGGCCTGAGGGAGAGGAGGGTGGAGCCCCCCAAACCAGTCTGGTCGGCATCCTGCTAGGTCACAAGCCTTTTCATCTCCGGAATTCTGTAAACAAGTCGGCTCATTAAAGTCCATTTTACAGATGGGGAGACTCTAATCATTGTAATGACTTTGCATAGAGAGTGGCCTTTCATCTGTGGGGCACAAAAGACTCTTTCTGCATCCTAATGAGAAGTCCCAGGAGGACTCACTCCTGTTCCTGCTGGTTACAGTCCTAGAAGGAGGAGGTACAGGAGGGAGGCTTAGGGTCAGGACCCTTAGAGAGGAGGACGCAGCCCTTTGGGGTGGCTGGCTTGGGCGCTGAGTGTGTCCATCAGTAACTGGACAGTGAAATACCCAGGGAGGGCTCTTACAACAGCAATAAGCATGAGAGCCATTCATTCAGAGTGGGAGCTTCCCAGCAGTGTCTGGCAAACAGCAAGAGGGGCGGGGGCAGCTATGAAGTTTTTCCCAGCGCAAGGCGACCTGGGCTCACTGCCAGAATCCTGGTTTAGGCCTGGGACCACCCAGATGGGACCTATCTGGGGGCTCAGCAGCAGCGATGGAAGGGAAGGTGGCTGTAGAGCTCTCATAAAGCAACACCCGGTGGGACCTCCTGGCAGCTACATGAGGGGGTGGGACAAGGAAAGGAGCCACGTTTGCCTTCCCAGGTGTGCCTCCATTATCCATGTTCTGGCGGAACCTGGGAAGACGTTTAAAAGGCTCGTGCTTGAGGCCACCTCACATTCTGATCCGGTCAGCCCAGCACAGGATCAGATGTGGCCTCTTAGGTTACCCTACTGGCCAGCTGGAGCTGAGACCCACTGTTCTAAACCCGAGGTGTGGCCCCAGCCCCAGCCACACAGCTTTGGACCCTCTAAAAACCAGGTTCTTGGGCCCTCCTCAAGGCTCACTGACCCCAGATTTGCATCCTAAGGGCTTCTTATACTTGAATATTCGCACGTGCCACCTGGGGATCTCATTCACATGCAGATTCTGACATAGATCTTCCTGTTCCTAAGTCTCAGATCTGTCTGGGCCCTGCAGGTGGCCAGAGTGCTAATAGTAGACACTTCTGCAGTGATGTAGAGCTCACCAGACTTTTGAAGTGACGTGACTTCTTCTGTTTTGCGTCACCCTCCACGTCCTTCCACTCTGCCAGGCCGAGCAGGCTGGCCAGGTGTCAGGTGTTAGCAGTTCTGTCTGACAAACTGGAGACTGAGGCTCCCTGGCTGCCCTCTTGCTCAAAGACCCACAGCAAGTATGGACCAAGTAGGGACTTGTGACTCCACGTCTCTGGCACGAGAACACACTGATGAGGGTCACAAGCCTCCTGGAACAAGTTGCTGGTTGAATGGCAGCTTACATGCCCGGCAAAGGGGAGGGTGATTCGCCTATGACTTGGCGGAGGGGAAGAAAGGGAAAATCCTGGACCAGTAGTTTTCAATTTCTCTGTACAATGGAATCTTCTGGGAAGTTTTAAGAAAGTACTGAAGCCTGTGTCCCAGCCCTAGGGATTCAGTCTTAACTAGCCTAGAAAATGGCCTCTGGATTAACAAATTGTGGTATATGTATACCATGGAATAGTATGCAGCCCATAAAAAGATGGAGACCTTTATTTTTATTTATAAATATTAGTTGTCTGTTTTTTGAGACTTTGGGGAAAAAATCATAAGAAGAAGTGAATTGATGACTCCATACTGAACCTCAGAGTCAAAGCATTCTATCATAGACATACTCTGGTTTGACAATGCGAATGTTACTTTCTTTGCATTACTATTATTATTATTGCTTAATACTTCACTGCAGCAATCGTCTGATTTCTTTTCTGAATGTATTTATTTTCATTCATTCTTTATGAAGTTTTTGTTTCTAGTCCTTATCTTAAACACTGTTATTTTTATTAAATTTTACGCCTTTTTGATTTTGTGTAGACAAAAAGTGGAAACCTAGTAAACACATGTATGTGTAAAAATTAAAAAAAAAAGTTGGAGACTTTACCTCTTTTATGTTTACATGGATGGAGCTGGAACATACTCTTCTTAGTAAAGTATCTCAAGAATGGAAGAAAAAGTATCCGATGTACTCAGTACTATTATGAAACCAATACACAGTCGCTCACACTTTCATACAAATGATAAAACACAACTATAGCCCAGAATGAAGAAGGGAAGGGAGGGTTAGGGGAGGGGAGAGGGGTCGCCAGAGGGAAGGAGGGTAATTGGTGGGACCTCACTTACTGTGCTATTGCAAAGGTACATGTTAAATCTATTAAGTGTAGAGCATAAATGTCTTAACACAACAATTAAGTAAGTGAGGTGAAGGCTATGTTAACCTGTCTGATGTAAGCATTCCAAATTGTATATAAAATCAGCACACTGTACCCCATAAATGCAGTAATGTACACAGTTATGATTTAATAAAAATAAATAAATAAATAAAAGCTACCCAGGCGATTCTTACATGTAGCAGTGATTCATATGTCTACCGGCTGCCTTCAATGGCACAGTCTTGCCCTCCCCAGGCCCTGGAGTCCGGCCCTTGTCCCTGGGCATTCTTGTGCTGGGGCTGCCCACTGAGAAAGCGTGTTCTTTCATTATTTATTTTAATCACTTCAGGTGACATTTGAAGCACGTTCTTTCAGGACTCCAACCTACATGCTCCTCTAGTGTTGCCACCTATCATAGGAAAAAAACCAAAACCAAAACAAGATGACCAATTAAATTTCAATTTCAGACAAGCAAGAAGTAATCTTTTTTTTTTTTTTTTTTTTGCAGTTTTGACCGGGGCCCGGTTTGAACCCCCCATCCTGGTACATGGGGCCAGCACCCTACTCATTGAGCCACAGGCGCCACCCAGAAGTAATCTTTTAATATAAGGATGTCCCATTGCAATGTGTGGGGTATACACCTACTAAAAATGCATTTATTGTTTATCTGAAATTCAAATTTAATCGTATCTTTATCTGGTAACCCAAATTCTCATTCCCAGAGACCAGGGTATCTGGTAGGAGAGTGTCTGAGACTGGGGTGTCTGGACATGGTTTAGGGCATCCAGCTTCCTCAGGATGCCAGGGGGGTTGTTTTTCAGATTTCTTTGTTAAAACTGCCCCAGATGGATGGACACAACCCCTTCCTTGTTCTCCTAGCTGCAGTCAGTTTCCCATGAATACATCACATGTGAAGAGTAAACCAGTTTCTCCTCTCCCTGGCACCAGACAGCATCACCAGTGACGCAGGCCAGTTAGAAGCTGGGAGCCCAGAACTTGCACATGGAAAGAATTTTTTTTCCCTGGAACCATGTAACATAAGCTAAACAGCGATCTATATATAATCTGACAGAAGTGCTATAGATTACACCTTCTGAGAAGGTTGGAGGTGAGGATTTTGACATAGATGTGCAGCCGGTGCCAACACTGAACACGCATGGCTGATACGATCTAATAAAAACAGAAGCTGCTGAGTGGAGTCGGGTGATGGCAATCCGAAATGCAGAGGTATAAATTAGGATAAATTGCCTGTTCACTCAACAGTTCATTTAAAAAATCTCTTACCCACTTACTATGTGCCAGGCGTTGCAGGTGTAAAGATGCACCCTGCCCTCATATTGCCTCACTCTGTTGAGGGGAGGCAGATGAGGGGACCCTTGGAGGGACTTGTCAGGAAGGGGTCTTTAGAGGAAGGCCTAAATCACAAATGCATCTCTCCATTTAAAAAAAAAAAAAAGGAAGGGTGTTTAAGCAGAAGGTGGATGTAAGCAGCAGTCACGTTCTGGCTGCAGTATGGAGGATAGATTGGAAAAGGGCAAGCTTAACACTGGGAGACCAAGTTCAAGGCAGACATAGGCATCAGCGGGTAGAGAATGATGGACCTGCCTGGGTGATGACAGAGGGGTGGAGAAAAGCGTGCTGAAGAGATATTAGTGAGAGAATCAGAAGGGGAATAGGATGGGAGGAATAGAGAGTACCCCCAGGCAACGGAAACAGCAGGTGCCAAGGCCGGGAGAAGTGAGAGAAATATCATGTGAGTTATGGGGCATAGTAGGAAGGCATGAGTTGGAAGCTGAGCAGGGGGGCCAACGAGGATATTGGTGAGCCTGGAGTTTGCAGTAAAGGAAAGGTGTCTAGGCTGGGCATGGTGGCTCATGCCTGTATCCTAGCACTCTGGGAGGCCAAGGCAGGAGGATTGCTTGAGCTCAAGAGCTCAGAATTTCAAGACCAGCCTGAGCAAGAGAGAGACCCTCTAAAAAAATATAGCCAGTAGTTGTGGCAGGTGCCTGTAGTCCTAGCTACTCAGGATCCTACGAGGATCACTTGAACTGTGAGGTTGCTGTAAACTAAGCTGACACCACGGCACTCTATCCTGGGCAACAGAGTGAGAATCTGTCTCTACAACAAACAAACAACAACAGAAAGGAAGGGTGTTTAGAAAAAGGGTGTGAGCAGCAGACACGTTCTGGCTACAGTATGGAGGATGGATTGGAAGGGGGAAGCCCGACATTGGGAAATCAAGTTGAAGGCAGGTGTAGGTGGGTAGAGAATGATAGACCTGCCTGGGTGATGACAGAGGGGTGGAGAAAAGTGGGTGTGCTGAAGAGACACTACTGAGAGAGGGCCTGGAGGACTTGGGGAACCCCTAGGATGGAGGGATGAGGGGAGTGTAGTGCCCGGATGGCTCCTTAGATAGACCATAACTCTGGCAGTGTAGATGACCAAGATAAAAGGTATGTCTTCAGGCTCAAGCTGGCACCTGACTCCAGGGTTGATGCCCCATTTTCTTCCTTGACCATTGCATGGACAGCTCACGGGCTTTTCCAGCTGGATTTGGCTTTATAAGGCAGGACAAAACTTTTCTCTCCACTCTTTTAGGTTCTATAACGGGGGCCCTGCAAATTAAACTGACCAATGACAGACTAACAGGAGGAAAAGCATACAAATTTTATTTGATGTTAGTATTGTAATTTTTACGCGTATATTGGGATCGCCTAGAAAAGGAAGTGAAAACCTAAAGAAGTGTGTCGGCCGAGAGCTTCTGGATTGTTTTAACAAAGAGTGAATTTGAGAAGAAGTGATAAGACAAAGAAAGGAAAAGGGTTAGGGCTTCTAGGGGAGGTAAAGATATGGGGGAAACTGATGGGAGATAAGGGCTGGTTCAGCCAGGCTTGTTTACGCGGGTTGGAATCAGTGCCCTCTCCAGGGATAAGGGCAGTTTCCTCTTCCAGGTGCTGGAGCGGAGGGGAGGGACGGCTTCACAAAAGGAGATTTATGCCCTGTTTTCAGATAGAAAGGATGGCAGCGAGCTTTTCCTGCAGCTGCTGTTTCTTAATTGCTTTCAGCTCAAAATAATCATCATGCCAACACGGCCTATTTAGAGCAGTGCACGTGGACCTGTCGGAACACACACTTTCCGCACTTCACGTGCAATCTCTGCTCTTTCGTTTGCAACCACCTAAGCCTCTCCTCATCCAGGAAAAAGGACTTGATATCCGTAGAACTTAGATTATTTTCTCCACCTCAAATGCTAAGTAACCTACATCAGTGTTACTCAAACTGTACTCCTGGGGTCCTCAAAGGGTTCTGTGTGGCCAAAGGAGCTTGGTCAAGGCTACACTAAGCAAAGGTGACTTGCTTAGTAAGCTAGTTGCAGGACTTCTCAGAGACTTTAAAGCATCCAGGGACCCTGTGTCTCTCTGGGTGGGAAATAGAAAGCAGTGTTTCCCATCCACCTTGAATTGTGGAACCTTCCTTTTTCATTTGCAGAGAATGTCTCACCAGGCTCATGCTCCTGTGAGATGAAATATAGTTTAGGAAACATTGACCTTGGTGTGACTGTTGAAACAAGATAACAAAACGGCTGAAGGGATTGAAAAGGAAAAGGGCAGTTAAAATCTACACTTTGGCCATAAAAGGCAGAATTTGAGTACCAGGTCAGAGAGAAAGAAAGCCTTGCCTTAGAGGTCACAGAAAAGAGCAAACTGAAAGATGGATTTTGTTTTAACTTTACTGTTTAAGAAAAAAGTGCAGGGTGGCTGGCTGGGTGTGGTGGCTCACACCTGTAATCCTAGCACTCTGGGAGGCTAAGGCAGGTGGATTGCTTGAGCTCATAAATTCAAATCAACTTGGGGGGGGGGCGTGGAACCAGTGAGATCCCATCTCTACTAAAATAGAAAAACTGAAGCAAGAGGATCACTTGAGCCCAAGAGTTGGAGGTTGCTGTGAGCTGTGACACCACGGCACTCTACCCAGGGGTCTATGTAGGGTGAGAAAAATGTAGGATGAGGCCAGGCTTGGGGGCTCAAGCCTGTAATCTCAGCACTCTGGGAGGCTGAGGTGGGTGGGTTGCCTAAGCTCAGGAGTTTGAGAACAGCCTGAGCAAGAGTGAAACCCTGTCTCTAAGAAATATTCAGGTGTTGTGGTGGGTTTTTGTAGTCTCAGCTACTCGGGAGGCTGAGGCAAGAGGATCACTTGAGCCCAAGAGTTTGAGGTTGCTGTGAGCTATATTGTTACAGCACTCTATGGAGGGCAACAAAGTGAGACTCTTGTCTCCATTAAAACAAAAAATAGAACAGAAAGATGAAAGTGCAAGGTAAATTTTACATAAATGTCCAGTATAGAGCATTTGATCAAAGCAGGCTCACATTCCTATGTGTCAATAATTGGCTACCCTGTTTGAATTGGGGAGACTTCCTCAATTTGCCCCAGTCCCTGCTAGACTTGATGTTATAATTGGTCCCCCTTCTGTCATTTACCTTACATGAAAGTGTTTGCATTTGTGGCCCCACACTAACTGAATCGTATAAACTTAATGTCACTCAGGCATATATTTTTATAACTTGTTCTTTGCCCCGATTATAAAAGTGACTCATACTGGTTGTAGAAAACTTAAAAATACAGAAAAATGTGAAAAATAAAACAATGACATACATAATGATCACAGTTTCCAGGTGGCTGTTTATCTTCAGGTCTTTATAGTTCCTTTGTCTCTTTCTTTCTTTCTTTCTTTCTTTCTTTCTTTCTTTCTTTCTTTCTTTCTTTCTTTCTTTCTTTCTTTCTTTCTTTCTTTTTCTTTTTTTGAGACAGAACCTCAAGCTGTAACCCTGGGTAGAGTGTCATGGCCTCACAGCTCTCAGCAACCTCAATCTCTTAGGCTTAAGTGATTCTCTTGCCTCAGCCTCCCAACTAGCTGGGACTACAGGCGCCCGCCACAATGCCTGGCTATTTTTTGGTTGTAGTTGTCACTGTTGTTTGGCAGGCCCGGGCTGGATTCGAACTTGCCAGCTCTGGTGTATGTGGTTGGCACCTTAGCCGCTTTAGCTACAGGCGCCGAGCCTATAGTTCCTTTTTCTTTGTATTAAGACAGCTAAGACTTCACCATATTTTTGAAATGAACCATATTTACAGTTTTGTATCTTACTGTGTTTAGGGAACATTCATTATATCAGCTGTTAAGCATGATTTGTTCTGCCGTATTGCAATGATTGAGTTTCTAAGAAAACTCATTTTGTTAAAAATCAATGGGACCAGAGAGGTTAAGGGCTGCAAAGATTTAGACCGTCAATGAAAAGGATAATTTTTCCTGCTGGAATGTCTATCTTAGAGTAAATTTTTATAGTTGTAAGGGTATAGCTATAAAAGTTAAATATTACTGAAGGAATTCAACATTATGTGGTTCAAAAGTACTAATAAAAAGGAAACTTCAGGGCAGCACCTGTGGCTCAGTGGGTAGGGTGCTGGCCCCATATACTGAGAGTGGGGGGTTCAAACCTGATCCTGACCAAACTGTAACAAAAAAATAGCCGGGCATTGTGGCAGGCACCTATACTCTCAGCTACTCAGGAGGCTGAAGCAAGAGAATCACCTAAGCCCAGGAGTTGGAGATTGCTGTGAGCTATGATGCCATGGCACTCTACTGAGGGCAATAAAGTGAGACTCTGTCTCTAGAAAAAAAAGAAAGAAAAAGAAAGAAACTTCAGGCTCGGTGCCTGTAGCACAGTGGCTAGGGTGCCAGCCATATACACCAGAGCTAGTGGGTTCGAATCCAGCCCAGGCCTGCCAAACAACAATAACAACTACAACCAAAAAGTAGCTGGGTGTTATGGCAGGTGCCTGTAGTCCCAGCTAGTTGGGAGGCTAAGGGAAGAGAATTGCTTAAGCCCAAGAGTTTGAGGTTGCTGTTAGCTGTAATGCCACTGTACTCTACTGAGGGTGACATGGTGAGACTCTGTCTGAAAGAAAAGAAAAAAGGAAAGAAAAACAGGTGGCATCTGTGGCTCAGTGGGTAGGGTACCGGCCCCATATACCGAGTATGGCAGGTTCAAACCCAGCCCCAGCCAAACTGCAACAAAAAAATAGCTGTGCGTTGTGTTGGGCACCTGTAGTCCCAGCTACTCGGGAGGCTGAGGCAAGAGAATCACCTAAGCCCGAGAGCTGGAGGTTGCTATGAGCTGTGATGCCATGGCACTCTACCAAGGGCAACAAAATGAGACTCTGTCTCTAAAAAAAAAAAGAGAGAGAGAGAGAGAGAAAAGAAAAGAAAGACGAAAACAAAAATAAGTAAATAAATAAAAGTTTTTGCAATCATTTATTTTTGGAGCAACTGGGAAAGTGTAATTTTTTGTCTTCTAATTTCATTTGGTGCAAAAGATACTTAAAGACCCATTATCTTTGGATTTCAATATAATTGATTTGTGTAACCGGCAAATCAAGAGCACAGAAGTATGGCTAACACACACACACACAGAGCCAGGTAAACAGTAAAGGATTAGAAAGAAGCAGGTCAAAGGAAGTGTGCTATCAGGAAACAACCGTAGCTTCAGTTTCCTGGCAGATACTGAATGGCTAATCACAAGGGATTTTTCCTAAAGCATGTAAAGCTGATTCAGAAGTTCTGCAGTCACAGAGCCGCCTACACGTGCCAAATAGAAGCTGACAGATAGCGGATGTGCCTGGAAGGTAAAACCCTACGGACAGACACAGCAGTTACTAAGCTCCTTGCAGTTTCTCGTCTTTTTGTTGTTGCTGTTGTTGGTCTTGCTGAGTCACCAGTTTGCCCATTGAATGTGCTTTATTCTGGGTGTCAAACGCCAGTAATTGCTGTGTATCGTGGGCAGATGGTCATTCTCCTGGCTAAGAACAAGAAAACCCCAAATTTCCGATAAAACAGAGGATTTGCATCAGAATCACTCTCTAAAGTACAAACTTCATGGTCCACGATCATGGACAGCTAAGACTCCTGCAGAATAGAAGAGAGAGACTTGAAAGAGGGAAAGAAATTATAGCCAGTGCGAGTTAATGTAGGAAAAGAGACAAACCAAGTTCAAGTACATAAAGGTTATAAGATTATTCAGGATGCTATTTTCCCATTCACTTACAGACCCACGGTAGCAAGGATGTTAAATTAAGGCCAGCCAGGTGCAGTGGCTTATCATTGGTACTAAGTTCCAATCCTAGTACCTTGGGAGGCTCAGGTAGGAGGCTGGTTTGAGGCTAGAGTTCAAGAGTAGCCTGAGCAAGAGCAAGTTCCTGTCTCTACCAAAAAAGAAAGAAGGAAGGGAAGGAAGGGAGGAAGAAAGAAGGAAAGAAAAGGAAGGAAGGAAGGAAGGAAGGAGGAAGGAAGGAAGGAAGGAAGGAAGGAAGGAAGGAAGGAAGGAACGAAAGAAAGAAAGAAAGAAAGAAAGAAAAAGAAAAAAAAGAAAGAAAGAAATTAGCTGGGGCAGTAGAATCACTTGAGCCCAGGAGTTCAAGGCTGCAGTGAGCTATGATGGCACCACTGCAGTGCTGCACTCTAGCCTGGATTATAGAGTGACACCTGTCTCTAAAAATAATAAAATACAATAAGATAAAATAAAATAAAATAAACTGACATAGGAATAGTGCTACTTAGTATTGAAAGGCAAAACAATAAAGGGGGAAAAAAAGGAAAAAAAGAAAGGTATTGTCTATGGTTCAAGGAATCAATCAGAGATAAAGCCTGCACACAAGGATGTGCCCAACTCAAATAAAATAACTAAAGGACTCTCATGCCTGACTGTTTGTTGGCCCCCTCTTCCTAGGTGTCCCTGTGCTGTCTGCACACAGCATGACCCAGAACCAAGGCCGTACAGATGACCACAGCATTTGGCATCAAAGAACATTCCTCTCATTTTCACAAAGCCATTCCTGTGAGCAATGAATCCGACCTTGACTGCTGCTGTGACCTTCCTCGTTCAGCTCTTAACTGGTCAGCAACTTCCCGTAAGCCGCCCTTGAGATTTTCGCGGCATTTCATGAGGCACTTCACATCGTACGTGACAGGGAAAGGCAACGGGAGGACCCTGAGAAGACAAGTGCTCCAGGAGAGTTAGAACTGATCGGGATTTTGGTTAAATAGCCAAAGTCATGAGCATTATGAAATGAGAACCGCTGGACCCCTTCACAGAGGAGCAGTCCTGATTCCTGAGCAGGTCTGCAGCATGCTGGGGCCCTTCCTCCTCATGTTTTTCAAACTAGATCCCAGATGTTGCTCGTGGCTCTCTAGAGTCTTGGGCAGACATGTCCTCTGTCAAATTTAATCTAAAATTAAACCGCCAAGTTGAAGTTCTTGGAAGGTATCTCCCTTGCTCAGTCATAGACTTCAGCCCTCACTACATCCCCTTTAACAAGTCTGCATCTCTGCCATGTAGCTGGTACGGAATTGCTCCTGAATTCTCCCATAGGTCTGGCAATCACACCTGGAAACTTGGTATCCATAGAAACATAATTCTATTTTCAAATAACGTGATGATTTTTCTCCATTTTTCCATCCAGGTTGTAAGCCCCAACTTCACAATTTCTTTGGCTATGATCTATAGTTGCTGCTGGCATAGTGAAGGTGCATGAGAATCTAGGTGCCAGGGATCAAAACGTTACCCGTGATTGAAGATCTGTTTCACAAAACACTTTATCCTTTAAAATATTTTTTTTAGGTGCTTGTACCTGAAATATATATTCTTTATTTATGTGTTAGTGTCACTGGGCTTGCATGCTTCCTTGTTGCCATGGAGACAGCATCTAGTGGCCATGGCGGCAGGTGCCCATAGACACCTCTCATGAGTGGGGCACAATCATATTATCATATTGAAAATCTGATCATGGGCAGAGCCTGTGGCTCAAAGGAGTAGGGCGCGGGCCCCATATGCCAGAGGTGGTAGGTTCAAACCCAGCCCTGGCCCAAAACAGCAAAAATAAAAATAAAAATAAAAAAAATGAAAAGTTGATCATCTTATACAATAAATGAATGTAAAGATTCATGTAGCTGATATAATGAATTAAAGGCATGAATAGACATTTAACTATTTCATCCACATTCCCCCAAAGTCTATATATTCAAATTGCTCAAATTCATAAGCAATTGGAGAAGCAAATTGCTCAAATTCATAGGAACCAGTTGGAGATACTAGGGGCATAAATAGCAATCATGTTTGGCACTTAATTTAGAATCCTATTAGGGAGAGTGTTTGGGCAGTCATCCATGTAACTGTGTCCATGGAGTAGGAATCCCCTCTACAGATCATAAGAAGTAATCACCCATTCTCAACGAGAAGGTCTCCTGAGATGGAAAACTGCCTTCCTTCTTTTGAGGTGCAGCCCAGAGCTCGGTTACCACAGTTTTTCCTTCCATTGAAACAAAGTGTCTCCTGCTGACTTCCACCCAGTTGCCCAGTTGTGCTCTCAGGCTCCCTCCTGCCCAGACCGCAGCCTTTCAACTATTTCAGGAAAGCTATTATGTTGCCCAGCAATCTTTTCCTTTCTAAGCTAACAGGCTCTAATTTTTTCATGTTTCTGATCTATATCATGCCTTCCAGATGTTTTTAGAAATTCAGATCGATTTTAGGATTGCATGAACTTAAAAAGGAGTTAGCTGAAAACAGCGTTGGATCAGAATAAGGACAGGGAAGGGAAAGGGAATTGCTCAGAGGAGGAATATTTCACATCAGCCCAATTCATCCTCCCAGCTGCCCAGTCAAACTGTCAAGACGGACTGTCCTGCAGGTGAGACAAAACCTAACTCAAGCTAGTTTAAGCAAAATAAATTAACAAATACATTAGCAAGGTGCTGAAAAGCTCAAGAACCTTCGGTGCAGCTTGATCCAGGAACTTGTAGGAGCCAAGGGAAACCTCACCTGTACTGTATGAAGTTTCCCCAAAACATCAGCTCATGAAAGGCAGATTAATTGGAGATGAGGCACAAAATTTATATCATTTATACGCCTGTACAACACCCTGGCAAAAGAAGTTAAGGGACAGGGAGAAGAGAAATTCTATTGAGGGGAAGGCTAAGAGGAATGAATGGGTGTGGGGACAGAGATTTCCTCGTGCAGGCCTTGTGAAAGGACCTGCCCAGGTGTGGTTGCACTCATCTTCCAGGGAAGGGGAGAGTCAACAATTGCTTCTTTTGGTGGGTCTGGGTTTTAAGCAGGTAAAGGGCTTCAGTTTCATCCTGTGCCTTGGAAGAGATGGTGAGGGAGGTCAGAGAGTTAAAGAGACCCTGTCAAAGTGCCATATATATTTTGGGGCTTAGGTGTCTGAGCCTCCATAAACTCAGATAAGGCAAGTCGGTCCCCGTTTCTTTCCACTTCTCAGGAATGCCATCTTTTGTATTGCCTTCATTCTAGTCAAAAAGTTGGCAACCCTGGCAACTCCAGGCTCACACCCTCTTCACGTTCAAGTTCATCAGGAAAGAATGCCTCAAGTTCTGATTGAAGTCTCATCGTCTATCACTGGCTCTCACTGCATCGTATGTCTGCCTCTGAACCAGGGGTTGGGCAAGGGGCAGGGGTGGTTTTGTTGCCCGGGTCAGCTCAGCATCCCATGGACCCCTGAAGCTGAGGGTGGTGGCACCACCATCCAAAATGTATGGACTATGACGGGGGAGGGATGTTCTGTAGCCAAACAAGTAGGAATAGAATGCCTAATCAGCCATGTTCACTTGTTTTTCTTTTTCTTTTTCTTTTTAATTGACCAATTTAGAGAAAAAGGCAATCAAAACTCAGAGGGAAGAAACAATTCATTCAAGGTCACTCGCTCAGAAAGAGGCAGGACTAGGATTTATGTGTTCTTGCTTTCAAAGCCTCTCTGTTTGCTTTCTTCCCCCAGAATCCAGGGAAGTTCTGCTGACCCGAGCTGAACTTTAGCAAATGCGCCTCTACTCTCTATGACTCAGTAACTTTGAGTGACAAAGTAGCTAATCTTAAACCCTGGTGATTGATAAACTCTCCTGAATTGTTTTAGCTAAGCTATGCGTTTCGTCCAGAATTCCTGGCAAAGGTGTTGGAATAACTCCATGATTGATCAGGGAGCTCACCGGCCTCTTCCCAGAACTCCGGGCGTGCAGCTGGGATGGAGCCAGTCACCCACTTCATCTTGATTTTTATTTCCTGGTAGCGAAGTGGTATTATTTGTTTTGGGTCCTCATCTTAAGCAGCCTCAATGGTGTGTTTACAATCTGGGGGTAGGGTGGGTGCTGGTGCTCCTGGAATAAACCGTATTCAGCCAGTGTGCTATGTTAAGATGAAAATGTGAGTGTCTCTGTCGCCATGGGCACCGATCCCTGTTATCATTCTGCAAAGCGCTTCACACATTCATCTGTCTGTCCTGAAGACATTTAAAATGCCAGCCTGACAGAGTTCAGAAAGTTAAACTATGCCCCTTCCCAATCTCAGAATACACTATGCTATAACCAGGAGTTAAATAGGTTCA
>NW_003852464.1:7141355-7142910 GCF_000181295.1 Otolemur garnettii
GTGCCTGTAGTCCCAACTGAGTTGGGAGGCTGAGGCAAGAGAATCGCTTGAGCCCAAGAGTTTGAGGTTGCTCTGATGCCACGGCACTCTATTAAGGGTGATATAGTGAGACTCTGTCTCAAAGAAAAACAAAGAATGTCAAGATAGAGACAGCAGAGCATTAAACCAAGTGTGAGGGCTTCCTAAGTGAGGGATCCTGTGTGACTGCACAGGCCACACTCCCCTGAAGCTGTCCTGCCCCAGGGAGAGCTCCCCAAGCTGGAAGGAACTCTGGATGCTGGACGATGGCTGCTCTCCTGGAATCCCCTTTTCCTTCTGAGAAGTTGGCTGAGCAGGGTGACAAGTGATTTCTATGGACTATCACATATATAAAGCTCCATGAGCTTTCCTGTTGCCCATCCACCTTCAACAAGTGTTTACTTCCTGGGAAAGACATAGTTCCTGCCTTCAAGATCTGCACAGTCTAGCGGGGGGGGGGGGGGGGGGGGAAGGGAGATAGTTTTGCAAGCAAACAATTAAAATACCATGCAAACTCTAGTGTGAGGGAGATGTGTGAGGGGTGCCTTCAGGAGAGGGGTGCCAAGTTGGCATGAGGGAGGCAAGAAAGACTCCTTGACGGGCCATTCCAAAGAGAGTGAACTTTGTATACAGTGAACAGCCATGGTGGGGGTAGAGCAGACTCGTGCTAGGGAGTTTAATTTGGGCACCACTTGTTAATCCACTGAGACACAGCCTGATCTATAGCGGTAGTGTCTGGCACACAGGAAGAATGGATTCAAGAGTTAATTCAAGCCGGGGGCAATGGCCATGCCTGTTATCCCAGTTTATTGAGAAGATAAGGAGGGAGGATTTCTTGAGGCCAGGGGTTCAAGACCAGCATGGGCAACATAGCAAGACTCTGTCTTTACAAATAATAATAATAATAATAATAATAATAAACTAGCCAGGGACAGTGGTATGCACCTGTAGTCCCAGCTACTCGGGAGGATGAGTCCAGGAATTTGAGGTTGCAGTGAGCTATGATGACACTGCACTCCAGCCTAGGCAACAAACTGAGACCTGTCTCAAAAAGCAAAAAGAAAAAGAAAAAAAATAAGCATCCTTTTTAAAGACTTAAACGAGTTAATCCAGAGATGGAATGGACTTGGGTTGGGTTGGTGACTGATTGGATCAAGTAGAGATGGGTGGGTACTAAAGTTGAAACAAGATTCTAAGATGAGTTATTGGCTTCTGACTTTGGGCAGATATACAGACGGATGTAAGAAGAAAGCCAGTCTGGAGGGAAAGACGTTGCCTGTTATTAGTAATTGTATAAATCAACAAAGACACTGCGAGAACTACAAATCACTAAATGGTTTTCCGTTTTCCCCACCTCACCTCCTTCTCCCCTCCCTTCAGCCTGCCCCACTCACTACACACAAATAAAAATACAAAAGAATCAGCAACATTTTTTTGGGTTACAGTTGTCATTGTTGTTTAGCTGGCCCAGGCTGGGTTCGAACCCCTGTCTCAGTGTATGTGGCTGGCGCCGTAACCACTGAGCAGCAGGTGCCGG
>NW_003852464.1:7142945-7149442 GCF_000181295.1 Otolemur garnettii
CAGTTGTCATTGTTGTTTAGCTGGCCCAGGCTGGGTTCGAACCCCTGTCTCAGTGTATGTGGCTGGCGCCGTAACCACTGAGCAGCAGGTGCCGGGCAAACCAACATTTTTTCGTAGCGATATGTCAGATCTAGAAAACTAGGCAGTGAGATGAAAAAAAGCAATTGAAACAGCACAACTGGGGAAAAGGAATTTAGGATTTCTTATTGTTTCCAGTTTTATAATCAAGGGCAATCATTCTAATACAAGTATGTTTTTCTTTAAATAAAAACAATCTCTCTAGTTTTTATCACCAGGCCATTTAGTAACTTATTTATTTAAAATTTTAGTAGACTGTGATAGATGAACTCAGGTACTTTAAATTGAAAGGCCTGAGGGGATGGTGGGGAAGGAAGATCCTTCTAAAGTTCAGCAAAATCCTTTAATTTAAAAAATAACCTTAATGGCTTAATTGCTTAATAGTCACCTGTGTACACAACACGAATCTTTGAAATGATTAACAGGAGGAAAAGATGGGTGGCCGCCCATAACATTCTCCCTATTTAGAAAGCATCTGGGACAGACTTTACAATGCAGTCTTAAAATAGCATTAATCAGATTCCGATTTCAGGAGCTGATTTGGAAGCCCAGCCACATCCCCCCCGAGGGATAATTAGCATTAAGCAACACTGTGTCCATTTCACATTTCACACTTTATAGGCCCCTTAGTTCCACCTCAGCAGTAATGGAGGGAAACTATTCAGACATTCAGATATGCCAAGTCACTCCAGCTACCCCGGGTGAGGAGAATGTTCCTTTCACAGAACCTAGCAAGGGAATTCTTGTCTGTTGATGTACACGCCAGTTTTCAAGGTACCCGGACACTGATCTTAAAGCAAGACCTTTTCTTCCCTTCCATGTGGACGAGGACTCTGACACGTTGGGTTGCCACCTCCAAAGTCATGTGCTTGCTTGCCTTGGTTTGGCTTGGAGGGCAGGCAAAGGAAATTGCCAGGTCCGACGCACCTGTTCTCAGAGCTAGTTGCCCCCCTGCAGGGGGATGTGGCTGTAGCCAATGGAAGGCAAGATGGAGAGGGACTTTCCATCAACCTCTGAAATGATGTGCTCCTAGGCTTTTCATATACACACCTGCTCAGTGAATTTGGGTTTTGAGTCCTTCCACCTGCAAGATTGGGCAGCTGGGAGGATGAATCATATAATGAGCCCCGATGATATAAGTCCTCTCTTCTCTCAGCTTCTGGGCCATCGGCTTTTGTCAGGCCCTGGAGTCACAGGGTCTGAGCTGAACTAAGGGATTTGTCGGTGGGGATTGCTGTTACTGTTTCTTAGAGGAACCTGCCTCTATGTGTTTGGAGCCAGCCACACAAGTCACTTCCCTAGGACAATAGTTGGTACGGAAATGTTTTCGCTCACGACGTGCCCGCCTCGGAGGGTTGAAGAATGACCAAATTGATTTAGGTTCTAAAAACTTAATCAAGCGTCTTCTTAAATGGGATTATTCACATTCCTGGGGCATGTGAAGTGAAACGAATCTGCTCCAACATTTTTTTGTTGGAAGCAGGTGGAAGTTTTCTAAACCAATCTAGAGGAAGGTGCCAGATGTTTGTAGGGACAAAGAAGGAATCGTGCTGAGAGACGTAGCAGTCGCAGGGTATGAAGACGGTCCCAGATTGTACTTGGGAGCCAGGGTGGGACAGTGACTGGTTTTGCAGGAACCATGGAGAGGCTGCTTGTCACAGGGTCAAGGTGTCAGGTCATGGAAAACCTCCACCTAGGTAACTTCTGGATGACTGGGTGTAGAGCCCATCAGGACAAAAACAGCTTCCGCTCTTCCGTAAATTAGGGACAGTCATTATTAGGCTATCTATTCTTGCATGTGGGGTCAGAGCTCTACTGTTACTGAGTAACTGCCTCTCCTCCTAGAGCCCTTCACCCATTGCTGACAAATTCCCCGGGTGCTACTCGACAGCCTTCAGATTGGCTGCAGGGTGGGTTAATCCAGGCACCACCATAACTTCCTTATAGAAACCAGGACTCTTGAGTTTACTCAGATCTCTCTCCCACAAAGCAATGCGATGCTTTTGTTTCCTTCAACCAGCTCAGAGAAGTTGTCACTGGCTCTCTGAGGCAAGGAGTCCTCCAGCCGGGGAAAGGTACTCCGGGGATCCAGGAGGATGAGATGAAAATGCAGAGAGTGAGAAAAAAAAAAAAAAAGACCTTAGGTGTCGCTTTCTCAGCGAAGCTTTTCATGGCCAGCCAATAATTTACCCCCTACCTCTGGAACCATCTACTGTCCCATTCTGATATGTCTCCATACAGTCCCCAACACTTCCTGCTGTCTAAAATTATTTTGTTTAAGCCTTTCTTTCTTTGTGGTCTCTTCTTCTAGAAGGTAAACTCCAGAGATCTCCTGAGTCTTGTTCACCACTCTATCCTCAGTGTCTGTTCCACAGTAGGTGCTCGGTAAACATTTGGTGAATGAGGGATTGAATCAAGGTGCGTGTGGGCTGGATGTGAGCCCTCTGCCAAGTCCCCATAATTTTTTTTTTAATTTAGACATTTGGGCTAGAAATTCACTAAAATGAATGATGTAGCTTCTATCTGCAGATAGAAGATACTAGAAAATTAAACCTATGCTGAATGACTCTGGGGCCTCATTATGAATCCAGGTCATTTTCCTGGGCTAGTACATCCTGCCATCCCACCCTATTAGCCCATTAGTGTTTTTCTTTCTTTCTTTTCTTTCCTTTTGTTTTTTTTTTACTTCTCCCCAGATAACTGTGATTGTTGCATTCTTGGCACTCTCTGCCTTTTAGGGCTTTTTTTTCTCTTCCTTTTGGCCAGGCCCTCAGCTCACTCGTCCTACCATGAGAGCACCTGCTCCTCATTTAGAATTTGCTGGAAACCCCATAGTTGTGCTTGAGAGAAATGAATGTAAAGTTCAAGTGAATAGGACCTGCCTAGAAGTAAAGGACTCTCTTGGCCGTGTATGTAAGTGTGAAAGGGCGGTAGCATTTATTTAAGTTATTTAAAAAAGAATTAGTGGGGGTCTTAGTTCATGGAGGATAAAGTAGGAATATTTGGGGTGTAAGCAACAGAAACCAATTTTGGTCATCTCAAGAAAAGGGGGGATATTTTTGGAACCCTGTGGAAAAGCGTATAGACTAGATGGGATTCTATGATGCCAAGGAACTTCAACTCGCAGTACACACAGGAAATGAGATACAGAAATAAAAGAGGCATCTCAGGGTCCTTTCTGTCGAGTCTCCGTGTTACTTACGCAGACTCTGAATAACCTAGGGATTCTGGGGAAGGAGGTTCCTCCCCACCGAGGCGGTCACATTAGGCTTTAAAAAGGAGTGAAATGGGATTTGGAGCCTGGGGCGGGGGGCTTACAGTTCATCTGGGTACAGAAGACTAGGGGCCCAGGGTAATCGAGGCTCAGGAAATAAAACAAGGAAAAGAATGATAGCAGGACACACTGTGATATGTTTAGGGAAACTGAATAAGCCAAGCTGTCTGGAATGGAGGTTTTCAGAAGGGAAATAGTGGAGGCAGAGCTGGAAAGGTGAGGCAGGCCAGATTAGATGGGGCTCTGCCTGCCAGTCTGAGCACTGGGGGCATTCACAGCTGAGCCGTTGGCCTGGCGGGGCTGAGGGAAAGCCGGTCAGCCATGTGTCATCAGTGCCTACCCATGTTGTCTTCTCTGGGTAGTGCATTCGTACCTCAAACCTTGAAGGTGGAACTTGGCTTCCTTCTCTCTCAAAGTGACCACAGGCAGGTCTGCCATGATTTCTTGCCCAGAAGCCCATAATCGTGTTTTGAAACCTGTTCACCCCATTTGGAAGGTTACTAAATCCTTAATCCCAGATGCGGTGAGCTTGGCCTGGAAGAGCAATTGCTGCCCTTTCACGTAGGCCAGTTGTTCATGTAATAACCACAGTAATAGCGGCTAAAATTTTTGAACCTTGGCTCTAAAAGCTGTTACAGTAGCTTATGTACATTTATTTAGTCCTATCTTATGCTGTTATACTTCCTAGTTTATTTTTGGTTTTGTTTTTGAGACAGGCACTCATTCTGTCACCCAGGCTGAAATGCAGTGGCAGGATCATAGCTCCCTGAAGCCTTGAACGCCTGGGCTCAAGTGATCCTTCTGCCTCACCCTCCTAGGTAGATGGGACTATAGGTGTGCCACCACCATGCCTGGCTCTGTCAGCTGGATTGAGGGTGGGGGACACTTTGCAGGACAGAGTTGGAGTCTTCCCACAGGGCATACACCCCAGTCTATTGGCTTTATAAGTCTGTGCCGGAACCAATTTGCCTCTCAGTGATGGTTCAAGGCTCTGAAGTCTCCAGATCCATCTTGGGGGAGCAGGCCTAGCCTGAGTCACCCCCAATGAGGAGGGTCTTCAAAGGCTCCAGCAGCTCAGCAGGTCAGAGGTGACACTAAGATGCTGGTCAGCACCAGGCAAGAGGCCGGAGTGATCATCGCTGGCCCAAAGCAATGCTGGCCCAGGCAACAGCCCAGGAGATGTCGGAGGAGGAGGGCAGGAGAGGAGGTAGCATGTGCAGAATTGGGAGACCGTGTGTTCTGTGGGGAGATGAGCAAAAGGAATGGACACCCAGTCCCAGCACACTACCAGTTAGCTGGGGCTCCAGCTCTTGGGGTTTGAAGTTGAATGCAGGGGACAAGAGAGTGGAGGACAAGCCCTGAATTGGGATACTGGGCTCAGGAGAAGGCCCGGGGAACACCAGTCCAGCTCCCCATTTGGCAGCCTCAGAGGTTCAGGGCTGTGAAACCTTACCTGGTGTCCCCAGTTAGTGGCAGAGCTGGAGGTTGCCCTGGGGTATCTGTTTGGGCACTTCCCACTCTACCCCATTCCCCACAACACCATCCCCTGTGCTTCTTTTCTAGAACAATACCTCATTCGGAGTTTTGTGACCCAACCAGGAGGGGGGACAGGAGCTTCTTTCCAGATGGCTGTGGGTCTGGTGTCCCCTTGGATTCCACAGTTAATCCCAGATGTGAGCTGCTGGCTGTGATATCTCTTTTTTCCCCTCCAATGGACCGAGAGAGGATTAAGTGTGCCTTGCTCAGGCCAGTTATACCCCCTCAGCACATTCCCAGGAGCTGTCCTCTGAAGCTTGTTCTTGGGTGTGGACTATTTGGAGTCCCAAGGAGAGCCTTCAGGTCTGGTGTTGCTCCAGGCCTAGCCGAGATTGGTGCAAAGTCATATATCCTGGGAATCCAGAGTATGGGTCCAAGGGATGAATTAACCCTGGGGAGGCTGGTCACTTCAGGAGCCAGGGAAGCTCTTTCTGGGGGTCTTGCTAAGATTTTGCCAAAACCAATGCTTTTCATGACTAATTCATTCCAAGGTGCTCCTGAAAATAATCTGTAAGTCTTTCTTTTCTCTTTTTAAGTTTGAACTTTGATAGCATTTATTTTTGATAAGTAACACATATATTCAGGTGGCTGCAAGTTCAAAAGGCTATGTCGTAAAATCCTCCCTCCCAGCCCAGGTCCTTCAGGCAGCCCACTCTATCACCTGAAAGTAGCCAGTGGTAACTGGTAAGTTTTTGCCAGGCTTCCTCTTGGAAAGAACCTGCCTGATGAACACAAGTTGTTGGCGCAAGGAATTTTCTGTAAGATAAACTGTTAGCTGGAGTTTAGTCCTCCTGAATCCTAGCCACAAGAGCCCACGGGCAGAACACCAGCTCTGAGTGCAGATGCCAGGTCCCCTAGTATCTCTCCTTCTTTCTGGGATCTGAGCAAGTCCTGACCTCCGGGTGGTCTCATCTGCAAAACAGCAGGGAGGAGAGAAAGACCTTCCTTTGCAAACTTGCTGGGGGGATTACACGAGACCACGTCCATTCCCAGTCCATTATCAGGCACACACATTGCACACAGAATTCTTTTTTAAAAAAAAATTATATCATTAATATTATTTATGATTGATGAACCGTAATTATATACATTTATGGGGCATAGTGTGAAGTTTTGATATTTGTATACAACGTGGCACAATTAATCCAAACCAATTAACATATCCACCACCTCCCCTATAGAAATCTATAGCGTGACATTTGAAATTTACTCTTAGATATCTTGAGATATATAATTCGTTAGTATTATAGTCACCCCCCAGGCAGATCTCAAAACCTATTCCTACTGTCTATCTGGAACTTCGCACACTTTGGTCAACGACTCCTCATTCTCTCTACCCCTCCCATCCTCTCGCAACCTTTGTTTTACTCTCTACATCTGTGAGTCCAACTTGGTCACCTTCCACATGTTTGTGAGATCATGTCGTATTTTTCCTTCTGTGCCTGGCTTATTTCACTTAGTGTAATGTCCCCCTCCAGATTCATCCA
The DNA here is from genome assembly GCF_000181295.1 of Otolemur garnettii. Classification (NCBI taxonomy): domain Eukaryota; kingdom Metazoa; phylum Chordata; class Mammalia; order Primates; family Galagidae; genus Otolemur; species Otolemur garnettii. The sequence continues at coordinate 7,149,321 of NW_003852464.1, forward strand.
TATTGTTGCAAATGACAGGATTTGCCCCTTTTCTTTTTTTTTTTTTTGAGACAGAGCCTCAAGCTGTCCCCCTGGGTAGAGTGCTGTGGCATCACAGCTCACAGCAACATCCAACTCCTGGG
>NW_003852464.1:7151382-7154001 GCF_000181295.1 Otolemur garnettii
AAAAAAAAAAAAAAAAAAAGATTACAAGCATGAGCCGCCACACCCAGCTTTCTTTCATCTTTTTGGTAAAAGCAAGTCTAACAAGTACACATAATTCTTGATATTATCTGTTCAAGGTCTGACTTCCCCACTGGAACCCAGAGCTTCCTAAGGGCAAGGCTGTGTCTGTGATAAGCACTACTGTATGCATACTCCCCAGCACAGTGGCCAGCAGCTGGTGACAGATAGCTCCACATCACAGCTGAGTTCTAAAGCACTTGCCCTGTGGCAGGCCCTATAGCAAGGTCACCAGAGTTGAAGTCTCACAACCACCACATTTCGAGGGAGTTGATACCCTCATCCCCACTTCACAGATGACGAAGTAGAAGCATAGGTTGTGTCCTGGCTTAAGAGCAGCAATATCAGGATTAGAGTTTGAGTCGCCTGGCTTTAGGGCCCAGTCACTGCTAGGGTGACCGACTCTTCCAGGATTTCCTAGAACTACTCTGGTTTAATTTAATTAAATTAATTAATTAATTTATTTTTTAATCCGATGCTTTTATTACAGCATCTATTTATTTATTTAATTAATTATTATTATTTTTTTTGGCAGTTTTTGACCAGGGCTGGATTTGAACCCGCCACCTCCGGCATATGGGGCCAACGCCCTACTCCTTTGAGCTTCCAGTGCCACCCCATCTATTTATTTTTTGATACACGGTCTTGCTCTGTTGTCCAAACTGGAACACGGTGGTGTTTTCATAGCTCAATGCAGCCTCAAACTCTTAGGGTCAAATGATGCTCCTACATCAGCCTCCCAAGTAGTCAGGACAAAAGACACCTGCCACCATGCCCCATTAATTTTTAAAAATATATATTTTGTGGGGTGGCACCTGTGGCTCAGTGAGTAGGGCGCCAGCCCCATATACTGAGGGTGGTAGGTTCAAACCCGGTCCCAGCCAAACTGCAACAAAAAAATAGCCGGGCGTTGTGGCAGGTGCCTGTAGTCCCAGCTACTCGGGAGGCTGAGGCAAGAGAATCTCCTAAATCCAGGAGGTGGAGATTGCTGTGATCTGTGTGACGCCACAGCACTCTACCAAGGGCGATAAAGTGAGACTCTGTCTCTCCAAAACAACAACAACAACAACAACAACAAAAACTACCTATGTATTATCTATCTATTTTGTGGAGATGGGGTCTTGCTATGTTGCTCTGGCTGATCTCAAACTTCTGACTGACATCAAGGGATCCCCCACTTTGGCCTCCCAAAGTGCTGAGATTATATCAATAGATGTGAGGTGCTGTACCTCACCCTATCCTCATTTCGAACTAAAAGTCCCACCTTCCAGAGGGATCACATTCACCTTGGTCACAAACTCAGAAAATTCAGTAATCAAGAGAAATAGTATTTTAAGGCCACATGTTAAAAATAATCACATTGAGGGCAGCACCTGTGGCTCAAAGGAATAGGGTGCCGGCCCCATATACTGGAGGTGGCAGGTTCAAACCTGGCCCCAGCCAAAAAAACCCTGCAAAATAATAACAATAATAATAATCACATTGAATACCCCCCAAATCATGATAAAATAACAATATTAATTACTTAATTAATTAATTAATTTTTGGGCTAGTTGAGGGAAGCAGTGGGAGTGGAGGAGGAACAAAGGAATCTGTAACTGATTGTGATCAATTACTTGTAAACACCACTGCACTCAAGACCAGGCAAAACAGCAAAATTAAAATGATGCCAGTGTGTCCCCATGTCCTTGCTTCTACTCTGAGAACATGTTTGGGTAATAGAGTGAGGTCCCCTTTCAAAAACCCTACCTCTTAATGTCACTGCCTCAGGGGTTAGGACTCCACCTTATAGGTTTGGTGGGAACACAAATGGGCAGGAGACCACGTGGACATTCCAGACTGAGCCACCATCAGGTGCAAAAGCCCATTGTGTGAAGTTTTGAGAAATTGTGAGAATTTCTCTTTAGCTGAAGGACTTGGAAGGAGGCCATAGGAAGAAATGAGGCCAGAGGTGAGGTCACGGAATAAATTCAACAATCTCTGCTGGCCTGGGGCAGATCAGCAGAGACAGGGAGGCCCGGCCCTCTCCCTGCTCTTACAGTCAGGAAACAGGTAGCCAGAGGGTCTCGGGACCACGGGACTAGGAGAAGGAGTGGGCTGGACTTGTTTAAGGAGGTGGAGTTCCCTCCTAGTTCTTTAATCATTAGAAAAATGCAAATCAAAGCCACTTTAAGATACCACCTAATCCCAGTAAGAATAGCCCATATTGCAAAGTTCCAAAATTGCAGATACTGGTGAGGATGTGGAGAGAAGGGAACACTTCTACACTGCTGGTGGGATTACAAACTAATACAACCTTTATGGAAAGAAGTATGGAGAATCCTGGCTCGGCTCCTGTGGCTCAAGTGGCTAAGGCACCAGCCACATACACCCAAGGCGGCAGGTTTGAATCCAGCCCGGGCCCGCCAAACAACAATGATGACTGTAACCAAAAAATAGCCGGGCGTTGTGGTGGGTGCCTATGGTCCCAGCTACTCCGGAGGCTGAGGCAGGAGACTTGCTTGAGCCCAAGAGTTGGAGATTGCTGTGAGCTGTGATGCCATAGCACTCTACCCAGGGGGA
>NW_003852464.1:7154023-7155418 GCF_000181295.1 Otolemur garnettii
AAAAAAAAAAAAAAAAAAAGAAGTATGGAGAATCCTTAAGGAATTAAAAGTTGACCTTCCACTTGATCCCGCAATTCCATTACTGGGTTTTTACCCAAAAGAACAAAAATTATTTTACCACAAAGACATTGGCACCAGAATGTTTATTGCAGCCCAATTCATAATTGTCAAGTCATGGAAGCAGCCCAAGTGCCCATGAATCCATGAATGGATTAATAAACTGTGGTATATGTGGATATCATGGGGTACTATTCAGCCATTAGAAAAAGACAGAGGCTTTACATCTTTTATGTTTACGTGGGTGGAGTTGGAACATATTCTTCTTAGTAAAGTATCTCAAGAATAGAAAAAAAAAATGTATCCAATGTATTTAATACTATTATGAAACCAATACATAAACACTTCATAGTCATACGAATGATAAAACACAAACATAGTCTGGCAAGGGGGAGGGGAGAGGAGAGGGAGGAGAAGGGAGGAGGGAGGGCATTTGGCGGGATCTCGCTTAATGTGTACAATGTTAAGGGCACACTTCAAAATAACGAAGAGTAAATTATAAATGTCTTGCCACAAAAAATAAGTAAGTGAGGTGATGGTTGACCCGTTTGATTTAAGCATTTCACACTATAAATCACATCAGCACAGTGGACCCCGTAAATGTATACAGTTATCATTTAATAACAAATTAAATCTAAAAAATCTTTGTTAAAAAAGAAATTCCTTCCTAGGGAGCACATGGCTACCAAGGGACGGGGCAGGGGAGGAACGCGTTTCTCTTTGTATTTGTAAGAGAGAGGACCGGCAGGAGATGTTTCGAGAAGTCCATTTGCTGAAGGAGCTGCAGAGCCGGGGCTTCCTTGGCGGCTGGGGTCAGAGGAAGGAGAAAGCTGGGTGTAATAAAGGACAGAGAATAAAATTGGAGCTAGTGGAGGACGTTGGGTGGGGGCCAGAGAGAGCAAAAGATGCTACTGGAATTAGGCGATGGGACCCTCCCTCTGCCCTTCACTCCCCGTCATGAATTAAATTTGCAACCATCACGAATTGCTGGAGGTGGGATCTGCAATGACACTGCAAAGGCCAGGGACAGCACAGCCCCCAGAACGCCTCTGGATTCCGTTCACATCCTACCTGCAGGAAATGGATGCATCCTCTCTTTCTGGGAAAGATAGCTCATGTGTGACTATTAGCCAGCAATTATGAGATCCCAGGGTCATTTTGCTATTGATTAGATGCCTATTTTTGTATTCACTTTAGATCTCTGTAGATCTGAGACGGCAGAAGGTCTCTCTCAGGGGTTATTATAATTGGGACGTTGCCATTTGGCACAGATCTACACAGCTCACTGCGGGGATCATAGAAAAGTGAACTCTTGGGAAAAAATTAAAAAAAAAAAAA
>NW_003852464.1:7155519-7156877 GCF_000181295.1 Otolemur garnettii
TCCCAGTAAATGGTGCTGCCATCCATCAGCGGGTAAGGTGGATATAGTCTCCACTCACAGTGACCCATGATGACCAGCCATCCACTACTGATGTTTCTGTGTCCCAGGAGACCCCTTAGTGCCGGTGCAAACTGTAGCTGCTGCTGATTGCCCTAACCTTCCTCTCTATCCCAATTTGCATTATTCTGCACCTTCCTAGCGAGCCTCTCAGCTTACCCCGACCCACAAATGTTCTCCATACAGCAGCAGGCCGCCTTTAGACACCTGAGTCTGAGGATAAATAACACCCTCCCATGCACTTGAACTCATAGCCAGCCCCAGCACACCCTCTCCCTGCCTGTATCATCAGCTCCTGCCTGTAGGTCACAGTGTTTCCCTATTTGCCACACTAGAGCCACAACCCTCAACAGGCCACAGCCTCTCTCCTTGGCAAATACCCTTAATTGAGGTCTCAGCCCAAATGTTACTATGTCAGAAAGGACCACTCAGCTCTAAATTGGAACCTGCCTTTTCTCTCTCTCCTTTTTTTCCAGAGAAAGGGTTCTTGCTCTTGTTCAGGCTCCAAGTTCAAGCGATCCTTCTGCCTCAGCCTCCCAAAGTGCTAGGATTACGGGTGTGAGCCCCCACCCATATCTGTCTCCCTTTTCCTGACTTAGTGAAGGCTAACACTGATCAATAGCTAATTAATCAATAGATCTAGATACCCCATATCCCTGTTTCAACCTCCTGATGTCTGTGTCACCACTAAGACAATTTTGTGGGTTTTATTTCCTTTTTTATTGCCTTCCACCCCCTCGCTGCCTCCTGAGCTGAGGGGTTTCAGCAGAAACCTCTGCCTGATTCCCAATGAAATCTCCGACACGTACAAAGAATTGGGACTCAGTTAGTGCTTAATAGGTGAGTAGAAGCAGGGGCTCACTTGAGGAAGAAATAGCTTCTACTCTCAAGATACGTTTCATTATCAAAAAAAAAATTTTTTTGAGGCAGGGTCTCACTGTTGCCCTGGGCAGAGTGCTATGGTGTCATAGCTCACAGCAACCTCAAACTCCTGGGCTCAAGAGATCCTCCTGCCTCAGCCTCCCAAGTAGCTGAGACTACTGGCATGTACTGCCATGCCCAGCTAATTTTTTCTGTTTTTAGTAGAGCCAGTGTCTCGCTTTTGCTCAAACTCCTGAGCTCCAGGGATCCTCTGCTTCAGCTTCCCAGAGTACTAGGATTAAAGGCCTGAGCCACCACGCCCAGCCAAAGTTAAACTTTTATTTATTTATTTACTTATTTCTTTATTAATTTTTATTTTTATTGTGAGACAGAGTCTCACTATGTTGCCCTCAGTAACATGGTGAGCTGGGCCATGGTGT
>NW_003852464.1:7158140-7159052 GCF_000181295.1 Otolemur garnettii
ATCTCACTCTGTTGCCCAAGGCAGAGTCCCAGGGTGTCAGCCTAGCTCATGACAACCTCCAGCTCCTGGGTTCAACCGATCCTCCTGGCTCAGTCTACCATCAGTTTCTTTTTTAAAATTACTGCAATTGTCTAATATAACAAACCTTCCGAGATATCTAAGTAGCTTTTATAAATTTAACAAAATTAATCTAAAAATGGGGTTTTGGCCTTTTGGCTAAGATCAAGTACAGTACCTGCTCTTATCAGTTTAATATCTGATATATCCTCTATCTGAGGACAATATATTACATGAATCTTGGGAGCAAGGAGTTGAAATAGAAGGTTGCTTTTTCCTCTCCATGCACGGACCTGGTAGTGTAGTACTTCCAGGAAAGGTGCACCCCCTTTCATAAAATGAACAAATAAAACTGGGTTTCAAAATGGTTTACAAAATAGTCTTCAATTTAGGTTCAAAAATCTAAGTCAGGTGGGGCACAGTGGCTCACGCCTGTAATCCTAGCACTCTGGGAGGCTGAGGTGGGTGGACTGCCTAAGCTCAGAGGTTCGAGGCCAGCCTGAGCAAGAGTGAGATCCTGTCTCTAAAAATAGCCAGGTGCTCTGGCAAGCACCTCTAGTCCTAGCTACTTGGGAGGCTGAGGCAAGATAAGTGTTTGAGCATTCATACTCTTTAAGAGAAGAGTTTAAGATTGTTGTGAGCTATGATGCTATGGCACTCTACTGAGGGCAACAAAGTAAGTTTCTGTCTCAAAAAAACAAACAAACAAAAAATACCTAAGTCGATTGTTCATTTACCTATTTTAAATTAAAATCACTGGGTTAATCTATTTTAAATTCTAAATTATTGTTAACATTTCAAGAAATAAAAATAACAGACATGGACAGATTATTTCTAAGTTTATAAAAAAACTTT
>NW_003852464.1:7160113-7161884 GCF_000181295.1 Otolemur garnettii
TGGTCTTGAACTTGTGAGCTTAAGCAATTTGCCCTCCTCAGTCTCCCAGAGTGCTAGGATTGAGCCACCACACCTGGCCTGTTTTTAATTTTGGAGGGATAGAGTCTCACTCTGGCACCCTAAGTAGAGTGCTATGGCATCATAGCTCACAGCAACCTCAAGCTCATGGACTCAAACAATAGTCTTGCCTCAGTTTTTCTATTTTTAGTAGAGACAGCTTCTCACTCTTGCTCAGGCTGATCTTGAACACCTGAGCTCAAGCAACCCACCCGCCTCAGCCTCCTAGAGTGCTAGGATTACAGACGTGAGCCACCACGCCCAGCCAAATTCTTAGGATATTTTAAAATGTCTTTCTATCTAACCTTGAAGACCTTGATTTGATGGAATTGTCTCCTTTCATGTTGTCACATCTGATGGATCTTGCAGCTCAGCCAAGGCAATAACGTCTGATTGGATCTCTCAAAAATTTGCCTGAGTCCAGGGACACTCAAAGCTCAGGCCACATCAGTGACAGCAGCAAGGTTGTGGGAGGCCTACCAACCCCAACTATGACCCCTTCCCCAAGTTGTGTTAACAGTTTTATTTAGAAAAAGCTTAGAAGAGAACTTGTTCACAGCGAGTAAGGGGAGGCATGAGGGGCTGTCTTCAAGTGGGCAGGGACAGCACAAACCGACCCAAGAACCAGGAAGGGATCCAGGACAATGCAATGTCCCAGAAGCCAAGGGTGGAACAGGTTTCTACAAAGGAGCATTTATCAAAAATGTCAAAACCACAAAGGTTGGGCTGAGTCCACTGGCTTAGCACTCTAGGAGACTAAGGCAAAAGGATTACTTGAGCTCAGGGTTTTGAGACCACCCAGACCAAGAGCAAGACCCTGTCTTTACTAAAAATAGAAGAATGAGAGGAATTAGCCAAGCCTCCTGGTGGGTACATGTAGTCCCAGGAGGCTGAGACAGGGTTTGCTTCAACCCAGGAGCTTGGGGTTGCTGTGAACTAGGCTCTGACTTGGCAATCCACCTGGGAGACAGATTAAGACTCTGCCTCAAGGCTTAGCGCCTGTGGCTCAAGTGGCTAAGGCACCAGCCACATACACTTAAGGTGGCGGGTTTGAATCCAGCTCGGGCCCGCCAAACAACGATGGCTGCAACCAAAAAAATAGCTGGGCGTTGTGGCGGGCACCTGTGGGCCCAGCTAATTGGGAGGCGGAGGCAGGAGACTGGCTTGAGCCCAGGAGTTGGAGGTTGCTGTGAGCTCTCTACCCAGGGAGATAGCTCTCTACCCAGGGAGATAGCTTGAGGCTCTGTCTCAAAAAAACAGACTCTGCCTCAAAAGCAAAAACAAACAAAAAACTGCAAAGGTTAAGATGCATGAGGGTCAGTTTTTCAAAATGTATATGGAAGCAACACACTGTATCCTATGATAGAATTAATGTACACAATTATGATCTAATAAACCCCCCCCCAAAAAAAGATGCATGAGGGTTTATGAAGGGCGAGGAGAAATCATTTGCATCACAAGGGTTGGTTTCTGAACCTGATTATTAGCTGAAGCTTCTCTGATACTAAGCACAAAGCCCCCATCCTTTCCTAGAATGTCTCCTTTCCCCAAATATGTGGATGTGTCCCCAGTACTGTATTAGGGCTAAAGGGTGGCTATGTCTTTTCACAGAGGCTCTGTCTTGGCATACCGGGTGTTTCAAATGGCCAAAGTCACTTAATCTGCTACTCTGGGGAGTGGAAGAAGAAATTCACTCTGGGCTCGGTGCCTGTGG
>NW_003852464.1:7162651-7166271 GCF_000181295.1 Otolemur garnettii
CATGTCCTCTCTCCTGAGGAGGACGCCAGGGTGGGCTGGCCCAGTGTCTTGGTCTCTAGTTCCCTATAGCACATGTGGGTGAGCCAGACCACCTGCTCAGACAGGGCATCAGAACGAGGGACTTGAGGTGATTGAGAAGAACCAAGAAATAAGCTCAAAGCAGCCTCTCCTGGAGGAGAGAGGATTAAACCAGCCCTAGAGTGTGAGCCAAGTTGATTAGATCAGGAAGGGTGGCAGGCGAGGGTGGGTGTGGGTTCAACCTTTATAAGGCCCAGTGTCGTCTTCTGACAGCCGTGGTTTCCAGTTCTCTTCCTCGGGCAGCAGTGGTTTCCAGCTCTCCTGTTGGCTTCTTCCCAGGTAGGAAAAGGTGTTGGGTTTGAGGTATCTAGAACTTCCACTACAATGTACAAGTCCTCGTGCACAAAGGTGGTCTTTGGGAGGTGGTCTTTGGGAGTCGTGTGTGGCTTGGGATGGAGGAGGGCAGGCTAGACAGTCAGTCCAGGTCTGCATTCTCCAGCCCTGCAGGCTCTGTGTGAGTTGGGAGTGGGTAAGGAGGGTCTCCCGTGTCCCGAGGTCGAGTGTGCTTGTGTGAGAAGTTGGTTAGTCTGGCTGGACCAGAAGCTAATTTGTAACTTGAATGAAATATTGAGGGTAAGGTATTGAACCCTCTGAGCTTGAGCTCCTTGTCTGCAAAATGGAGATAAAAGTACCAGATAAGTTAGGGTTGTTGGGAATTAATGAGCCCGGGGCCTGCAAAGTTGAAAAGCAACAGGTCTAACATCTTATTTGACATCACACAATCTGATGAAGGTCATCAGTAAAAGGTAGATAATGATGGATCCGGCATCTGGGTGGTTCTGGAGATTAAAGTAGATAAACCCAAATCCTGGGTTTAACCCTGGGCTGTCGTATGTCCTGCTCCCTTCTTGGCAAATACAGTAATTTCCAGGGATATTCCATTTCCTCCTCCTCTTCCCACCTCTCCCAGGCTAAGAGGGGATGGATGAGTGGGCCTGTGGCCTTTGGGTGCCTGTGACATGGCCTCATTAAATTAACTGGCTCTGCTTTTCTCTCTTGCTTTGGAGGACTAAATGGGGAACAGGGTAGGTCCCCTGAGAGTAGGCAGGGCCACCTTACCCTTAGGGAGGTATCCATAGGACCCTATTAATGTAGGAGGGAATTGATCAGTTCAGGGGGCCCTAAGAACAAATGGGATGTGGGACAGTCTGGGAGGACGGGGTGCAGGTGGCCATTTCTCTGGCCAGAGCTCTCATCAGGTTTGGGGAGCATTTATAAGCTGTGAGGTTGATAGCTTCAAGGAACGTTTAACGACAAGGAAAAACGCTCACAATGTAATCCAGGGGAAAATAGGAAAATCAAAGTTTGTGTATGAAGTGATACCAATTCTACTAACATCTCCATAGGCCATCTCATTTCCACGCCAGTCTCCCCAGCCCAGTGCCACATTTAAGTCATCGTTAAGCCAAGATTCTGCCAGTCTGCAGAGGGCAGTCTGAGAAAGGAGCCTCTTTTTTTTTTTTTTGAGACAGGGTCCTCTCCTTTTGCCCCTGCGAGAGTGCAATGGCGTCACTATAGCTCACTCAGTCTCCCACTCGGGCACAAGAGATTCTCTGGCCTCATCTTGCCAAGTAGCCCAAGCTACATGTTACCAGGCCCAGCTAATTTTTCTTTTGTAGAGATGGCATCTTGCTCAGGCTGGTCTCAGAACTCCCGGCCTGAAAAAATCCTGCTGCCTCAGCCTCCCAAAGTATAAGGGATTAGGGATTATAGACTTGAACCACCATGGCCCCACCTCATTTTGGTTTAAAAATCTTCTTCCTCTTGTCCAGGCTGGAGTGCTTTGACATCATAGCTCAGGGCAGCGTTGAACTCCTAGCCTCAAGCGATTCTCCTCAACCGTGGGCTCTCCCAATAGGAATTTTTTTGTTTTTTTGCAGTTTGGCTGGGGCTGGGTTCAAATGCACCACCCTGGTATATGGGGCCGGTGCCCTACTCACTGAGCCATAGGCACCACCAATAGGAACCTGGAGGAAAAAAGTTGACTAAATTCAAGTACTTAAATCTTAGCTTTGCTGCAATAAAAAAATAGCCAGGCATTGTGGTGGGTGCCTGTGGTCCCAGCTACTTGGGAGGCTAAGGCAGGAGACTCGCTTGAGCCCAGGAGTTGGAGGTTGTATGAGCTGTGATGCCATGACACTCTATCCAGGGGGACAGCTTGAGGCTCTGTCTCAAATAAATAAATAAAATAAAATGAGTGTGATGGATAAGTGTATATCCACCAGAATAAAAATCTTTCCCTCAGTTATCCCTGTTTAGGTGGGTATATGTCCTGTAATTTTTTTTTTTAAGACAGAGTCTCACTTTGCCCTGGGTAGAGTGCTGTAGAATCATAGCTCACAGCAAACTCAAACTCTTGGACTCAAGTCATCCTCTTGACTCAGTCTCCTGAGTAGCTGGGTCTACAGGTACCACCATAAAGTCTGGCCAATTTTTCTATTTTTAGAGGAGACAGTGTCTTGCTCTTGCTCAGGCTGGTCTAGAACTCCTGAGCTCAAGCAATCTACCTGCCTCGTCTCCTGGAGTGCCAGGATGACAGGCATGAGCCACCACTCATGTCTCATTAGTCTGAACTAATATTTGTTTTTTTTTTTTCTATCCAAATAAACATAACTATTCTCTGCTTTTTTCCAATGGTACCGCACTGGATCATGGTTGCCTTGATATGAGGATTTATCATATATTTATGAAGTCGTGAATGCACTGTTTAGCCTATATTACAGTACAATGATGCTGTATTTATCTAAATGGGAAAGGGTTGTGAAGTTTGAAATTGTCATACACTCAAATTGTTCCCAGTGGCTTGCCACCATAAGCATCTAAATACAAAATATTTGGTGCTAGATCCTGGGCACTTCAGGAGCTAAGGCAGAGTGGAAGACCATTTTTAACCACTGTTGTCACACAGCCAGCTTTGTTGAGATCACACACACAACACACACAGGCACACAGCAGAAGCAGCCACCTCTTCTCTGCCTGGACCCCTGGCCAGGACCCAGGCTCTGAGGCTGGGAGTGACTGAGCTGGTCCACACTGTTTACCCCAGGCCCTCAGCAGGGCACCAGCATGCTACTGTTCCTATTAGGATACGTCCTTGTAAGTGGGGAGTATAGCGACAGTGATCTGAACTGTTGAGAATGCAGCCCAGCACCTTAGTCAGAAACACAGTGGTAAGAAAATGCTCCTGATGATCCAGTGGGCATCCTTAAGTCTAGGCAGCAGGGAATAAAGATGAACAGATCCACCAGGCACTCAGGCTTCCTCACTCTTTACTCACGGTGCTTTGGCTTTATTTTTGACTACATGGGTGCAGGAACCAATTTACTCAACTGTTTTAATGACTTAGTTGAATAGATAGACGAGGAACTATTTTCTCAATCCAGAGATGACAAACGGCCAAATAATGCTAATGAATGAATGATGAGGATGATTAAACAGGGGGAGTTATTACTACAGAGAGTTATAGTGAAAACACAAGTGCCTATGAAAGGCCTTACTGTGAAGCTAGGCAGCAAGAGAAGCAGAAAAATTACACCCCCCCC
>NW_003852464.1:7166616-7167907 GCF_000181295.1 Otolemur garnettii
ATAGAAAAATAGCTGGAAGGCACTTAAGGAATTATGGGATTGTCATTGGGTTTGTGAAGTGATCACAGGTCACCAGGAGGTTGTTAAATTCAGTTTGCTTCCAGCAGGACAAGGTGTATCCTCTGAGAGTGTATCATAGAATGAGTTGAACATTGTTAGGACCCCTAAAGGGTTTGACTGAATCTAGAGGGTTTTCCTATAGAAAATTAAATTCTAAAGAGGATGAGAGAGAGGGTAGATGTGTGGAAAGCAAAGATGCTGGAGCCAGACTAGTTGGGTTTTGATCACTCTGTGTGTGACTCTGGACAAGATACCTAAAGTCCTTGTGCCTCAGTTTGCGTCACCCGCAGCAAAGTGGGGAGAGACTTCATCTGGCACACAGCCAGGGTATCTCCTCAAAGGGCATCAGAAATAGCAAACAATAACAAACTCAGATTTTTACATGATATTTTATATTTATATATTAACACATAAAGAAATATTATAAAATTTTGTATTGTTTTGTAAACAAAGTTAGATTTAGCTACAATTTCCTATTTTCAATACATGTGCGTGTATGTATGGATAGTGACCTTTGGGACACCCTGTATGTGTTAGCTGGGCTGAATGGGACAGAGTCAGGACGCAGCTCTTACCTACTGGCTTCCAAAGGCTTCAAACTCAGTAGCATAGTCAGAGCCTAAACCCTCCCCTATACCATATAATTATAAAAAATCTTTTAATTGTGAAATATGTATTTCTAGAAAAAACACAGAATTGGACCGCTCACAGATTCACTGCAAAGCAAATGAACACAACTAAGGAGACCCTTGGCAGTGGCTCACAAATCCCTCGTGCCCCACCCTCTTCCTCATCTCCAAAGCCAACACGGTGGCTTCTGTAGTAAGGCCTTCCTCCGTTCCTTCATAGTTTGACCATATCGGCACACTACGATTTCATTTTGGCTGGGTTTGGAATTTCATATAAATGGAATCAAAGAGTAGGAAGTCTTACATCTGGCTTTGACTGAACATCACATTTATGAGACTCATCCATGTAGATCCATCAGGCAATAAATTGGTCATTTTCATTGCTGTATATTACCGGGGCCACTTTTTGACTATAAAAATGGTCATTTCAGGGCGGCACCTGTGGCTCAGTGGGCAGGGCACCAGCCCCATATACCGAGGGTGGTGGGTTCAAACCTGGTCCCGGCCAAACTGCAACAAAAAAATAGCCAGGTGTTGTGGCCGGCACCTATAGTCCCAGCTACTCGGGAGGCTGAGGCAAGGGAATTGCCCAAGTCCAGGAG
>NW_003852464.1:7167989-7175796 GCF_000181295.1 Otolemur garnettii
GGTAATTTCATATTATGTTTAATTGCATGATAGTTTCACAGTTAAGACTCCCTTTCTATTACTGGAAGTGTACATCTGAGCTGTTTGGAGTGCTGCGCTGTTTCAGGCATTCTTTGGTGAATGTGTATATACATTTCTCTTGGGCATATGCCTGGAAGTGGGCCTTTGTCTATCTCTTTCCACTCCGGTTTGCCATTTTACTCTTAAAAGTCTACCTTGTATGCTTAAGAAATCTTTTCCTATCTGAATTTGAATATTGGTCTATATTGTCTGCTGATGTAAACAGCACCCTAAGGCTGTAGAGTAGGGAGTCCCAATGTCCCAGAAGAGTCAAATCAAGGCTTCCTGCCCATTTTTTCCCCACATCAGAGGTTCCCAGTGCAAATACTAATGTTAACAACGTGTACTGAGGACTAACTATGGGCTTTAAATCTGTCAGCTTATTTTATTCTAACAGGGATCATTCTTCCCATTTCGCACATGAGCAGATGGAGGCAGGGAAAGCCAGGGGATCAGAGGGGGAATTCGCTTCATGGGGTTTGGCCCCAGAGTCAGCGTGCTTGGCTGTGGACTCTTCAGCCCCAGAGCCACCTGGGCCCTGCAGTTCCTGGAAGCAGAGCTCCTTCCTGCTCTCCTCACACAGGGAGAGGAGAGGACTCTTGGCTTTGGAATGAAACCAGCTAGTTCCAATGAGGCGCTTCTGCCATGAGTTTTGGGCAGCTGGGCAGCTAGTGAGAGGGCCAGGCCTCACTTTGCTCAGGTATAAACCAAGACATCACACTCAGTACTGTGTACTGAGTACTCAGCTTTCTGTCTGGCTTTCAGAATGAGTCCCAGGCTTGCTACTCCACCAGCAAGTCCCAAGGAATCCTGTATCAAGTCCCTAACCCCTCCAAGCTCAGCTAGAGAGGGAGGCATTCTTTGCCCCAGGGAAGGCTTTTGTTTGCAGTTGGAGACAACATATGCCTGGCAGTGCCTGGCAGGGAACTGGGTGTAGCTATTGTGATAATAAGCATTGGGAAGGCACCAGCTCCTCCCCCAGAGGGATCCTCTCCCACAGGAAGGACAAGGATGTGAGCACACGCAGGGGCACATGGCACCAGCTCCTCCCCCAGAGGGATCCTCTCCCACAGGAAGAGCACACGCAGGGGCACATGGCAGGGCATATGGAGCAGAGCAGGGTGTGAAGTGAGGGGTCTGCCAAACCCGGCACAAACTTAGAGAGTGATGAAAGCGGCCCCCTTCCCAGACCACAGCATGGTCAGTCCAGACCTTTCCCACTGGAGACCCACAGCCAGTAGTTCTCGGCCCCTATGGGGTATTTAGCAATGTTCAGAGACATTTAGATTTTCAAAATAAGGATGTGAAGGTGCTTTGGTATCTGCTTAGGAGAGGCCAGAGCTATTGGCAAATATCCTTAAATGGACAGGACAGTCCCTCACAACAAAGAATTAACCCAGCCCCAAATGTCAAAGTGCTTAGGTTAAGAAGTAGCTTGCCCCATGTACATACCATATCTCAGATGTAAATCATCCCAGTCAAATTACTTAATAGGACCTTTTCCCAATTATATGAATTAAATCAGATCTCCAGGAAGAAAAGCCAGGTTTGTGTCATAACCAAGGACACTGAGGGTGAGGGCCCTGTCCCTCGCCTACTGGACAACTTTGAAGGAGTTGCTTCATCTCTCTGGGCTCCAGGCTTTCCCATTTCCAGATTGGTATGATCAGAATCCCTTTCTTGCATAAAGATTGAATGACGTAATATATGTCAGGCTCCAGCACAGCGGCTGGGACTCCGTGGTGCTCATTAAATGGTAGTTGTTATTAGAAATCAATTCGACAGTGTCAGTGTCACGATGGAGGGTGGCCAGGTGAGCTGTGCAGGCAGCACTGCCAGGAGCGTGGAGGAGGGCAGGATCAGAGAGGGCTGGAGAAGAGCTCAGGGGCAGGAGGGAGGGACAGAGGGATCTGGCAAAAACCTTGTAAAAGGCAGAGGTGGGACTCTCAGGGAGTGTTCAGGGTCCCAATTTTAGGGAACTGACAGGAAGAGGGGGTCATTTGACCTAGAAATGACAGTGAATCTGGTGACATCCACCCCATTGCTATGTGTTAGGAGTGCCAACCTTTGGGGAGACACTGGGGCTCCGACCAGTCAAACAGGCTGCTGAGTTAGTCAAGGCGGCTATTGCTGAGGCCCGGATGAGGGAGGTGGCACCAGGAAGCAGAGGCGAGAGAGCCATGAGATGTTCCCAGGTAGAATCAGCAGGTCTGGTGCTGCTTGGGCTTGGGGACAGTAAGAAATGAGTTTGAGATGCTGGAATGACAATGGCAGTCATGTAGGAAAATGACTGCGGTGATCGGGAAATGATGAGTTAGGTCGAAGTTAGGGTGAACTTGACTTGATGGCTGCTGCAAGTGGCCCATGAACGTGAAGACCAGAGGCCTCAAGGTCTGAATGCAGCCGAGTGCTTCCGTGCTAGTGTCTGAGGGACGAGGTGCTGCCTGGAGACCTGGACCAGGGAATTCCCCTGCTTCCCTCCTGGCGTCTGTTTTTTCTTTTTTTTTTTTTTTTTTTTTTTTTTTAGAGACAGAGTCTCCCTTTATCACCCTCGGTAGAGTGCTGTGACGTCACAGCTCACAGCAACTTCCAACTCCTAGGCTTAGGTGATTCTCTTGCCTCAGCCTCCCAAGTAGCTGAGACTACAGGTGCCCGCCACAATGTCCAGCTACTGGTGTCTATACAGTAAGTGGGAAACTGGTACCATCCTCCAGGGTAAAGTGCCTTCCCCACTGGCCTAGTACTGAAGCTATTAACAGGAGACTTCTTTCTGCCATTCATTCATTCATTCATTCAGCTGTGTCTGCACCATACATGGCAGGCTGAGTTCTGCAGTTTTTGCATTTTTTTTTTTTTGGCCAGGGCTGAGTTTGAACCTGCCATCTCCAGCATATGGGGCTAGCGCCTTACCCCTTTGAGCCACTGGTATCACCTGACAGGCTGAGTTTTGTGTGCTCCATGTCCCGTCCCTGAGAGTCAAGCAGAGACTTGGAGGTCAGAGAAACTCTAAACTTGTGGCCGTGGCCTTGGTCCAAGCAGTTTCATGCTTCTGAGGGGCTCAACTTAATTGTCTTTCTCTTGAGAAGAACACTAACGCTCAGAGTTTCTGCATGGTGATATAAATGGATTCATTTAGCGGATTACCCTTGGAAGCACCTTATGGAAATTAAAGCTTCCTAGTTGGCCTGGCATAGTGGCTCATGCCTGTAATCCTAGCACTCTGGGAGGCCGAGGCAGGTGGATTGCTTGAGTTTACAAGTTCAAGACCAGCCTGAGCAAAAAGCAAGACCTCATTTCCAGTAAAAAAAGGAAAACTGAGGCAAGAAGATTGCTTGAGACCAAGAGTTAGAGGTTGCTGTGAGCTATGATGCCACAGCACTCTACCCAGGGAGACAGCTTAAGACTGTCTCAAAAAAAAAAAACTTCCTAGTGACCCAGTGAAGTAGGCATTGTCCTAATCCTCATATACTTATTGAAAACGGGGGAAAGGAAGGTCAAATGACTTATCCACAGTGGCAGTGCATTGGGGGTGGAGCTCAAGCTTGTTCCCGGGTCTCTATGGTAAGTCGCGTACCCCCCATAGTGCTTGATGGAAATTGAGAGTACCAAAATTGTTAGTTTCTCTCATTAGGATAGTCACAGAAGTGACTATTCTATTTAATCTCTGCTGTTCAAAATGAGGGGGTGGGTGAGTGGAGAGTTGGCCACATGGCAGCCTTAACCTGGGGTTGGTGTTGGCCCAGGTCAGCCTTGGCCTCTGCATCCTTCTCCCCTGCACAGGCCCCCTGCTCAGAGGGAGCCCCATCCAGCAAGGCCCAGCAGCTCCAGGGGACAGGGCATTAGCAAGCAGCCTGCCCCTAGGAGCCAGAAGGCCAGGAGGAGAATGCACCTAGCCCTTCAGGAGAAGGCTGGATTCAAGCAGACCTGGGACTTGGGACCTTGGATGAGATACTCAACCTCTGTGCCTGAGTTCCTTCATCTGTGCTGGGGAGAACAATAGCTCCTCCCTTTATTGGCTGGTGCAGTCCAAGTCTGCACTGGGCGCGTCCCAGAATTGTACTCAGAAAGCCAATGCGGGCCTATTGTGTGCTGTGAGCACTCATTAAACTGGAATCAAAGACCTGCTATGTGACTTTTGGAAACTAGTGACTGAGAGATGAGGATCCGTCAATCACAGGAGCATGTACTGAGCCCTGCGGCCATGTGGGGGAGAGTCAGGGCAGGCTTCCCTGGGCTCAGCAAGCTGATGAAAGCCCCTGTGATGGGGCTCACAGAGTCAGCCGCTTCTAGCCTCCAGCTTTGTCAACGTGAGCAACAGAAACAATATAGGTGTCCCTGAAATTGCCTTACGTTTGCAGGTTTGGGGATTAAGCTGCATCTTTTTGAAAGAGTCATTTAAAAATTTGGAAATTTTAGAAGAATACCACCCACAATTTCACTGTGCCCTCTGAATCCCATGGAACATTTTTGAATCTTGTTGAGATAATGCTGTGGGGACCAAAAAAGTGCCTTTCATTCAGTTTTTCTAAGGCATTTTCTTGAGTTTGCATATTTTCCCAATTTTTTAAATCTCTCAACTCTAGAAATGACAGATATTTGGTGCATATCCCATTCACTTTATCAATACATGTTTACTGTACATTATAATTGGCCCAGACACCAAGGATATAGTAAGGAACAGACTAAAGCTCCCTTTTCTGTAGGACTTGCATTCTAGTATGTAGGAAATAGGTTGATTTAAGAAAAAGAGCTGAGTCAGACTCAGTTCTAGCAGGCCTTCTTAGAAGAGGTGATTAGAGCAATTCAGGTGTCTCATGGTCTGAGAGCACACGTTCTGAGATTCCTAATTCCTAGAAGTGGAATTACTGGGTCAAAGGTGTATGATAAATGGAAGGACTTTAGACATTTTGACAACTGTTTTCCCGAGTTTCCAGCAGTGCTCATCTCACAGCATCTTCTCCAGCATAGCATGTCACATTTTTTTAATTTTTTATTTACTTCTTTGATAATTTGTCTCTATTTTAACTCACATGTGGTGGAGTGCTAGTGAGGCTAAGCTTTTAATTTTCAACAGGTATTTTAGCCATTGTGTTTACTTTCTGTGAATTGCCTGTGAGAGTCCCTGGACTGCTTTGTCTATAATGTGCCAGAACAAGGACAAGAACTGCCACAACTGGACTGTCAAGTGTGTCCAGAACCACATAACTGAGAAAGACTTTGTGGAGAAAATGGGTTATGAAGAGGTTTTACAGCAGTCTGGAAAGAATGTGGTTCTGACAAAGGGCCATTAATCCAGGCAGCATGGCGCGGTAATAACTGCTACTATTTACGGGATGCCTGGTTGATGGCAGTCACTTTCCAGACCTTTATTCACCATTAATGTCATGTCACTTTCAATCTCATAACCCTGCAGGGAACAAAGATTTTTTTTTACCATTTAAAAAAAAATTTTTTTTTTTATTTTTACATATACATGTGTTTACTAGGTTTCCACTTTTCTCCTTCACAAGATCAAAAAGGCTTAAAATTTAACAACAACCACAGTGTTTCAGATGAGGACTAGAAACAAAAATCTCGTAATGAAGATAAATATATTCATAAAAGAAACCAGACGATTGCTGCAACGAAGTATTAAGCGATAATAATAAGAGTAACAAGAAAGTAACATTCACATTGTCAGATAAGAGTGTCGATTATAGAATGCTTTGAGTCTGAGGTTCAGTATAGAGTCACCAATTAAATTCTGTTTTTCCCAAAGTCTCAAAAAATAGACAACTAATATTTATAAATAAAAATAAAAGATAATTTCAAAAACAGGTCACGCCAAATCGTATAGACAATAGAAAGAGAAGAAATACTTAAATCATTCTGCTTAATCGGGATACACCTGATGTTAAAATTGGAAAAAATGTATTATTATAAAGGGAAAATTACGAACATAATTGACTTTTAAAGGAGGATGCCATATCCTGTCTCCTAAACAACATATTAACAAGTTGAAGTAAGAATTAATGTTTAAGTAATGTACTTTAGTCAAAATCGAATCCAATCTATGTGACAATTAGTCACTATTTTTTCCCTTACCCTCACCCCCTCCCTCCTTCTCTGTCAGCTCTCCCCATCCCCCACCATGTTGTTAGTTGTGATTAATTGTCCTCATAGCAAAGTCGAATACATAGGATTCATACTTCTCCAGGAAGTATGAAATGGCTAAAATGGTTTTTTGCCATTTTATAGACGTGTAAACTGATCACTGATGCTCAGAGGCATGAGGGACTTGGGAATCCACACCCACTCCTAAGCAGCACTGCTGGATTATAACCCAGCTTCAATGCATTGTCTAAACATTTACACGGGACCTAGTGGTGGGAAAAGCAGGCAGGATGTACCTGAGCACGCACAGGGAGGTGCTTACACATTCCGTGCCCTGAATGGGGTTGTAGGAAGGTTCGCTGTTGACGTGTCTCAGTGGTTTGCTTTACTGACAGCCTGGCGAGTGGTGGAGAGGGCACCCCAGAGGAGTGAGACATGGCGGGGGAGACCCCACACCAGGAGGCACTGGCATGGGACCTTGTCCTTCCTTTAGCCGCAGGGGACCTTGTTCCTTCCTGAGCCGCAGCTTTGTGACCCAAGGTTCTCCCTCTTCAGGCAGCCCCGTGCACCTCCTTCCCATGCCTGCACTAAAGCTGTTTTCCCCTCCACAGAACATGGTTTCTCGGCCCGAGCTGAGACATGCCCGGCCCCATCCCAGCGAGTACATGGGAGAGGCCTCGAGTCAGCAGCCCCCCACTGCTGACAGAGGTAAGGGCACCCACAAAAGTAAGTTTGCCTGATTCGAGTACAGTGGCCCTTAGGGACACCGAGACTCTCAGGTCTGATTCTTCATGGCTTTTGTGGCTTGTGTGGGCAGATGACAGCAAGGCCCCTGTCACCAAGATTGAACTTCTGCCATCCTACTCCACAGGTGCACTGAGAGAGGAGCCCCCAGAAATGGATGACCCCTGGGACCTGCCTGAACTTTGGGACACTGGGATCAAGTGGTCAGGTACAAGTGAGGCCAGCCAGGGCAGGTGGGAGAGGGACTGTCACCCAGGAACATCACCAATCATCCTGGAGAGGGACACTAGCTCCTGTCTTTGAGGTTGAGACACAGCACAACGTAGTGATTGGGGAATTTCTTGTTTTTTCTTTGATTGAACAAATGTGCCCACACTGAGCTGCCTTGTTCCTGATAATTCACTGTGTGCTGATGACGTTCCAGGCACTGGTGACAGTGCTGTGGAACCCGTGGGGGACAGACCAGGGCCCGCTATCAGAGAGCTTCTCAGAGGGGTGCCCTCACCCAGACACCATGTCTGGCAGGACAGAGAGGGTACAACAAGCACCACATTTCTTTCCCAAGTGAATGTAGGACACAGGGTCTGTCTATGAACTGGGCAGTCAGGAGGGGGAGAGAGAGAGGAAGGCGGAGGGAGAAATGTCTGAAAATCAGTACAGAAAACAGCAGCTGAACACCCAGCATCCGGGATGCATGAGGCCCCAAGCCCTGCACAAATGGAGGCTGTTATTGCTACCGTGCAACCACATTCCAGAAAATCCTCTGTGCTATTCCGAAGGTGCTTTGGAGAGCCATTATCTCTGACCCTGCACTTAGCAGGTGGCCAGTGCTCTTAAGTGCCTCACTCAGTGGCACTGCGGTTCAGTTGAGCATGGGGCCTCATCTGCCTTTCTGGGTCCCAGACCACAC
>NW_003852464.1:7176218-7177584 GCF_000181295.1 Otolemur garnettii
AAGATTCATTTTGGGTCAGAGAAACCAGGGGAACCCTTCCCAGCTGCAGCCTCTGGAGTGTTTTAGGAGTGGAACCCCACTCAGGTCATCTCATGAGGCCCAAGTCTCCCATCATATAGAAGAGAACACGGAGGCCTGGCCTCAGGTGGCTTAGCCAGGAGCCAGGGCTGCCACCTATTCCAAGCCATTTGTCCACACCCCCCAGTCAGGACACTATTTGACAATGAGACTTACCTGAGGGATCCCTGGTGTCCTTGGGCCTGTCCCTGCCATAGGAGATTCTAGGACAGGAGAGCACCTCTCAGTCCATAGCTGCTATGACATACCAGGTTCAGAGGCCCTGAGACACACAGCCTGGGATCAGAATAGTGGGATTCAATCTCACATCCAGGTAGCACAAGGTCTATGGATTCCTCCACCTTGATCCTTCTCTTGAGACCCCATCTTTGGGTCCTGGAATAGTTGGTCAGAGAGAGGTTTGTGATGGGGCATGAGAGGAAAACTGACTTTCTGGACACTGCTTATCCCCCTCCTGGTCCATGGCAGTGTCAGGAAGGGGCTTAGCTCTCTGATCATCCCAGACACATCATGTGTGTCCCCTCATCCTGGGTCTGCTTTTATACAATGGCTTTGGGGGAATAGATGTTCTGAGAGTTACACAGCTTTTAATTATGGGCTGGGACTAGGTCTATTGGCAGACACAGAAGAAAATTCACTCTTAGGCTGGGTGAAGAGGCTCACGCCTGCAATCCTAATACTCTGGGAGGCCAAGGTGGGTAGATAACTTGAGCTCACAAGTTAGAGACCATTCAAAGCAAGGGTGAGACCCTGTCTCTACTAAAAATAAAAAAAAAACTGAGGCAAGAGGATGACTTAAGCCCAAGAGTTTGAGGTTGCTGTGAGCTATGACATTATGGCACTCAGGGCGACAGAATGAAACTGTTTAAAAAAAAAAAAGAAAGAAAATTCACTCTCAGAGGATAAATCTTCTGAACTGGGGAAACATCCCAGGGGCAGAGGAATTAGGACATGGAGTGGCTCACTGGCACTCCTGGGCCCAGTGCAGAGTCGAAGCCAGGTCATGGTGGAAGAGGGCTGGAGAAGGACTTGTTGACCTGGGGAGTTGTTCAGAGATGGGAGGGCACAGAGTGGAGGGGCAGAGGAGCCAGGGGCTGACAGTGCCCAGGGGACAGGAGCTGGGGCTTCCTCAGCTGCAGCCAGCTGGCCTCCATGGGGCTTCTGTCCACTCAGCTCCCAGTCATTTGGTGGCCATTTGTCTTTCAGGGAAGGTGGCCGGACAGTTCCTAAGCAACAACTCCATTATGTCGAACCCTGTGGCCGGGTTGATGATCGGGGTGCTGGTGAC
>NW_003852464.1:7178592-7179173 GCF_000181295.1 Otolemur garnettii
AGGGATGAGTCCAGCCTGTCTTGGGCCCTGTGGGCACCTGCCCAGGCTGCCTTCCTAAACTTGCTAATGCCGCTTTCCTCCCTCCAGTGCTGACCGTGCGGGCAGCCATCCCCATCATCATGGGGGCCAACATTGGGACCTCAATCACCAACACCATCGTGGCGCTCATGCAGGCGGGAGACCGGAGCGAGTTCAGGAGGTAGGAGGCTGGGTCAGGCCCATGGTTGAGGAACATGTAGCTGCCTTGACCTAGCTGGTGGGAACATGCTTGTCGGGCTCACCCTCAGAGCTCCTAGAATAGGCCCCGGAGAGCACGGGTGGGACTGGATCACACGCTGACCAGGGTGGTGATAACTGTGCCTCTCAGCCCCGTGCTGTCCTCAGCAGTAAACACAACCACGTGTGCAGGCGGTGAGCAGAGCACCCAGCACACAGTCAGACCTCAGCCAGTGTAAGTGAGCTCTGGCTAGAAACTCACTGCTGGATGGTGGAGTTGAAACAAGGCCACTTGGGGAAGGATTTGTTGTTTCCTTTAGTCATAAGTAATTACGGCTGATTAAAACTTCCACTCTTAGCCATTT
>NW_003852464.1:7179837-7186192 GCF_000181295.1 Otolemur garnettii
AAATTGCAAAAGTTTTTTATTACTACTGAAGTTAAGTGTTTTCTCCCATGTGGTTATTAATTTCTATGTTCTTGTCCCACATGCTGTTTCTTTCTTTTTCTTATTATTTATTTATTTATTTTTTGACACAGTCTCACTATGTCACCCTCAGTAGAGTTCCATGGCGTAACAGCTCACAGCAACCTCAACCTCTTGGGCTTAAGTGATTCTCTTGCCTCAGCCTCCCAAGTAGCTGGGACTACAGGTGCCCGCCACAATGCTGGGCTATTTTTCTGCTGTATGTAGTTGTCATTGTTCCTTAGCTGGCCTGGGCTGGGTTCAAACCTGCCAGCCTCAGTGTAGGTGGCTGGCGCCATAGCCACTGTGCTTATAGGTGCTGAGCCCCACATGCTACTTCATTTATATTTTGACTTGCAGATTTTTTTTTAGAGGAAAGATTTTGCATTGAGGGAAAAACAATCCAGCCCAGAGTTTCCTAAGTTGGAGATAGAAAGTGGTTAACGAGAGGTATCTGAATCTTCTCAGCTGCAAAGTGTGGCCTTGAATCCTACGGAAACTAGTCATGTATTCATTGGACTCCGAAGATCTACTTTTATTTTATCATTTGAGACAGTCTCAATCTGTGGTCCCGGGGGAGAGTGCTGTGCGTCATAGCTTACAGCAACCTCAAACAAACCCTGGGGTCAAGCAATCCTCCTGACTCAGCCTCTGTACCTATGAGAGCAGGTGCCACTATGCTCAGCTAATTTTTAGTTACCAGGTCTCCCTGTGCTGCCTAGGCTGTTCTGGAACTTCTGGCGGCAAGTCATCCTCCCACCTCAGCCTCTGAAAGTGCGGGGAGTACAGCTGTGAGCCACCATGCCCACAATCTTGCTGCATGCAATTCTTTGAAATGGCAGCTGATGACCTAATGTTTCTGGTCATAACCTGCTTGTTCTGCTTGGAGTCCTCATCTGGCTAATGGGAGTGGTTTCTACAACTTTAATAAAAATGAGATTGTGCACGTGTGCCCATGTAATGACCCTAGCAGACAGTGGCAGGTGATAGGAGTAAAGGCCTGCCCACCCACTCACTGACAATCTGCTATTGCCGTCCCCTCCCGCAGGGCCTTTGCAGGTGCCACCGTGCACGACTTCTTCAACTGGCTCTCCGTGTTTGTGCTCTTGCCCCTGGAGGCTGCCACCCATTACCTGGAGCTCCTGACCAACCTGGTGGTGGAGACCTTTCACTTTAAGAGTGGAGAAGATGCCCCAGCACTTCTGAAAGTCATCACAGATCCCTTCACGAAGCTCATTATCCAGGTAACCCAGGCCCTTCACAGAGGGAAAGGCACTAACCACCCACCCACTCCATGTCCCACCCTTGGCCCTGGCAGAGACAGACAGGGTCTATAGACACTGCTCTGTGGCCAGGGAGGCCGACCTTCAGGAACACTTGACAGACAACTGGCCTTGAATGCTTTCCCTGACTCCAGTGACGTGTCTCCTTATTGGGATGGGGTGCTTCTTATGACTGGACACTTGGGACCACGTTGTTCCCCCTACTGACCTCAACACCAGTGCCTTACTCAAGATGAAGTGTTACCCTACTCCTGCTAAAGGAGGGTACTGGCCTTTCCTGCCAGGGGCCATCTCACTAATCTGCTCCCAGGGGCCCGTCCCATGGTTGAAATGACAGGATTTGAGGATGTGGCCTTGGGGAGCTGGGGCCAGCTGGGTCCTTGTGCTTTCACTCTCACCTTCTGGTTTCCCTGTCATCCATCCATCCATCCATTCATTCAGCAAGTATCTTCTGCCTGTTTCCTAGACAACAGTGTCTGTGCTCACACAATCATCTACGCATTCATTCATTCATCACGGACCTGCTAACATCCAGGACCGTGCTCCACCATGGGAGGGCAGATGGAGCAGCTCCCACTTCACCTTTGTGGGGACGCTTCTCGCTACAACCCCTACATTTCTGTCCCAAATGAGTTCTGAGGTCACTTCTGACAGTTGTCTGTTTTCCACAGCTGGATAAAAAAGTTATCAACCAAATTGCCATGAATGATAAAACAGCCCAAGACAAGAGTCTGATCAAGATATGGTGCAAAACTTTAACCAGCGTGGTGAGTGTCAAAGAGTATCTCTCTGCAGGTAAACCCTGGGGTGTAAACTTTAAGCAAAATCTTGCATTCAAGGTGCCTGAGAAATCAAAACTCATTTAGCAAGTGAGTCCTTGATTGCTGGCCATGCTGGAAGAACAGGACAGATGGGTCTCCCTAGCCCTGTTCCACCCTGTGGATACCTTATTCCTGCCTTACCCTTATTTCCATGTCTCCTGGAGAAGCCTTATTCATGGCTGCCTCTCTGCTCCCATTTTTGGAGGGACCCAAGGAAATAGCTCATCACAGGCTACAAGTGCTGGGAGCAGGTGGCATCTCTCATTTCCCAGACTGTTCCAGAGTATTGTCCCTGAGAAGGCCCATGGCATTCCTGCCTTCCTCCATCAGGGAACCAGGCCAGCGTCCTCAGCACCAGGGCAGGAGTCTGCCCTTCCTTCTAGGGTGCATATGTATTTGGGTTGTGTGGAGTGCTAAAGGCTAAAACACTAAATGTAAGACTAGGTGTATTTGAAAGATGAAGGCTGATTTTCTTTGTCCCCAGTTGTTTTAGGAGCTTTTTAATAAAGTTGAGTAACAAGTCCCCCCTCAAAAAAAAAGTTATGATAGAGGCACTGAGCATACCGATGTGTATGGTGTCCCCTGCCACCTGTTGCCAACCAACCCAGTACAGTGGGCATGTGTCATTTTGTCATGTTTGTCTTCCAGACTCAGATGAATGTCACCATCCCCTCCCCTGAAAATTGCACCTCCCCTTCTCTCTGTTGGATGAACGAGACCCACACTTGGACCATAAAGAACGTGACCTACCGGGAGAACATTGACAAATGTGAGTGGTCTCATCCAATTGGCCACTGGAGCAGGTGACAGGGGAGGTGGGTGGTATTTCTCTTCTAGGACAGTGAGAGTCCCTGATCACCTGCTCCACATCAGGCAATGAGCAACAAGCTTTCATGGAAGAGGAGACTGAGCCTCAGGGACAGGGGATAGGCCCAAAGTCTTCTAGGAAGGGGCAGAACCAGGACATGAAGCCTAGATCCCCTGGCAACTCCATACTGCCTCAGATTCCAGAGTACTCCCTCTGTGTTCCTGGGTGTCCCTTTGTCAAAAATTGGGGAGAAGACAGCCACACTCAAATGAACGTTTGAGACCCATGCAGAACACATTCCTTCAGTGAGACCCTACTGTACAGCGCCTCCGTTTAGGCCCCTGGGGCTGCAGCACAGACCCAAGACATTAAGTGTACTTGATGCTTTGATTCCTTTATAAGCTGCAATTTTGCCCCTGGGCTCCTTTCTACACAGACTTTTTTAGTTCCTCTAATTATATGCCCTCTGCTTCTCTTTCCCTCTCCATCTTTCTGACATTAATTCTGGGCAGTATACCTTGATATTCCAGGTATTGGTTACCCAACCAAATCAAGGTAACTTATCACCTCCCCTGTTTGAGGTGTAATACATTCATTGATACAACCATGATGTACTGAAATTATCACTTTGAAAAGCAAGAGGTTTTAAAATTAGCAATGGCAATGCCCCTTACTCTAACTTCCCATTCTACCCTCTAACACTTTGAAAAATGTTACAAAGAGAAAACAGCATGGGCTTTAGAGAGTGACATACTGAGATAGAGGTCTAGGTCTGCCTCTGACTAGGTGGACATCACTTTGTTACCCAGCCTCATAGGCTCCCACTGGCCAGAACACAATCTCAGGGGCTACACTTAGTTGCAAAGGACACTGGGAAGGCTCATCTTTATTCGGGCTACAGTATGTTGAGTGAGTGACCAGGATTCTATTACTGGGAGAGAGAGAGAAGGATGTTGGGGAGCTGTGGTTCCACAGCCTCCTGACAGGGTTCTCCACGATCTCTTCAGGCCGGCATATCTTTGTAAATTTCAACCTCCCGGATCTTGCTGTGGGCATCATTCTGCTCATAATCTCCTTGCTGGTCCTCTGCGGCTGCCTGGTCATGATTGTCAAGATTCTGAGCTCCATGCTTAAAGGAAAGGTCGCTGTTGTCATCAAGAAGACTATCAACACTGGTAGGTACACTGCCCCCAATTCTGAGCCCTAAAGGACGGTGTCACCAGGGCCACTGGGGTAGATGGTTCTTTAGATTCTCATCTCCCAGGGGCCTCTGTGTGGAGTTTCTCTGCCAGATCTGCTCAGCTGCAGAAATTCAGGTGTCATTCCCAGCTGACATCTTTCATAGAGTCCTGGGCGGGGTCTGGGTGTTGACAAGGTCCTGAGAAGCAGTGAGCTCAAGATCCAGAGGGCCGGGGTCACACCTTCCCTCCTGGCAGGTTGTCTACATGCCCAGGACTTTCCTGGGTCTGTCGGGACCCCTTAGGAAGAGGGTAACAGGTGTCCACCCTCATGCCAACTTCCCTTCACTCCTTGGAAGATAATGTGGTTCTAGATAAATACGTCTTGGTGCTGAGGCAGCCACGGAGACTCTGGCCCAGCACAGCCAGGAAAATCTCCCTGCTGTGTTGTCTTGAGGGTGAACTGAGCATCTTAGGGGTCCTGTGGGGTTTTCATGGCCTGATCCGGTGCCAGAGGGACAGAGGGCTGGGACAGTGTGGTGTTCGCAGCTACCTCATTCTCTTAACTCTCCTTATGGTGGAAACAAAGGGGGAAGGTGTGCAGGGCAGGGGAGGCAGTGCGAGGCTAAGAGCTCCTAGTGCATCCTGGGGAGGGGGTTCCTGCAATGAATCTCTTGCCTTTGGAACAATCACCCACATCTTAGTCTCACCATCTGAATATAGGATGAAAGACTGACTCTATTCATCCAGTTTGCGTGTATGGCGGGGAGGGCTGTCTATAGAACCTCAAGCTCTAGCCCGGCCCCTGTCCCCGGGTCTTCTGGAGAAGCCAGTTGCACCTCCCACCCGCCTTCCCCAGAGGCATTGAGACACCTCCTTTCCTCTTGTCTCCCAGACTTCCCCTTCCCCTTTGCCTGGGTGACTGGCTACCTGGCCATCGTCGTGGGGGCGGTCATGACCTTCATCGTGCAGAGCAGCTCTGTGTTCACGTCTGCCCTGACCCCGCTGATCGGTGAGTTTGTCCTCGGCTTTCTCCTCTGGCAGCCGCTGCCATTTGTCTGCCCCCCCCACCCCCGGGCTGAGGCCTCGTGCTGTGTTTTTCGTGTAGGTATCGATGTGATAAGCATCGAGAGGGCATATCCGCTCACGCTGGGCTCCAACATCGGCACCACCACCACGGCCATCCTGGCCGCCTTGGCCAGCCCAGGCGATAGATTGCGGAGCTCCCTCCAGGTGAGACGTGCTCCCGGGACAGGGGCTCTCTGGGGGTGGGAACCAACCCCATGGGTGGTCTTGCAAACCACTTTCTAACTGGAGCAGGTCATTTCCCTGATGTGTCCAGAAGATGGAACTCAGGTGGGGAGAAGGAGCTGCTTGAGGCAAATTTGAGCAGCTGGATATAGGGATAGTCAAAAGCACCTGCTCCTAAGAGAGACAGTGAGACTCATGTCACTGGGACAGAGATGCAGAAAGCATATTCAGGAAGCACAGGCGCCCCCTCCCCAAATCATCTTACCTCCCACTTGGAGAACTCCGACTGGGTTTCTGGTAGAGGTCACCTGTGCTGTGTGTGGGCCCGGGATTTCAAAAAGAGTCAGGTGCACCTGACTGGGTCAACCAGGTAACTGGATAAGACCTTTGGGATTTGAAGCCTTGTCCCATGATCTGTATACAAGTGCCTAGGACATGGTACCCTCAGTTAAAAACTGGAGGACATGGCTCAGTGCCTTAGCAAAGTGGTTATAGTGCTAGCTACGTATACCGAGGCTGGCATGTTCAAGCCAGCTAAACAACCATGACACTGCAACAAAAAATAGCCAGGCGCTCTGGCGGGCACCTGTAGTCCCAGCTACTTGGAGGCTGAGGCAAGAGAATCGCTTAAGCCTTAGGGTTGGAGGTTGCTGTGAGCTGGGATGTAATGGCACTCCACCAAGGGCAACATAGTGAGACTGGCTCAAAAAATCCCCCCCAAAACAAGAGGACATGACTCTGATTTCATAAGGGTCATGATTGAGGTCCAAGGAGGCCCTAAAGCAGTGGCTCTCAACCTTTCTAATGCCACGATGTGTTTTCATTGTTATAAAAAGGCTCGCCCCACAGGTTGAGAACTGCTGCCTAAAGCAATGCACACAACAGAAATATAAAGGTGAGCTCCTTAACCACAAATATAGTTTAAGATTTTTTTAGTAACCACATTTACCAAAAAAA
>NW_003852464.1:7186327-7188141 GCF_000181295.1 Otolemur garnettii
CAAGCTATCCCCCTGGGTAGAGTGCTGTGGCATCACAGCTCACAGCAATCTCCCACTCCTGGGCTCAAACGAGTCTCCTGCTTCAGCCTCCCAAGTAGCTGGGACCACAGGTGCCTGCCACAATGCCCAGCTATTTTTTGGTTGCAGCTATCATTGTTGTTTTGGCAGGCCTGGGCTGGATTCGAACCCGCCACCTTAGAAGTATGTGGCTGGCGCCTTAGCCACTTGAGCCACAGGCGCCGAGCCTAATCACGTATTTCTTTAAAGCATTAGCACTTGAATATGTAACCAATATGCCAAAGATTAGTGAGATGGTTTTATTTTATTTATTTATTTTCTCAGAGACAGACTTTGTTGCCCTCAATAGAGTGCTATGGCGTCACAGCTCACAGCAGCCTCCAGCTATTGGGCTTAGGCGATTCTCTTGCCTCAGCTTCCTGAGTAGCTGAGACTACAGGTGCCCACCACAATGCCCAGCTATTTTTTTGTTGCAGTTTGGCCACGGCTGGGTTTGAACCCACCACCCTCGGTATATAGGGCTGGCACCCTACTCACTGAGCCACAGGTGCTGCCCGTGAGATGGTTTTTGCACTTCTGTGGACCAGGTCTTCAGAGTCTGCTATGCACTCTGCACTTACAACAGGTCTCGGTGTGAACCAGCTACACTCCAAGTGCTCACAGCCACAGGGCTGGCCCAGAGCCTAGTGTATGGTGCCAGGCCCTGCACTTGGGAAAGCGGTCCAGTGTCTGGCCTCAAGAGCCAGGCTGCTGGGACTCAGATCTCAGCTCTACCAACTCCCACCCGTGCAACTTTGGGAAGCCAGTTTAACAGCGTGGTGCCTCCATTTTCTCATAGGTCAAAGGATGATGGTTGTTACTTCATAGGGTGCTTGAGGAGTTGAATGATCCACAGGATGTGACTTGCACACAGCAAGCATTCTCGAGGCATGCTTGCTGCTGCTATTATTTTTTAGTAGTTGGAACCATCCCTCCTTTCTCACGTCCCTTCTTAGAATGCACCTTTGAGCTAAGAAAACAGTGATCCCTTAAGCTCTTCTTTCTTTCTGCCCCACCCACTCTCAATGGCTCTGCCAAGGCCCTGGGCAGCAGGGGGCCTAGAGGATGGCTGGGCCCTGAACTCTGAGCGTGATTCACTCAGTCACCCCCTCCCCTACCTCCGCTCCTGGACACCTAGTAGGTCCTTGGAATATAGGTGCCCTCTGAGCTGGGTCATAGAGACATGGAGGCCATGACCTTCTGCCCATGCCCACTAGCTGATCCTCCCACCATGCCCCCCAGTCACCTGCCTGTCCTCTTGCCTTGCAGATCGCCCTGTGCCACTTTTTCTTCAATGTCTCTGGAATGAT
This sequence comes from Otolemur garnettii, assembly GCF_000181295.1. Classification (NCBI taxonomy): domain Eukaryota; kingdom Metazoa; phylum Chordata; class Mammalia; order Primates; family Galagidae; genus Otolemur; species Otolemur garnettii. The sequence continues at coordinate 7,187,695 of NW_003852464.1, forward strand.
GATATTTTACCCGATCCCATTCACTCGCCTGCCCATCCACCTGGCCAAAGGTCTGGGAAACATCTCGGCCAAGTACCGCTGGTTCGCCATCTTCTACCTGATCTTCTTCTTCTTCCTGATCCCGCTGTCGGTGTTCGGCCTCTCGCTGGCCGGCTGGCCGGTGCTGGTGGGCGTGGGGGTGCCCATCCTCTTCGTCCTCCTCCTGGTGGTGTGTCTCAAGCTCCTGCAGTCCCGCTGCCCCCGCATCCTGCCTAAGAAGCTCCAGAACTGGAACTTCCTGCCCCTGTGGATGCACTCGCTGAAGCCCTGGGACAGCGTCATCTCTTCAGTCACCAGTCTGTGCCAGAGGCGCTGCTGCCGTGTGTGCTGCCTGATGTGTGGCTGTGGCAGGTGCTGTCGCTGCAGCAAGTGCTGTGAGGACCTGGAGGAGGTGCAGGAGGTGCAGGG
>NW_003852464.1:7188320-7207137 GCF_000181295.1 Otolemur garnettii
TTCTACCTTCAGGAGATCTGGCCCCTGTTAACCAGTGGAGTTACCACACGCCCTCACTCCCTCACATACTCACTGCCCACCCCATATACCAGCCTGTGGGCCAGCGGTGTCTCAGCCTCTGGCCCCTTGGTTTTCCACTCCCAGAAAGGTGCGGACTACACTGAGGGAGACTCAGTGAGCCTGGCTGGGCAGATGATCAGGTCTGCACTAACCTGGATGCTCAGTAGGACCCTTTTAAAACATAAACGTTTTTTGTTTGGAAAAGGCCCCAGAGAAGAGTGTATGGAAGGTTCTCAAAGGTGGATAGGAGCGTGTATGCCTGTGTGTGCACAGAGTTCTGGCATCTCACTGAAGTGTGCCTTCAAGCTAGCGTGCTGCTCCCAGCCAGCCTTGCCCCAGATCCATAGGTCAGGGAGTATGGTGTGATTGTTTGGGAACTTGGAGACATCCACAGGTGGGGGGCTGTCCTACTTCCTAGTGTTCTGCAATTCCCCGTCAGGGTCCCTCTCCTGGGCAGGTGGAGCAGCCCAGACATTTCACCTGTGGTGTCTGTCCTAACATCTCCAGGATGCACGCCAACATGAGTTACAGAAAGAGGTTCAGGACCGACTTTGGCTCACCTGTTGTCTTTTTTGGGGAGGGAGGCCCTGCTCCTGAGCTGGAGAGATGGGGCAGGGGTAGGGAGTGCTTACCATTTCGCGGAGACAGTTGCCCAAAGAGCCCCATGTTCTTCTGAATTTAGCTAATATAGAAGCCATACTGATGAATGCTGCTGTCTTGGTAAGATAAAAATGTCCGTTGGATTTTTGGGGATAAGATACGCAAGTTCTCTAGTCCCTTTCCCAGCACCACTCATCCGGAATCCCAGGTCCTTCTGTGGATGGACAGGTCCCCATCCCTCTCTTCCTCCCCCTATTGCTGTGCAGCTCAGTTTTCTAGGACAGACAGAGTGGTCAACTTCCTTCCATCTATTCCCGCATCCACTGGAATCTCTTTCCAAACATTTTCCAATTTCCTGTAGAAGAACTTAGGTCTCCTGCTCCTGTCGGTTTCTGTGTCTTGTAAATGCCTAGAATTTTCTTGGGGGAGCAGGGAGAGCCTGGTCTGCTCAGAGACCTAGCAGTGTAGTACTGTGCCCGTGTCCATGAGTCGAAGGATCATGGCCCTGGGCCGCGCCTGTGGCTCAGTGGGTAGGGCGCCGGCCCCATATACCCAGGGTGGCAGGTTCAAACCCGGCCCCGGCCAAACTGCAACAAAAAGATAGCTGGGCGTCGTGGCGGGCGCCTGTAGTCCAGCTACTTGGGAGGCTGAGGCAAGAGAATCACCTAAGCCCGGGAGCTGGAGGTTGCTGTGAGCTGTATGATGCCACGGCACTCTACTGAGAGCGATAAAGTGAAACTGTCTCTACAAAAAGAGCCTGGCCTTTCTAGTCCCAGATGCCTTCTCTGTGCCTTCTAGAGCCCCTGTCTTAGTCACACCTCTGCTGCTGACCCTCCACCCTCTACCATGCCCCCCGTGGGGGCCAGAGAGCTATGGCCTGTTGAAGGGAAAGGCAGGGGGCTGGCTCTGTGACCACGCCCCCGAAGCAACCACGCCTCTCCGTGACCACGCCCCTCTCCCCTTCCCCTCGTCTTAACAGGTTGGACTCTGACTTCTTAACCCTCTCTCCACCTTTCTCCGTGTACATATCACTTCCCTAATAGAGCCATTTATATTCTATATGTCTAGTCACTCATCTGTCTTAGGTTATATAGTAGATGTTCAGGGGATTTGTACCTGTTATTTCTAACTGTTATTTGGAAATAAGTCGGGGTTCTTCTATGCAATGTAAGGAAAGAGCCTCTTTGTATATTTTGTGTTACTGCCGTTCAAACCTGCCTCTGTGGCTGCGCCCCTGCCGCACATTCTGGCCATATTTGCAGAATGACAATTTTAAAAAGTTTAATCTTGTATTTTCACTAATTATATTTTTTACTTATTATGGTGAGGGACAAATAAAGATAAACCCTAAAAAGAGTGTGTTGCATTCAAATTCAGGGAACTAGGGACCTCATTGGGTCTAGTTCCTAAATATGTGAGGTCTTTCCTCAATGGCAGGACCCTCCACCAGGGTCAGCCACTGAATTTGTGAGGCCCTTTGGTCAAAATGCAGAGGGGAGTGTCTGTGTGGGAGCTAGCACTGCAAAGCTTTCCTTTTGTTTTCTCTTGACTGGTCATGGGGATTTTCTCTAAGACCTGTGGATGAGCCTTTTCCCAAGCTGAGCAAACGCATCTTTCCCATTCTTATTAGATCACAAGGGTCCCACGTGGTGGTGACTGTTGCACAGCTCCAGGGAGGCTGGAGGTCCCTGTCTTACTCTCTTCCTGGCATTGTAGTTGAGTTCCCTCCATAGGCACCCCCAGGCATCACCTCACTGACTCAGTGCAGCCTGAGGACACAGGAGTTATCTCCACTTAATGGTAGCTGCTGAGAACTTAGCTGATGGCCCAAGGTGACAGTATTAGCATCCAGATTCCCTCTTCAGACTTCAGAGTACTAGGATTACAGGTGGAAGCCACAGTACCTGGCTTTTTTTTTTTTTTTTTGCTGTTTTTGGCCGGGGCTGGGTTTGAACCCACCACCTCCGGCATATGGGGCCAGTGCCCTACTCCTTTGAGCCCCAGGTGCCGCCCTTTTTTTTTTTTTTTTTAAATTTTCTGTTTTCTCAGATGAGTTTTAGAATCATCTTACCAATGTCATGTCCGCTCTCCTGGTGGGGGATGCCAGGGTGGGCTGGCCCAGTGTCTTGGTCTCCAGTTAAGGAACTCCAGTTAGCACACATGGGTGAGCCAGACCACCTGCTCAGACAGGGCATCAGAACAAGGAATTTGAGATGAGTGTGAGAAGAACTGAGGAGCTAGCTCAAAAGCAGCATTTCCCAACCAGAGAAGAAAGATTAAACCAGCCATAGGATGTGAGCCAAATTGATTAGATCAGGAAGGGTGGCAGGTGAGGGTGGGGCTGGGTTCAACCTACAAGACCTAGTGTCTTCCTCTGACAGCAGTGCTTTCCAGCTCTCCTGTTGGCTTCTTCCAGGTAGGAAAAGGTGTTGGGTTTGAGGTATCTAGAACCTCCCCCACAGTGTGCCTGGCTCCCCCAAGTCCTGGTGCACAGAGGTGGTTTTGGGAGGTGGTGGAGGGTAGGGTGTCAGAGTCTTGTGTGGCTTGGGATAGAGGTGGGCAGCCTGGACACTCAGTCCAGGAGGTCTGCATTCTCCAGCCCTGCAGGCTCTGTGTGAGCTGGGAGTGGGCAAGGATGTTCTCTCCTGTCCAGAGTAACAAGTGTGCTTGTGCGAGAAGTTGCTTAGTCTGACTGGACCAGAAACTAATTTGTGACTTAGGTAAAAACCAAGAGTAAAGTATCAAATCCTCTGAGCTCGAGCTCCCTGTCTACAAAATGGAGCTAAAAGTACCAGATAAGTTAAGATTGTTGTGGGAATTAATGAGCCAGGAGGCTTGAAAGTTGGAAAAGCCACAGGTCTGGCATTCTATTGGACATCACACTGTCTGATAAAGGTCATCAGCAAAATGTGAATAACGATGGATCCAGCATGTGGGTGGTTCTGAAGATCAATGGAGGTAAATCCAGATAAACCCTGAGTTTAACCCTGGGCTGGCATATGTCCTATGCTCCCCTCTTGGCAAATACAGTAATTTCCAGGGTCCCAGGGATATTCCTTTGGCTCCACAAAGCCTCTTTTTGCACCTCTCCCAGGCAAAGAAGGGATGGATAAGGGGGCCTTGCAGCCTTTGAGTGCCTGTGGCATGACCTCCAGGAGAAGTTAACTGACTCTGCTTTTCTCTCTTGGCTTTGGGGGACTCAATGAGGAACAGGGCAGGGCCCCTCGGGTTAGGTAGGGCCACCTCATCTTTAGGGAGGGATCCACAAGACCTTCTTAATGCAGGAGGGAATCAGCCAGTTCAGGGGGTCCCTAAAAGATGCAGGACAGTCTGGGACAGATGGGGATACAGGTGGCCATTTCTCTGTCCAGAGCTCTCATCAGGCTTGGCGAGCATTTGCAAGCTGTGAGGTCAATACCTTCAAGGAACGTTTAGTGACAAGAAAAAATGCTTATGATGTGATACAAGGGAAAACAGGAAAACCAGAGTTTGTGTATGAAGTGATAACCAATTCTACTAACATCTCCATAGGCCATCTCATTTCCGCACCCAGGGGGCTCAAATAACCTTTGTTCATAAGTCTCCTTGGCCCAGGGCCACGTTTAAGCTATTTTTTAGCTAAGATTCTGCCAGTCTGCAGAGGGCAACCTGAGAAAGGAGATGTATTTATTTTGTTTTGTCGTTTGAGACAGGGTCCTCTCCTTTTCGCCCCTGCTAGAGTGCAGTGGTATCATTGTAGCTCACTGCAACTTCCAACTTCTGGACTCAACCAATTCTCTGGCCCCAGCCTCCCGAGTAGCCCCTGCTACAAGCTGCTACTCCAGGCTAATTTTTCTTTTTTGTAGAGATGAGGTCTAACTCAGGCTAATCTCAAACTCTGGGCCTGAAAAATTCCTCCTGCCTCAGCTTCTTAGAGTGCTGGGATTACACGTACAAGCTACCATTCCTGGTCCAGAGATGTATTTTGAAGATGGAGCCATTGGAGTGTTTCATGATTTGTGGGGTTAAAAAAAGTCAAAGGAGGGGTATAAATTCAGGCTCTAAGCTTTTTTTTTTTTTGAGAATGAATCTCACTTTGTCACCCTCAGTACAGTGCCGTGGCATCATAACTCACAGCAACCTCAAACTCTTGGGTTCAAGGAATCCTTTTGCCTCAGCCTCCCAAGTAGCTAGGACTATGGGCACCCACCACCATGCCTGGCTATTATTTTAGAGACAGGGTCTCTCTCTGGCTCAGGCTGGTCTTGAACTCCTGAACTCAGGCAATCCACTTGCCTCAGTCTCCCTGAGTGCTAGGATTATAGGCATGAGCCACAGGGCCCAGCCAGGCTCTAAACTTGTTAATCTGAACAACTGAGAAAATCATTACTGAGCTAAGAAGCCCAGGAAAGTCAGAAGTTGGGTTTGGGGCATGTCAAATTTGAAAGGCTGATGGGACAGGCCTCTGGGATGCTCAGAAGACCTGTCCAGTAGGCAGTTTGAGATTTGCGTCTAAAGCTCAGGTCTAGGCTGGAGATGAGAAATTTGGAAATTGTTATCACCTAAAAGGCACTCGATGGTATTTATAGATTAAGACAGTGTTTCTTATTGCTGCAGTAGTTGTCACCCATTTCAGGTTCATGAAATTAATTTCATCACCCCATGGCAGTCCTGATCAGTATTTCAAAAAAGAGACAAGAAATAAAATAGAAAATTTTAGAGTGCTCTTTATATTATAGTAATGTTGGTCATAGTTTCATGAAATGTTTTATTTCCGTTGTATTTTGTGGATGTCCATGGACCAGGCTAGGTGTAAAATATATTTCTTAATGTGAGTCATGGTCAGAAGTTTGAAAGTCAGTGTCCTAAGACCTGAATGGAAAAGAACTGAAAAGCCCTGGAGCATTCAGACATGCCCAGAGGTCAGGAAGGGACTCCAGCAAGGGGGAATCGAGAGGGGATGGTCAATGATGGGGGAGGACTATGGGGAAAGAAGCCAAGTGGTGAAAGCATTTGAAGGCAGGACCATGAGCACCCAGAGTAAGAGGCCTGAGCACCCGCCTTTGGGTTTAGCAACATGGCAGCCAATGGTGACCTTGATGAGAGCTGTTTTAGTGGCATATCAGAAGCAAAAGCCTGGTTAGAATAGGATAGAGATAGAGAAGTGAAGAGGGAATATGGATGACTCCCGAGGCATTTTGCTGTAAAGGGTTGTAAAGAAAAGCAAGAAAAACAGGTCAGTAGCTAAGATAGCAATGTGAAGTCAAAGGTGGAAGGATAGCTTCTAAAGATGGGTACAACCGGGAAGTTGTGCCAGTGGGGAAGATTTCTGTAGAGGAAAGAACTGGGAGATGCCGGGGAGGGTGGGGAGGGGCGAGGGACACTCGTGGGCACATATGAGAGCAGACAAGGATCGGCGACATCTGTAAGTGGCCGGTAGGAGCCAGGACTGTTCAGCCATACGCCAAGAGGGAAGGCAGAGTGTATGTATCCGTACAGATTCATGGAGATCCGTTCATTTGCTGGAAGGATGGGAAGGTTTCTCCTGTGGGCTTCTATTGTCTCGGCAAGATTAATTTCCACTGAGAATGAGGAAAGGGGAGTTTATAATCCCTGCTACTTGCTCTGCAAAAAACCCAAGAAAGATTCCAACGGTTTGCTGTCTGCTGCTAAAAGTACACCCTTCCTCCTCTGTGAACTGTCATGGTGGCCCTATCTCTGGTCTCACCCTGGGCCAAAGTGTAGTACCCACTTTCCTACCCCCAAATTTTCACAAGGGCCAGGGAACGGTCACTTTTGCACATCCATGCTAAAATGTGAGGCCACCACAAAGGGCAATTTTGATTCTACCATGCTGTAGAGTCAGCATGGTATGAGCTGAAGTCTGTTTAATTACAAAGTAGTCCACTGGCAGTAGCTCAGGCTTTTGTAGGAATTGGGAAAAGATTCCTTGGCTAGGTGTGGTGGTTCCTGCCTGACATTTTAGCACTTTGGGAGGTTGAGGTGGTAAGGTTGAGGCCAGGAGTTTGAGACCCACCTGGGTAACATCATGAGACCGTGTTTCTATAAAAAAAAAAAAAAAAGTAGCTGCGTGTGGTGGTATCTACCTGTAGTCCCAGCTACTTGGGAGACTAAGGCAGGACAATAGCTTGAGCCAAGGAGTTTGAGCTATGATTGTACCACTGCACTCTAGGCTGGACAACAGAGTAAGACCTTGTCTCCATAAAAAAAAAAAAACAAAAAAACTAAACAACAACAACAACAACAACAAAATAAAAGACACAAAAGATTAGACACAGTCTTAGGTTAAAAACAAAAAAGATAAAACTTCTGTATAGAAAAATGGAAAAACTAGAAGCCTGGCTCGGCGCCTGTGGCTCAAGCGGCTAAGGCACCAGCCACATACACCTGAGGTGGCAGGTTCAAATCCCCAGCCCGGCCTGCCAAACAACAATGATGGCTGCAACCAAAAAATGGCCAGGCATTGTGGAGGGCGCCTGTAGTCCCAGCTACTTGGAAGGCTGAGGCAGGAGACTCGCTTGAGCCCAGGAGTTGGAGGTTGCTGTGAGCGTGATGCCATGGCACTCTACCCAGGGGGACAGCTTGAGGTTCTATCTCAAAAAAAAAAAACAAAAAAAACAAAAAAAACTAGAAGCCTATGCACCAAAACTGAAATATTGACTATTCATCCACCGTAACTTCCTCTCTTTTTATGTAATTCCTCAGTTTCCATAATGGTTATAGATTCTTTTTATTTTTATTTATTTATTTATTTATTTATTTAAAGAAACAGAGTCTCACTTTATTGCCCTTGGTAGAATGCCGTGGTGTCACAGCTCACAGCAACCTCCAGCTCTTGGGCTTTGGTGATTCTCTTGCCTCAGCCTCCCAAGTAGCTGGGACTACAGGCTTCCGCCACAACACCCGGCTATTTTTTTGTTGCAATTTGGCCAGGGCCAGGTTCGAACCCTGCACCCTCGGTATGTGGGGCCCTACTCACTGAGCCGCAGACGCCGCCCTATAGATTCCTTTTATAATAAAAATCCTCAGTAAACTATTTTCCCCACCAAAGACAAAGTTTGGATCAGATTTTCAAACTAGCTCAGGCATTCTGTAGGCCTCGCACACAGGTCCCACTGGGTTCTCCCTCCTGTAGGGCAGGAAGGGGGAAAGGTCAAACAGTTCTGCTTTTATGTGTCTTCCTGTTTGCACTGAAAAATCATTGGGCAAGATGATTTCTAAGGTTTGGTCCAACTTAAACATTCTATGCTTCTGTGTGACCTATAAATCGTGGAGTTGATTGCACCACTAAGATTTTATTTGAATACAGGTTTCTACCGAATTACACCCAGGATGGCAGCGTAGGTGCCTGAGAGAGAGGAGAGTGTTTTGATAGGTTCCTGGTGAGAAGGGGTCAGTGGGCACCGCAGTCCCTTCCTCCGAAAGGGCTGCTCTGGAAGCTTCTGGAAAGGAGTGAAATTTGACCAGACTTAACTATAAAGGGAGGGACTATGTAACTTGTGCAGTGACCCCGAACTGGGAGGGCCACTTCCTGAAGTAAGATGAGACTAGGTTGTGTTTGTTTCTCTGTGACTGTCACTGCAAGTTCCTGTGAGTCACATACAAGGATCCCACCTCTGGTAGGTCAGAAAGTAGGAAGTAACAGTCCCTAGGAACTGTTAAAAATTGCAAGCTGCCTTGGCGGTTCTTAGGTTTATAAAGCCTCTAGCAAGGTAGGAAAAAAAAAAAAAAACTTTAGTTTTTTTGAGCTCCTTTAAGGTCAAGGAATTTGTATTGTTCCTGCTAGGCAGTGCTGTTCTGGGCTGTAATCCTCAGGACACCTGCGGAGTCTAAGCACGGACAAAGAGAAGTCCCCACTCAGTGTTCTGTGATGGGGAGGATTTGAGTGTTTCAAAGGGCTGGTGTGGGAATGAGATGCCTGTGAGCAGGTGGGCTCTTCAGAGCCTGCCTTCTGAGAGGAACAAGGTTCTGATCAAGGGGGATAGCACAGAAACAGGCCGTGATATTGGTGGCTTGGGGCCATCCTCTCTGTCTTTCATTCCCCCCACAAAGGTCAGTAGAGTCAGACCCCTTTCCAGGTCGGAGAAGACAAACAGCCATCCCTGCCCTTGGGCAGCATATCTTCTGCTGTCCTTGAACTTAAAAGCAGGGACACCAAGCAGAGGTGGTGAGCTGGCATTTGGCTTGACATGTATATTGTTTGTTTGTTTGTTTTCTTTTTTCTTTTTCTTTTTCTTTTCTTTTCTTTTCTTTTTTTTTTTTTGCAGTTTTTGGCCAGGGCTGGGTTTGAGCCCTCCACCTCCGGCATATGGGGCCGGCACCCTACTCCTTCGAGCCACAGGTGCTGCACAATTTTTTTCTTTTTAAATTTGAGATCACACCTAATCATTCTGAAATTTTACCTAAAAGTCTCCATTTCTGAAATGTGAGAGAAACAGCCATGCTGCCCTGATTCCCCACAGCAATGATCAGCTAAAGCTGAGTCGTAGCTGCCTCTCTTTCGAAGTCAGTGGGACCTTGTGCTACACCTGGCCTTCTCCACGCGAAACCTTGCACTAGGCAATGGGCCAGGGTGCTGGCTCTGCCGCTGCTCCACCCACTCCGCAGAAATGATCCCCTGAGCCCTGCTTTTACATGTCCTCTTTGCTTTCATTACTCTTCAACAGCCATCAACTGAGCCGTCACTGGGAAGCAGACCTGTGCTAGGCACACGGGACACAAAGACTAACAAGGCACAGGTGTGCCCTTCCTCGGGGAAGACTTCCTGGAGGAGGTGACACAGAGAGAGGGCAGCTGAGGCTGCAGATGTGTATAGGGTCCTTGGAGTTTCCACTAGCGCAGAGTTTGGGTTATATCTAATAGACTGGCAGTTCTCAAACTTAAGTGCACCCCAGGACTGCTGGTCTGGGAAGGAGAATTTGGGAACTACTGTTGAGGTGATGGGGAGCCATTGTGAGTTCTATGGCCTCTCCTCCCAGCTGGGAGAGTAATACATTCTCGGCCATACCAGTGTGACCAGTTCTGTTGTTGGGCTGCTGTCCTGGTGAGTTAGACTCACTTGGCAGCAATCGCACCCACCTGGCTCATGCCTTCTCTATAGTGACCACAGGCTCAGAGAGCCTGGTGTTGTCAGCCAAGCAGTGATGGATGGGCCATCCTGCTATAGTTCTGGGGCAGGCCAGAAGGCTGAGCTGGCTCAGGGCAGGAAACATGAAGAATGGAATCCACACGTAGAGAGAGACTGGCCTAGCTTCACAGAAACACTCCACACGAGAATCTCACTAGATGGAGGTGATGAAAATGTATTAGCAGACCTTGGAAGTTCTGGAGAAAATGGAAATGTGGGCACTGGGCTTGAATTTGGTGCTTTCGGTGGTCCTCCTGTCTCACCCTACGCCTGGCCAAGGGGGCAGCAGACAGGTGTTCAGTTCACATCCAGTACACACAGAACCAGCACAGTCAGTGCTCAGTACGGGCTCCATAACCAGTTACTGTGGGAGAGGCTCTGTCTCTGAAATGGAGATGACGCTGTAGGCAGGGAGAAGGGGCAGGGGGGACCCCAGATTCCAGAAGAAAATACATAGACACAGGAATGACTTGTCACCCTGGAAGGGGTTGGAAGAGGACCTGGCTGAGATGAATTTGAACAAGTAGCAGCTGAAGAGGATGGCAGGGGATTTTATGGGAATAAGTATAACTTAAAAACAACTGATTTCATGGGGGCAAGATTCCAATGTAAACTGAAGTTTGAGGTACCGAAGCCCTGATTCTTTAAATTGATGACTGTTTTATACCCACTGTGCACTGAATATGTGTACGGAGGATGATGGGAGAAGGTTTGAGAGGCCTGGGTTTGAGATCCTGGCTGTGCCTGTTCTCATAACAGGCCCAGAACAAGAAATAAAGGGAATGATACTGACTGAGCCCTTAGCTACGTGGCAGGCGCTATTCGCTGGCTTTATATTCATTGACTTAAAGAATTATGATCTGTACAAACTTTATCATCAGGATCAGTTAGTTATAACTTAGGCAAAACAGTCACGTTCTCTAACTAGTACTAAGTATGATTACCAAGATTGATCTGTATGTCAAACCTTGTGCACGGCACTTCCTCCTTAATATTTCTACTCACCAGCCTCATGATGTGTGATTCTACCAATATTTGTGATTGTAGCCTTCTAGAGCAGCAGTTCTCAACCTGTGGGTCACGACCCATAGGAACTGTATCAAAGGGTTGTGGCATTAGGAAGGTTGAGAACCGCTGCTCTAGGGTATATTTGTTACCAGGGCAGAGTCTAACAATTACAAGCACTCAGTGACTGATGCAATTTATTTATTTTAGAGACAGAGTCTCACTTTATCGCCCTCAGGAGAGTGCCGTGGTGTCACAGCTCCCAGCAACCTCCAACTCCTGGGCTTAGGCAATTCTCTTGCCTCAGCCTCTCGAGTAGCTGAGACTATAGGCGCCCGCCACAATACCCAGCTATTTTATTATTGCAGTTTGGCTGGAGCCGGGTTTGAACCTGCCACCATCGGTATATGGGGCCAGCGCCCTACCTACTGAGCCACAGGCACCTCCCTAATGCCATTTATTAGTTCTAAGGTTTCTTGGTTGATCTCACCATAACATAATCTTATTTAAATACTCAAAACCAGCCATGTGTGGTAGTTCACACCTGTAATCCTAGCACTCTGGGATTGCCTCAGTTCAGGAGTTCAAGGCCAGCTTGAGTAAGAGCGAGACCCCATCTCTAAAAATAAATGGGCATTGTGGTGGGCGCCTGTAGTCTCAGCTGCTCGGGAGGCTGAGGCTGGAGGATCGCTTGAGCACAAGAGTTTGAGGTTGCTGTGAACTGTGATGCCATGACACTCTACCAAGGGTGACAAAGTGAGACTCTGTCTCAAAAATCTATCAATCAATCAATCCATCAATCAATACTCAAGACCACTTCTGGAGATGAGTTTATCAGGGATTATCCCCTGGAGAAAGAAATGAGATGCCCCAAATCTAAAGACTCTAAGGTGGAGGGCTTTGGACTAGTACCATTGTTTTTGAAAGCATTTGTTTAAAAATTTCTACAAACAAAAGGAAAATACTATACTCTTGAAAAACACAGAAGAGAGTCCTGAGCCCCAAGTTTGTCTTTGATGAAGGCCCTAGGATTTAAGTGGTCTGATTTCCCTTTTCTAGTTGGTGACTGGAGCACTAAAAGCCAACGTGACTTAACTCCAGCACGTGCAGATGTGCCCTTTGGTATGAACCATGTGAAGTCGGTTCTTTTTATTTATTTATTTATTTATTGAGACAGTCTCACTATGTTGCCCACGGTAGAGTGCTGTGGAGTCACAGCTCACAGCAACCTCAAACTCTTGGGCTTAAGTGATTCTCTTGCCTCAGCCTCCCAAGCAGCTGGGACTGCGGGCGCCCACCACAACGCCTAGCTATGTATTTTTGTTGTAGTTGTCATTGTTGTTTAGGTGGCCTGGGTTGGGTTTGAACCCACCAGCCTTGGTGTGCGTGGCCAGCGCCGTGCTACAAGTGCCAAGCCAAAGTTAGCTCTTTCTGACTGTCTTTGACTTACAAAAATTGGCCTTTCATGCGGCTCTACCTAATGTGAGGCACTTGCCTCTCTTCTGCTTCGTTTCTCTTTGCCTCTTCTGTCTCACTGATTTTTGAATCGATGGTGCTTCGTCTATTTGTAAGCTGCCTTAAATCCTTCAGGGGACAGCATAGAAATAGAAAAATACAGTCCCCATATGCCACGATCAGAGATGACTTCCTTTCCAGTGTTGTTCTCTGCACGTTTATGTACCTACTTCAGCAAGGTTGAGAACAGCCCGTAATTGTCAGGCCTGTGCGCTGTTCCTTCAGCGTTTCTGCATTTAAACCCGATTCTTTGAAGTCTAGCGCTGTCTCATGACTATGTAACACATCATTCGGCATTTCCTGGCTTCTGCCCCTATCTAGGGGGATACATTCACTGCCACTGGGTCTGACCGAGCAGTTCTAAGGTTATCAGCGCTGCCATAGGGCCCCGAAGAAGCTCCAATGAATGCAAAAGTCCAAAGTGGTTTGTTCAGGTGTTATTTTTGCAGCCTCTTCCTCGGGCTTTCTTTCCAGATGCAAGCCACTTTATATTCTCCTCTTTCGCAGCGGCTGTGGCCAGGAGAGAAAGCGCCGAGCTGCTTGCCCACAGGGGCAGCGCCCAACCCAGCCAGCTGGCCCAGGACACAGCTGCGGCTCTGCAGGCCCCACCTGGATGGCCGAGATCCAAGAAGGCAGTGTCTGCCTTCCCGCCTCTTTCCTTTCTGGTTTCAGGAGCAGGCAGCTTCTTTCTGCTGAGGAGTTTGGAGTGAGCCTGGCAAGGCAGGAGCTTTTCCCATCAGTCTGAATTCCTTGGTTTTCCCAGGCCTGGTGACTCAGATCTGGGCACTGAGCTGAGAAAGAGAAGGGAGAACCTGGGCTCCCGGATGCCTTTCTCACGGCAGAGCCACCTCCCAGGGATCTCTGTGCCACGTCGGCTTGGTAAAAAAAAACATCAGTCTCAGAGAAGGGGGGCACACCTGAGGGTCCTGGGGACTGTGGTCTACAGTGGGGGGAAGAGCACTGGTCCAGTGACCTCACACCAGAGACTATGTCTAGTGTCAGGATGGAAGTGTGCAGTCCAATGGGACCTGCTTTCTTTGTCCTGCCTGTTTTTTAAGGGGTTTTTCTTCTTTTTTTCTAAAATATTTTTCTTTCTCTTTTTTCTTTTCTTTCTTTCTTCTTTCTTTCTCTCTCTCTCTCTCTTTTTCTTTCTTTCTTTCCTTCCTTTCTTTTTTTTGTGTGTGTGATGACAGAGTCTCACTCTGTCACCCTGGATAGAGTGCCATAGTGTCATAACTCACAGCAACCTCAAACTCTTGGGCTCAAATGATCCTCCTACCTCGGCCTCTTGAGCAGCTAGGATACAGGTGCCCACCACAATGCCTGGCTAGTTTTTCTATTTTTCGTTTTTAGTAGAGACAAGATTGCACTCTTGCTCAGGGTGGTCTCAAACTCTGAGCTCAACCAATCAACCTGCCTAGGCCCCCCAGAGTGCTGGGATTATAAGGCATGAGCCACGGTGCCTTGCTTGTTTTTCTTACATAATGCAAGTCATAGACGCCTGCCAGGTTTTTTGTTTGTTTGTTTGTTTTTAATAGTAAGTTTGACATAAGAACCTAGATATCCGGCTTTTCCAGAAAAGTCTTACGATTCAGCATCATCAGACCACCTCTTAGGCAGCACCTGGAGCAGCTCCGGACAGGGCGCTTCTCCCCACATGAACCCAGAGCCCACCTCTCTGTCCCCAGGCACTGTCCGCGTGTGCCTGAGTGCCCCTGCCTGCCCCTGCCTGCCCCTGCCTACCCGGCTTGGCCTCCTTATCTGCTCCCCACCTGCTGGGAGACCCTAGAGATGAGGCGGTGCTCAAAGCCAGGCGCTGTGCAAAGGTGCTGCTCCCTCCTCCCCCTCCCAGGCCTTCTCCACCAGCCTCCCACCAAAGGCAGAGGGAACAGGAAGGGCAAGTTAGAAGGCCGGGAGCTTTGGGGAGGCCAAATCTCTCTCAGGCGGCTGAACTCCTAGGAAACAATAGAGATTTTAAGGAGGAAACAGGGAGAGGACCCTGTTGTAGCAAGAAGTGTGAGGTGGAAATGGGGCTGGTGGGTTGATGTGGCGACTTCAGGAGACAGAGGCAGGACAACGCCCTCCTGGTGCTCCAGGCCAGGCCTCCCCTTACCCTACCACTGTGCACGATTAAGGGCATGGAGGGTGCACCCCTCAAAATTACAGGGGCCGTGCATCACCCTGCGTCTGCATATTTAACATACTAATATGTGAATATATATTGATAGGGTCCAACTATCAGGCATGCACACAGTTACGAAACCCTTTCCTCATTTTATCTTACAAAATTTTCTTTCTTTTTTTTTTTTGTTTGAGACAGAGTCTCACTATGTCACCCTCTGGAGAGTGCTGTCACGTCACAGCTCACAGCAACCTTGAACTCTTGGGCTTAAGCATTCTCTTGCCTCAGCCTTCCAAGTAGCTGGGACTACAGGCGCCCACCATAACGCCTGGCTGTTTTTTGGCTTCAGTTGTCATTGTTGTTCGACAGGCCCAGGCTGGGTTAGAACCTGCCAGCTTCGGTGTATGTGGCTGGTGCCCTAGCCACTGAGCTACAGGTGCCGAGCCATATCTTACAAAATTTTCATTGCCTGTGGTTTAGGTAAAGCAGATCTGAATATTGCCCCTGTTAAAAGGTGAGAACAAACTCAGATGAAGTGATTTGTCTCAACTCAGAAGTGACAGAACTAAACCAGTAGATG
Source organism: Otolemur garnettii (assembly GCF_000181295.1). Taxonomy (NCBI): domain Eukaryota; kingdom Metazoa; phylum Chordata; class Mammalia; order Primates; family Galagidae; genus Otolemur; species Otolemur garnettii. The sequence continues at coordinate 7,203,330 of NW_003852464.1, forward strand.
AATGAATAATTGTGAATTTTTTTCTGATTCTGAGTGTGATGGATAGGTATGTATCTATAACAATAAAATTCTTATCCTGATTTATCCCTGCTTAGGTGGGTTTATGTCCTCTAATTTTGTTTTTCTCTATCCAAAAAAACCTATGACTACTCTCTGCTTTTTCAGTGGTACCCCACTGGATCATGGTTGCCTTGATATGAGGATTTATTATGTTTATGAAATGGCAAATGCACTGTTTAGCCTATATTATAGCGCAATGATACAGTGTATATCTCAATGGAGAAAGGGTGGTGAATTTTGAAGTTATTATACATGCATTTAAATTGTTTCCAATGGCTTGGCACCATAAGCATTCCCTTTGTCAGCATCTAAATACAAAATATTTAGTATTAAATACGCTGGGCTCTCCAGGAGCTAAGGCAGGGTGGGACCATTTTTTTTTTAAATTATTTTTCTTATATATACATGTGTTTATTAAGTTTCTACTTTGCCTTCACAGAATTAAAAAGGCTAAATTTAGTGACAATAACAATGTTTAACATAAGGACTGAGAACAAAAACCTCATAAAGGGGGAATGAGGATAAATACATTCAGAAAAGAAATCAGAGGATGGCTGCATCGAAATATTAAGCAATAATAATAATAATAATGCAAAAAAGGTAATATTCACATTGTCAGATAGGAGTATGTCTATTGTAGAATGCTTGGATCAGTTAACTTCTTCTTATTTTGTTTTTTCCAAAGTCTCAAAAAATAGACAACTCATATTTATAAATAAAAGTAAAAGATAACTTCAAAAAAACAGATCATGCCAAGTCTTACAGACAATAGAAAAAGAAATAATTCAGAATCATTCTACTGAATCTGGATATACCTGATATTAAAAGTGGAGAAAATATATTATTATAAAGGGGAAATTGGGAGTGGGACCATTTTTAACCACTGTTGTCACACAGCCAGCTTTGTTGAGATCACACACACACACACACACACACACCCCTCTCTTTTTTCCATAACTCCAGCCACATTGGGTTCCATAATTTGCTTATTTTTGATTTCTTGTAGCTGTACATTGTAGGAATTAGAAAGGCCCCATATAAGAGGCTGTGGGGACATCTTTCTGTGTGGGGACCAGGTGCTGAAGAGCCACTCATGGCTCATCCTTTATCTCTCCCTTCAGCATCTCCTCAGGCCTGGTGGACCCTGACTCAGGGGAGAAAAGGAGTGAGATTCAAGCCTCCCGGATGGCCTTGGGACTGAAGCACAGGCCTTTGGGTCCTTCCTTCACTTTAAATCATTTCACCGTTTGATTTTATTTACTTATTTACAGTCATTATGAATCCATTTTAAATAATGTGATCAAAAACGATATAATCTAACTTTAAATTCTCATGGTTAAAATTGTTTTAAGTAGAAAGTAAAATAATTAAGTCAGGGGACAATTTGAAACCCAAATCCCAATCCCTTCATTCTGGAAGAAATCGTTTTGGGGGGGGAGGTTTATTGCTGAAGACCATACTCTGTCTACAGGGAGACAGTGGCTGGGGGAAGGGAACTACTCAGTCAAGTTCTCTAAGACCTGACTGGTATGGAGTGTCCATGTGAAAACCTGGGGGAAGAATGTTCCAGACAGAGGGGAAGGCAGGTGCTGAGGCCCTACGTGAGAATGAGGACTGGAAGCAGAAAGGCTGGGCAGCAGAGGAAGCAGCCACCTCTTCTCTGCCCTGGACCCCTGGCCAGGACCCAGGCTCTGAGGCTGGGAGTGACTGAGCTGGTCCACACTGTTTACCCCAGGCCCTCAGCAGGGCACCAGCGTGTTACTGTTCCTAGTAGGATATGTCCTTGTAAGGGGGGGAGTGTAGTGACAGTGATCTGAGCTGTTGAGAGTGTCACCCAGCACCTTAGTAAGAAACATAATGGTAAGAAAATGCTTCCGATGATCCAGTGGGGGGCGTCCTTAAATCTAGGCAGCAGAAGAAAGTCACAGACGACCCACCAGACCTTTCAGACTTCCTCTTTACTCCCAGTTTTGTTTTTTCATTTTCTTTTTTGCGCATTGAGCCCATAGGACAAATTCACTCACAGTTTTAATGACTTAGTTGAATGGATAAGTGTGGTACTATTTTCTCAAGCCATAACAGATGAGAAATACATAATAATATTGGTGATGGTGATAAAGATAAACCAGGGGAAGTTACTGGGACATAGAGTTATAGTGACAACTCATGTGCCTACAAATGGCTTAACTGCTGACACGAGGGAGCAAGGGAAGAATCGGAAAAATCACACACACACAAATTTGTTAACAGCATAGCCCCTTGGGTGCATGCAGGATAGAAAAACAGCTTGGAGACGCTTAAGAAATTAAGGATTGTCACTGGATTTTGGGAAGTGATCGTAGGTCGCCAGAAAGTTGTTAAATTCAGTTACCAGCAGGAAAAATTTATGTCCTCTATTTTAAGAGCTCATCACAGAATTGGTTAAACGTTCTGATGACAGTTGGGCAGCGTCTATGGCTCAGTGGGTAGGGTGCTGGCCCCATATACCAAGGGTGGCAGGTTCGAACCTGGCCCCAGCCATACTGCAACAAAAAAAAAAATAGCTGGGTGTTGTGGCAGGTGCCTATAGCCCCAGCTACTCAGGAGACTGAGGGAAGAGAATTGCCCAAGCCCAGGAGTTGGAGGTTGCTGTGAGCTGTGACACCACAGCGTTCTACAGGGGGGTGAGAAAGTGAGACTCTGCCTCAAAAATTAAAAAAAAATAGATGACACTTAAAAAGTTAGGCTTTACCTAGAGGGCTTTCCTACAGAAAACTAAATTCTTCCTCTTCTTTTTTTTTTTTCTTTGAAACAGCGTCCCCTGTTGCCCTGGGTAGAGTGCCATGGCATCACAGCTCACAGGAACCTCAAACTCCTCATTTGCTTCAGCCTCCCAAGTAACTGGGACTATAGGCACCCACCATGACACTGGGCTAGTTTTTCCATATTGAATAGAGCTCTTGCTCTGAATGGTCCAAACTCCTGAGCTCAGGCAATCCACCTACATTGGCCTCCCAGAATGCTAGGATTACAGGTGTGAGCCGTGATGCCTGGCCAGGAAACTACATTCTAAAGCGGGTAACAGAGAGGGTAGATGTGGTTGAAAGCACAGATGCTGGAGCCAGACTAGTTGGGTTTCAGTCACTCACTGTGTGACCCTGGGAAAGACACCTAATGTCCTTGTGCCTCAGTTTGCTCTTCAGAAGCATGAGGTTAAATTTCATCTGGCACACAGCCAGCAATCCAGGGTATCCCGAAAGGCCCTGTAAATAAGAAGAAATTAACAAACTCATGTTATTTTTTATGTTATATCTTATTTTTTTGTATTTATATAACACCCAGAAATATTTTGTAAAAATATTGTAAAAATTTATAATGAGTATTTTGTAAATAAAGTTACATTTAACTACAATTGATCATTTTCCCTATGTATGTATGGATGCCCACCTTTGGGACACCCTATATTTGTTAACTGTGCTGAAGGCTGGCGTGTATGGGACAGAGCCAGGAAGCAGCTTTTACATACTGGTTTCCAAAGGCTTCAAACTCAGTAGGTATAACCCAGAGCCTATACCCTTTTAATTGTGAAAAATGTAGTATTTATAGAAAAAAAAACACACGGACAGAAGCAGACCACTCCCAGATTCACTACAGAGCAAATGAACACAACTAAGAAGGAGGCCCCTGGCTTAGTGCCTGCAGCTCAACCAGCTAGGGCGCCAGCCACATGTACTGGAGCTGGCGGGTTCGAATCCAGCCGGGGCCTGCC
>NW_003852464.1:7207315-7220387 GCF_000181295.1 Otolemur garnettii
AAAAAAAAAAAAAAGTGTCTTTCTTTATGGTTAATCCACTTTATATCCTGTTTAAGAAATCTTTTCCTATTCAAGTTTATGAATATTTGTCTATAGTGTCTTCTAGAAGTTCAATTGTTTTGCCTTTTACATTTGTGTACGTTGTGTGTGTGTGCGGTGTGAGGTAGGGGTTTCGGGGGTCAAATTTCCTTGGTTCCCATTTTGATACCCATTCATTGTAGATTATATTTATCTTACTGCTCCGCAGTGCTTCTTGTAAATTAATATTGGTTTATGTTCTACGTTCTCTATTTTTCACTCTACACATAGAAGACCTTTGGAAAAAATATATACTCTATAAAGGAAAGGAGTATAAGAAAATAGGGAAAACTTTGGTGATTTGTGTGAGTGAAATGGATAAGATTAGTTTAAGATGTTTTTTTTAACTCTGCCACCTACTAGCCTATGGCATTGGATGGGGTAACTTGTTTAATTTCTGTAGGAGACGCTAAGAGCCAGACGACATCCGAGCAAGATGATCTGCAGCTGAGGTGTGGACCTTGGGCCATTCGTCCACAGGAGTTCCTTGCGGAAGAAGAGCTCGTGCCTTCAGCATGTAGTCATTGTTAATTACTCCCCTCACCTGTGTTGTTCTGGCTCAATAAAAGGCTGGTTCGGAGGTTGCTCGGGGCTACCCGGAAAGTAAGGGCTAGCCCGCCTTCCACAAGCTTGTGCTTCTAATCCGTCTCTCACCTGGTTCCTTTCTGCGCTAACCGAGACCAGGGCCATAGGAGCCCCACGGGTCGCGACAAATTTCCTTTTTTTTTTTTTAGAGACAGAGTCTCACTTTGTCACCCTTGGTAGAGTGCTGTGGCATCACAGCTCACAGCAACCTCTAGCTCCCAGGCTTAGGTGATTCTCTCGTCTCAGCCTCCCAAGTAACTGGGATCACAGGCACGCACCACAAAGCCCAGCTATTTTTTTGTTGCAGTTTGGCCAGGGCTGGATTTGAACCCACCACCCTCAGTATATGGGGTCAGCGCACTACTCACTGAGCCACAGGCGCTGCCCAAACTTGTTTAATTTCTTTGGTGCCTAGTTTCATTACCTTTATATTTAATTCATAGCACTGTAAAGATTAGTGACTTTCTGTGAAGTGTTAGAACAACATTTGCACACAGTAAGCACTCAGTAATGAGTGTGTTGTGTGTATCTCTGCCTGTCACTTTATAATCTCCTGTCCTTATTTTCTCCTGTCCTTACCATTACAGCTCATTCTCAGTAATAGAGAAACTCATTTGGTGCCTAGCTGAATTGACATAAAAAATCAAAATGTATTCCTCTGAATATCAATAGTTATAAAATTTTACGGTACAAATAGCAATGTGTTTGTAGGGTGCTATCCATCTTACTTCCTTAAAAATTAAAGTTTCTGGCTGGTCCAAATGCAGTGGTGTCTACAACAAATTGATCATAACCAGTTACAAATGCATTGGTTCCTTTTCCATTCCCACTGCTTCACTTACTAGCCCTAAAAAAAAAAAAAAAGCAAAATGGAAATTTCTAAATTCTCAAACACCTCTGGCCCAGGGCCTCAGTAGGAGATTTGGGGTCTGCATTATTAGTTCATAGTTATATAGCCTTGGGCAAACTCTCAGTTTTCTAACTCTGCCACCTACTAGCCTATGGCATTGGGTGGGGTAACTTGTTTGTAACTAGTGACACCATTTGATCTCTAAAGTCCCACCTTATGGAACAATTGACACACAAAAAGTATGCCACTATGAAGTGAAAAAATGGCATGCATTTTTGATGAGTGAAAGTATTTTAGAAGTTTGCATGAAAACATAGGTTCTATGTTGCTAGCACTAAATACGAGAATATTTTTGTATCTGAGATAAAATAAGGACAGGAGATTATAAAGTGACAGGCACAGATACACACACCATCTGCCTTTCCTCCACACTTTGTGCAAAACAGTAATACAAAAACTATAATTCGAAATTAGAATCACACAGAACAACTTAGGAGCAAGATCTATGCACATTAAGAAAAAGTCTTCTGAATTGAACCTGTATTTTGCTCTTTTAATGGGAACATGAAGAAAGAAGGAAGACCTTCTTTCTCTTGCTAAGTTTTTTGAAATCTTAGCCTTTCCCACCTTGTTGGCAGTGATGAAAGGCTAGGGGAAGGCACCTAGGCCCTGTGCCCCACATGAAAGAAAGCCCACTGGGGGAGGCTCATCCCAATGAATGTACAAGAAAGACCGGCTCCTGAGAACTCCCAAGCTCAGGGCAGAGCAGGATGAACTGGAAGCGTGGTGTGTCAAACCTGGGATAGGCTCACCGGGAGAGTGGTGATAGTGGACCTCTTCCCCTTCTCTGGCTTGGCCAGTCCAGCCCTGTCTCCCTGGTGTCTGCAGTGCACCTTGCCCAGTGCTAGAGGCAGAGCTGAGCTCCCAGCAAAGGCAGGTGAGCTGTGCAGGGGATTCCTGTCACCAGTGCAGACTCTGCACTCCTGGCAAAGGTGCTGCTGGTTGACGACTGTCCTCTGAGGGTTGGTGTGACAATAGCGAAACCATCGTTCGTCTAATAACAGCAGCCCAGGCCAATTTGATTTCTCTAATGCTGACTCTCCAAAAAGCGTGTCTTGGTTATTAGGCTGATATAAACAGCACCCAAGGCTGTAGAGTAGGAAGTCCCAACGTTCCAGAAGAGTCAAATCAAGGCTTCCTGCCCATCTTTTCCCAGCACCAGAGGTTTCCTGTGCAAAATTCTAATGTTAACGTGTACTGAGTACTATGTGCCCAGGACTGTCCTATGCGCTTTAAATCTGTCACTTTATTTTACTCTAACAGGGATCATTATTCCCATTTTACACATGAGCAGATGGAGGCAGGTCAAGCTAGGAGGTCAGAAGGGGAATTCGCTTGGTGAAGTTTGGCCCCAGAGTCAGCGTGCTTGGCTGTGGACTCTTCAGCCCCAGAGCCACCTGGGCCCTGCAGTTCCTGGAAGCAGAGCTCCTTCCTGCTCTCCTCACACAGGGAGAGGAGAGGACTCTTGGATTTGGAATGAAACCAGCTAGTTCCAATGAGGCGCTTCTGCCATGAGTTGTGGACAGCTGGGCAGCTAGTGAGTGGAACAGGTCTCACTTTGCTCAGGTATAAACCAAGACATCATGCTCAGTACTGTGTACTGAGTACTCAGCTTTCTGTCTGGCTTTCAGAATGAGTCCCAGGCTTGCTACTCCACCAGCAAGTCCCAAGGAATCCTGTATCAAGTCCCTAACCCCTCCAAGCTCAGCTAGAGAGGGAGGCATTCTTTGCCCCAGGGAAGGCTTTTGTTCGCAGTTGGAGACAACGTGTGCCTGGCAGTGCCTGGCAGGGGACTGGGTGTAGCTATTGTGATAATAAGCATTGGGAAGGCACCAGCTCCTCCCCCAGAGGGATCCTCTCCCACAGGCAGGATCCCTGTGTGGCAGGGGCCACCGAGCAGAGCAGGGTGTGAAGTGAGCGCAGGTCTGCCGAACCCGGCACGAGCTCACCACGGAGTGGTGAAAGCAGCCCCCTCCCCAGGGTACGATGTGGACGATCCAGCCCTTTCCCAACACAGACCCAAAGCCCAGCTTGCCAAGCGCTAACTGCGGAGTCCAGACTCCCAGGACCGAAAGTACCCCCAAGACCGATAAGGCCGAACAATCCTGGCTTTGTTTTAGAAGGATTTATCCTGAGTTTGCAGTTGGCTTTTATCTGTGTGTCAATGTGTTTGACCTCTCAGGAGATTCAGGGTCTTGGGGAGAAGGAGGCAGAGGAGAGGGAGCCCGGGCAGCCCCTGCTGGGATCTCACGCAGCTGGAGTTGGGGCGCGGGGTGCGCGCGCCAGGGCGCGCGAGGCGCCCGCGGGGCGTGGGGCCATGCGGGCTGCGGCCACCGTCTGAGCAATCTCCCCGCAGCCCGGCCAACCGCTGGTCGCTCCTCCGCGCGGCCGGCGAGGTCACGATGGGCTCACTGAGCCGGCAGGTAGGCAGTGCCCCGGCGGCGGCGGCGGCGGCAGGCGGTCCTGGAATGTGCGAGGGGCGTGATGACAGTGGCCGCCGGCCTCTTTGCGCAACACCTTCGCTATATATACCCGGGCAGGCGCCGCGCTCTACCTGGCCGCCGCCACTCCGGCACCTGCAGAGGGAGCGCGGGTGAGTATCGCCGCTTCCTTCTCTCTCCCGGCTCTTTCAAGAACCCCCATTTACTTCTAAGTGACTTAATTCCGTTCCCTAGCCCTCCATGCCGACCTCAAGGAACTTGACTAGCTTTAGGCTGCAGAAAAGAGAGAGAGAGAGAAAAATAAACCTTTCCAAAACTGTCAAATATTTTGTTCTTAATGGTACTGCTGTTGCTGTGACTACAACTTCTGTTGCTATAGTTAACTATTGTCAGTGTTACTAATCGGCTACAACGGGGGAGTCTAAAACTATAGATGTTTGGAGAGTCATGGCTTGGAGAGGATGCCCCAGGTGGGAAAGGTACCACCCAGGAATAGACTAGGGGGATTCTTTTTGGCAGGGCCCCTGAGTAGCAGATGGCTTAATGCAGGTGCCTCTGTACATCTGAGACCTCTGGCTGCAGTTGCCATCTCTGACAAGAAGGGGATGGGACCATCTCTGGGTTTTTCCTGACCTGAAAATTCTGGGTTGGTTGTGGCTGCCTTGTGATGTGACTCATCCCCTACCCTCACTGTGACTTCCACCTGTTGTAGTTATCCAAGGTGATTGCGAGACACTTCAAATTTGCTGGTTCCATTGGGGTAGATGGCCACCAGCAACGTCTGGGGACAAGCAGAAGCTACTGTTTCTCTCTTTTCAGAGCAGGGGGTGCCAGGGGGATGGTCTAGAAAGATGATTTACAGGGAAATGTGCACCTGGTGGTTGGCCCAGAGAGAATCTTCAGGGCAGGAAGAGGAGGGTGCCTGGTCAGGAGTTAGTTCAGGTTCCCTGGAGCAGATGACTGCCCCTTGTGACAGGTACCATGGCAAAGAGAGGATCTCTAGTTTCCCTTGGTGAAGAGATGACATAATCAAACTTGTTGGTTCCATGGAGGCAGCTTGTGGATTTCATCTCTTAGATTCCCTCTTCTCCGCGTTCAAGTTCACTGCCGATTGCTGTGGTAGCCAGGGTTGCCCTGGCCCTTGTTTGTCTTTCATTTCCCTTTTCTTCCTGAGCCGTCAGTTTTTCCATCTGTTCTGTGCTGGGTATTCTTAGAAGAGCTGTGTCTGTAGGTGAGGCCATTGTTTTGGATTAAGACTGAACCATTTGTCCCGTGCCAAATGATCCCGTCCCATGATAATGATCTTTGCTCTTTCCTTAACATTGGAACGGTGGCAAGAAGGGTACGCTTTGTAAAAGGTTAGGACAAAACAAATGCCTTTCCCCTAAAGACCTTCCCCAAGTTCCTCAGCCGCACCTTGAATCAGCCACCATTAGTGTAAGGATGGGCTTCTGGGTTATTCCTAATAGCTCAGAGTGGACATAAAAATAGGCCAGATTCAATTTAATGAAGAAAACAGCCTCAGGATCAGAGTGATTTGGAATAAACTGGATTTTAATGCCATCTTCAGCCATCTTCCACACTGTCCTCATCCACATCCCACTTCTGCTCTGGGGACAGTATGGGGGTGTCAGTGGAAAGCAATCTGGACATCCCTGTGGATAAAAAAATGCAACAGTGCAAAAAGAGGGCAGCAAAAAGATTGCAATTTGTCTCAGATGTTTACTATTTCCAAATTTCATTCCTGCAATGGCCTCCAATACAATGCCAAGTGATGGATTTAGCTACACATTCATTACAGGATTTATTTTAAAATGTCACAAATACGAATTGAAAGTGTATAGTGAGGATGTGATGTGGTAATAGAGCCCAAGTTTGAAGTGGTAGTCTAAATTTCTTTTTCAAATTTAATTAGTGCATTTTATCCAATATCTAAACTATAACTGGGCAGGAACATAATCCAAGTACTTGGGAAGTCTGAGGCAAGAGGATCACTTGTAGGCCAGGAGTTCAAGAATAACCTGGACATCATAGCAAGACCCTATGTCTACCAAAAGCAAACCAAAAAGAAAAAAAGAGTCTAACTATCTATCAATGTGAGTCCCAGGCCAAGTGCATCCTAGTCTCCTTTGTAACACACCTCCTCCCTCCCATCATTGCTACCACCTTGGCCTTGGGAGATTATTTCCCTTGTGATGGCTAAAGAATGCTAAAGAAAAGTAGCTATCACCCTCTTGGGAATTTTTTAAATCTTGGGTTCTTTCTTTCTTTCTTTCTTTCGTAGAGACAGGGTCTCACTTTATCGCTCTCGGTAGAGTACCATGGCATCACACAGCTCACAGCAACCTCCAACTGATTCTCTTGCCTCAGCCTCCCAAGTAGCTGGGACTATAGGCACCCACCACAGTGCCCAGCAATTTTTTGGTTGTAATTTGGCCGGGGCCAGGTTTGAACCCACCACCCTTGGTATATGGGGCCAGTGCCCTACCCAGTGAGCCACAGGCACCGCCTTTGGGTTCTTCTTTCAAAGAACAAGACAATTTCTTGGGCATACTGAACAATGGATTGCCTGAGTTTGAATTGTCTCTGAAGGCGTAGTGTCATGAGACGTTAAGCAATTAATTTCTTGGTGCCTCAGTTTTTCCCTTTCTAGAATAAGGATATTGTTGGTAGCAAAGGGTAAATACTTTCCATACAAGTGTTTACATGAATACATAAAGTGCTTACAAGATTAAATGAGTTAAAATGTGTGTGCAAGACTTACCACAGTGCCCGGCACAAAGCTCTCAAACATCTGGTGACTATCCTGAGTGCTGGGGATACAGTAGTCATTATCCCTGTGCTCGCGGAGGCCACCACCTGGCAGGAGAGCGTGTGTGTGTCCTGGTCCTGTGCCCACCTCTCCAGGTGGCCTCAGGCGGCTGCTTCTCTGGGTTGGAGAGCAGATCTGGGTTGGAGAAGCCCAAACAATGCAAAGGCAGGCGTTGGGTGACTGCCAGCTGCCCTACATCTCCCTGTTTTCCAAGTCCAAGACCAGCCAAGAAGTTTCCTCTCCTTGGCCTTCAAGGAAGAATAAGAACTCCTTTTGTCAGTGGGTGCCCATGTGACGCAGGAGATGGAACCAAGACGGATACGTGCACAGGCAGCTCTGTCGCAGAGGCCAGGTGGGGAGCAGGGGAGCAGGTGTGGGGTTACCCTGGGGGCCTGGTCTCCTTCCTGGAAGTTAGGACAAACTTGCCAGATGGATGACTGTTCCCTTCTCTGCAGCTTCCGGCACGTAGCAGGAATGTGCTGGAGTGTGCCCTAGACGGCAGGGAGAGGACAACAGCTGCCTCAGGGTGACGGAGTGGGAGAAAGTCTTTGCAGGGACAGAAGGGCCTCAGGGACCCCTGCAGTGCCCAAACCTCATCCCTTAGGAAACAGGTTCAGTGTTTGTCCCTGGGAAGAGTGACCTCAGATTCATGCTACATCCCCTGCCTGCCCCATTCTGCGCCACCTCCCTGCGCAGCTGAGACTCCAAAGAGGGCTTGGGATAGGCAGAAGCTGGGTCCCTGGAATGCCGGAAGCCTTTGTGGAAACCCAGCAGCCTGTCATTACAGCATTCTTGGCTGGCAGTTCTAGCTGTCTGAATGACTAGGCAGAAGTGACCCCTTCAGTCGTGCCAACCCCGCTGGCTCTCCCAGAAACGCCCAGAGCCCTTATCAAGCCCAGAGGCCCCTTGGTACCCTGTTGCTTTGCTGGGGGCTGGAGGATTCTTTCTTCTTTTGCCCCTGGATGTGAGGTCTCTAGAAGGGCTTCTGGCTTTGGAATCAGCAAGTCCTGGGTTCAAATCCTGATACCACTCCCAGTAGCTACGGGACTCCAGGCCAGTTTCTTAATGTCTCTGTGCCTCAGTTTATTTTCCAGCACATTGGGAGGAAAAACTCTATCCTCATTATAAGATTTAATGAGGTCACAAACCACAAAACTCTCTCCCCTATCACAAAACAGATCACAAAACAAACATTAACACTTTTTTCTGTCACACGCTTTGGATTCCGTTGCAGAACAAGCATTTGCCGAGGGTCTGCTACCAGGCTGAGCACTGGACACATAGAGCTTTGGGGGCAAAGTGGAGTTCAGGCCATTCACGGTCGTGATGTGAGGCACCTCGGAGTTCTGAGTGTTTACTCTGCCGGGCTGTGCTTGGGTCTCACCTACATTTATTCATCTATTAGTTCCTGCAATAGCATTGTCCCCATTTTGACCTGATGACACTGAGGCTCAGAGAGACTCAGGCCTCTGAAGTGTCAGCTCTTGCCCAGCGTGTGGGACTGTCTTGGTGCTGTGCATCAGCAGAATTGGCAGCTCCAGGGGCCGAGGAGTCCCCAGATGCTTGCCTAGTCGCAGGGCAGCCTGGGGCATTTGCTGCAGGTGCTGCCTTTACTCCAGGGCTCCAGAGCTGTAGCATCAGTGTCCCCCCAGATGGACTCTCTCTGTGTCACCCCACAGAAGGATCTGGAGCTTTGCTGCCCTGGAGCCTGGCTGGCTGGAGACTGAGCCTGAGCTTTGGAGTCTGGTGGTTGGGTGGCAGCCAGGTGCCCTACTTTCCCCACTTCCTAGGTCCCGAGAGCTGTGGGGGTGGAGAGGGTCAGGAAGGGAGTGGCTGGCAATTGCCGAGAGCTCTGGGCTGGGTCAGACAGTTCTCAGGTCCGCTGGCTGCCGGCCTGAGAGGGGGAGGGCCTCGTGTGTGACTCTGAAGGCTCCTTTCCTTATCGGCCATTATCTAGCTCAGTGAACACCAACAGGTGACGGGAGAGATGACAGATGACCCGAATTGAAGGTCTGCATGAGGGGAAATTGTTGATTGCTTCATCAGGGAAGTGTTTATAGAGAAGAAACTTGGACTCAGAACAGGGAAAAGAAAGACTTCCAAGAAGGAGAAATAAAGACATTCAGTAGAAATCTGCCTTGCTTTTTGGTGGCTCTAATGGGAATGAGGATTGGGAGGTGAACAGAGCCAGAGCATTCCCGGTGGACATCCAAGATGTTACAGCGGGTGGGGTCCCTGGCTGTCATGTCTTATTCTCACTTGTACAGTTCAGTGCAAATGGGTGGCCATCTGTCATTTGTAATATTATTAGAAACTACTTGTGTTGGGCGATGGAGGTGTCTGTTTCACTGGACATTTTTGGTTCAACCCTTGAAAGAAAATGATTCCAATAAGTCATAGAAATCCAGAGAAATATAATAATACATTTCTCTGAAATATAATAATGTCTTTCTCTGAAATATAATATCAGAGAAAACATATTTCAAATACTAGTCAAGGAATTATGCTTCTTACGTTTTACTGCTGATAAGAGTTTCCCAAATGGGGTTCTGCAACCCCCAGGTGGTGGTTTCTCAACACAGCGGCCCCATCGACCATATCACAGCCGGCTGGGCTTGTTGATGGTGAGGGGGGATGACCACCTGTCAGTGAGATTCAGGCTCAAGTTGATGCCTAGTAACGATCCACGTGGGCCTGGTGCCTTCCTTCAGCAAACCCTTATGTATATTGACATCGCCATTAAAAAATTAAAACAGAAAATGCCTACTTTGTACAGTCTCCGGGGACTGAAAGAAAAAGCCTAACGGGTTCCTGCCCTCAAACAACTTGAGTTCTAGTTGAGAAGGTAGTATACATACATTCTGACAACTAAGTTCACGAATTGATATTAGATAAGATGCTATACAGGGCATTACTAAATATCACTATGGTCATTTTTGAAGTACCCACCTTGGGAAGCTATGCACTGGTGCCGGTGCCCAGCCACCCTTCAAAGCACTTTTTCCTTGAGGAGTTGGAGAACTTAATCGTCTGACCTCATAAATGTGCACCAGAGGCAAGAAAACAATTCTGGATTTATTTAAGATTATAAGAGAAAGAGAATCAGTAAGACACCACAATAATGTTCACATTTTTCCTTCAAAGTGCCTCCAACAGGAGACACCCAGGTACACTGACCTGGAGTTCTGTGGGTAGCCCTAGACAGCTCATGGAAAACCCAAAGCAATTGTGTCCTGTCTTTTTAATTTTTAATTAATTAATTAATTAATTTTTACCGACAGACTCTCACTCTGTGGCCCAGGCTGGAGTGCAGTGTAACCCCAAATCAAAGCTCACTGTAACCCCAAACTCCTTGGATCAGCTTCTTCAGTAGGTAGGGCTACAGGTGTACACCCTAACAAACATTTTTAATTTACATAATTGTTACATTCCCGCCCCTAATAGACCCATGCTTGTTTGAGTGTGATAACTGATAATCACACCAAGTTTACAGTGAGCTGGGAACCGTTCCAGGAACTTTCATCATCAGAATAGGCCTTTGTAAGGATTGTATCCTAGTTTTAAATACGGGGAGATGGACATCGAGAGGCAAAGAAACTAGACAAAAAGTCACATAGTAAATAGCAAAGCTGAGACTTGAACCTGGCAGCTGGAATTTCAAAGTTCACTCTCTCAGCCTCTGGAACAGTCCTTTCCAGCCCCCGTGGGATATTTAGCGATGTCGGGAGATGTTTTGATTTTCAAATTGGGGGATTTTGAGGGTTCTTTGGTGTCTGCTTAGGAGAAGCCAGAGCTACTGGCAAATATTCTTAAATGCACAAGACAGTCCCTCACAACAAAGAATTAACCCAGCCCCGAATGTCAAAGTGCTTAGGTTAAGAAGCAGCTTGCCCCACGTATGTACCATATCTCAGCGGTAAATCTTCCCAGTCAAATTACTTAATAGTACTTTCCCCCAGAAATCTGAGCTAAAGCAGATCTCCAGGAGGTTTGTGTCATAACCGAGGACACTGAGGGTAAGGGCCCTGTCCCTCGCCTGCTGGACAACTTTGAAGGAGTTGCTTCATCTCTCTGGGCTCCAGGCTTTCCCATTTCCAGATTGGTATGATCAGAATCCCTTTCTTGCATAAAGATTGAATGACGTAATATATGTCAGGCTCCAGCACAGCGGCTGGGACTCCGTGGTGCTCATTAAATGGTAGTTGTTATTAGAAATCAATTCGACAGTGTCAGTGTCACGATGGAGGGTGGCCAGGTGAGCTGTGCAGGCAGCACTGCCAGGAGCGTGGAGGAGGGCAGGATCAGAGAGGGCTGGAGAAGAGCTCAGGGGCAGGAGGGAGGGACAGAGGGATCTGGCAAAAACCTTGTAAAAGGCAGAGGTGGGACTCTCAGGGAGTGTTCAGGGTCCCAATTTTAGGGAACTGACCGGAAGAGAGGGTCATTTAGGGGGTGTTGACCTAGAAATGACAGTGAATCTGGTGACGTCCACCCCATTGCTATGTGTTAGGAGTGCCAACCTTTGGGGAGACACTGGGGCTCCGACCAGTCAAACAGGCTGCTGAGTTAGTCAAGGCGGGAGTCGCTGTGGCCCGGATGAGGGAGGTGGCACCAGGAAGCAGAGGCGAGAGAGCCATGAGATGTTCCCAGGTAGAATCAGCAGGTCTGGTGCTGCTTGGGCTTGGGGACAGTAAGAAATGAGTTTGAGATGCTGGAATGACAATGGCAGGAATCACAAACAGGAGAGTACCGTGTAGGGAAGTTACTGGGGTGATCAGGAAATGATGAGTTAGGTCGAAGTTAGGGTGAGCTTGACTTGATGGCTGCTGCAAGTGGCCCATGAACGTGAAGACCAGAGGCCTCAAGGTCTGAATGCGGCCGAGTGCTTCTGTGCTAGTAACTGAGTGACAAGGTGCTGCCTTGAGACCTGACCGTGGAACCTCCCTGCTTCCCTCCTGGTGTCTGTATAGTAATCGGGACACTGGCTCCATCCTCCAGGGTGAAGTGCCTTCCCCACTGGCCTAGTACTGAGACTTTAAGTCAGGACCATCTCTGTTTTGATGCTATTAACAGGCAACTCACTCCTTTCTGCCATTCATTCATTCATTCATTCATTCAGGTGTGTCTGCACCACCGCTGGCAGGCTGGATCTTCATGGGCTCCAGGTCCTGTAGTCACTGAGAGACAAGCAGAGACTTGGGGGTCAGAGAAACTCTCAACTTGTGGCGGTGGCCTTGAGCCAAGCAGCTTCATCCTTCTGAGGGTCTCAGCTTTATTATTTTCACTTGAGAAGAACACTAACCCTCAGGGTTGCTGAGTGGTGATATAAATGGATTCATTTAGCAGCTTTCCCTTGAAAGCACCTTATGTAAATTAACTCATTTAAACTTCCTAGTACTCAGTGAGGTAGGCACTGTTGTAAACCTCACTTACTTTCGGGAACCTGAGGCAAGGAGTGATCAAGGTCATTGGGGCAGAGCTGGAGCTTGGTCCCTAACCTCTGTGGTCAGTACAGTACCCAGCATGGCACCTGATTGAATGAGAATTTGGAATTTGGGGAGTGTTAGTTTCTCTCCTTAAGGATCTCCATATTAGGAGAATCAGCAGGTTGTTAGCACAGCACACTGGGCTCACCCTGTCCTCTCTTAAACCTTTCTGCTATTCCAAATGAGGGGGCGCCTTGCTAGTTGGCCACATGGCAGCCTTAACCTGGGGTTGGTGTTGGCCCAGGTCAGCCTTGGCCTCTGCATCCTTTTCCCCTGTGCAGGCCCCCTGCTCAGAGGGAGCCCCATCCAGCAGGCCTAGGAAGCAGCAGTCTTGGCCTCAGGTTTGCTGTCAGCTCTGAGAAGATTGATATTTCACTGAGCCCTGTGGTTGACTCAGACCCTGGAACAGGCCCAGCAGCTCTGGGAGGCAGGACATTAGCAAGCAGCCTGCTGCTAGGTACCAGAAGGCAGTTAGAGGGCACTCAACCCCGCAGGAGAGGGCTGGATTCAAGCGGACCTGGGTTCTAGACCGTACCACTTGGGACCTTGGATAAGATACCTAACCCCCTTGTGCCTGAGTTCTTTCATCTGTGTTGGAAGGAACAGTAATGCTTCCTTTTTTTTTTTTTTTTGCAGTTTTGGCCAGGGCCAGGCTTGAACCTGCCACCCCCAGTATATGGGGCTGGTGCCCTACTCCTTGAACCACAGGCACCATCCCACTAGCACCTCCCTTTATGAGTGACAGGGAGGCCATGCCTGGGGC